>NC_140591.1:1542687397-1543049897 GCF_964204655.1 Triturus cristatus
CAAACCCGCAGTCTCCAAAAAGGCTTCAGCACCGAACACCTCGGCACCAAAAGAACAGAAGGCCTCGGATACGAAAGATTTCCGACTCGACGCCGAAGGATCCAAAAACCCCTTCAAAGGCTCCCGAGCAGTAATCTAAATCCCGCTCGGAACCAAAAGAATCGTCGCCGAAAGTGAGGAAGAACTTTTTCTGCCAGATCCCGTCGATCCGAGACAAAAAACTCTCCAAGTGGACCCTAAGACAGGCCATATTGACAGCGTTCCACACAGAGTAAATTGGACACCCCACATATCCCTGAGGTGCCTGTGAAGAAAAGAGAATGTGCAACTTCACCTCTACGACACTCTTCTCCTGTTCTTCCTACTAAACCTTCCTCTCCTCCAAAATCTCCCATACATCCCCCATATTCGCCACCACCACAGGAGGATGATGATTTAGGGGGTTGGGGGAGGCAACAATGAACCTTTTACTGACCCTGACACATTGGATGACTATGATGACCCAGTAGATCGTCCAGACCTTATTGATCTTGATGCATACCCGACAAAGCCTTCTCCCCCAGATGACAATATTGGCTTAAGTCAGCTCATTGATAGGGCTGCCCAGTACCATGGTGTTCAAATGCATTCGGACCCCACAGAGAAAGACTTTCTAATAGATACTTTTTCACAGTCACAAAGGACAGTACACACTCTAGCCATGTTAAAAGGAATCATTAAACATGCCCCAGAGATATTTAAAGACCCTGTAAGGGCTAGAATTCTCAATCATCGGCTTGATAAAATATATAAACCCACCCCTAATGATCCCACATACATTAAGGGCCAACTTCCCTTAGACTCCCTGGTAGTCACCAATGTTAGAAAGCGTGCCAACTCTCAGACCTCTGGTGATGCTCCACCTCCAGACAGTCTAAATTACTGAACGCTTCGGACAAACAAGTTGCCGCCCAGGCAGCTAATCACTGGAGGATAGCTAATGAGCAGGCATTACTTGCCAGGTACGATAGGGCTCTTTACGACGACCTTGAAACCATAATGCAGCATTTGCCTGACAAATATAAAGCCAAAGCTAATGATTTGATCCAGGAGGGCAAATTGATAACAAATGCATCAATTAAGTGTGCCCTCGATGCAGCAGACACCGCATCTAGATCCATCAACACTAATGTGTTACTAAGGAGACATGCCTGGCTGTGCATTTCTGGGTTCAAACAAGAAGTGCAGACTACTATCCTCCATCATCTGTTCAATCACGAACAACTTTTTGGCCCAGCTGTGGATATAGCTTTAGAAAAAATGAAACAGGACACGGAGACTGCTAAATCCATGGGAGCATTACAGTCTCCATCTACACACAGCTCCTTTCAACGCTCTTTTTATAGAAGAGCATCCAAAAACATCAGTACAGACACTGCTTCTTCTTCCTATAAAAGCCCCACACAAACTTCCCCCAACAAGGGATATTTTAGAGGTGGGTACAGGGGAAATAACAACAAAGGTAGAGGCCGAGGTAACAACACCTGCGCCTTTCTCATTAATAAACAGTGACTTCCCTCCACTACCTCCAGACCGTTTCTCTCCAGTCGGAGAGAGACTCTCACATGTCCTACCTGTCTGGAATTCCAACACTACAGACAAGTTGGTAAGACAAATTATCCAGTATGGTTACTGCCTGGAACTTACTGCAACTCCCCCCAACATACCGCCCAAACAACGTCACATATCCACGGAACATTTGACGCTCCTAAAACAGGAAGTTCTCTCACTGCTGCTAAAGCATGCAATAGAACTAGTTCCCTTACAGCATCAGGGAACAGGATTTTACCCCCTGCATTTCCTCATCCCCCAAAAATACGGTACTCTAAGACCAATACTGCACCTCAGACCTCTCAATCTTTACATACAGTCAGATCATTTTCACATGATCACTCTTCAACAAGTCCTTCCACTGCTTCAATAAGGGGACTTCCTTTCCACACTAGACCTCAAGGATGCCTACTTCCATATTCCCATACACCCTGCTCACAGGAAATATCTAAGGTTCACAGTGGATGGCCAACACTATCAGTTCAAAGTTCTGCCATTCTGGGTGACCACGGCAATCGGAATGTTCACAAAGTGCCTTGCGGTAGTAGCAGCACACTTGCGAAGGCAGCAAATCCATGTATTTCCATACCTCGACGACTAGCTGATAAAAGCCAAGTCATACAACCAATGTGTTCACCACACTTATCAAACTATTCAGCTGCTACACAGCTTGGGGTTCACAGTGAATTACACCAAGTCACACCTTCAACCCTCCTACCTACATCAGTACCTAGGAGCCACAATAGACACTTCCAAAGCTATAGCATACCCCAATCCAGCCAGGATAGCCAGTATTCAAACCCTCAACACCAAATTTCTGCCCCAACACTCTTCCAGCCCGAGTGTTTATGCAACTCATAGGAATGATGGCCTCATGCATTTTCATTGTACCTCACGCAAGACTTCGAATGCGCCCTTTACAGGAATGCTTAGCACGTCAGTGGAACCAGGCTCAAGGTCAACTTACAGATCTGGTGTTAGTGGACAGCCACACACATCGCTGTCTGCAGTGGTGAAACACACAAAACCTTTCCAAAGGGCGGCCGTTCCTAGAGCCAGTTCCACAGATCGTGCTAACAGCGGACGCATCACTCACAGGCTGGGGAGTCCATCTCCTAAACCACACAATTCAGGGCAAGTGGACCACTCAACAAAAACAGCTCCACATCAACCACCTAGAATTACTAGCAATATTTCTAGCGCTAAAGTCCTTCCCATCAACAAAACTGTCCTAGTCCAAACTGACAATATGATAGCAATGTATTACATACAAAAACAAGGAGGAACACACTCGTTGCAGCTGTCTCCACTGGCGCAAAGCATATGGAGATGGGCCATTCCACTGGCGCAAAGCATATGGAGATGGGCCATTCCACAAAACATATATCTTCTGGCAGAACATCTTCCAGGAGTAAACAATCAGATTGCGGATCTGTTGGGTCTTCAGACTCTGCAGATACACGAATGGGAACTTAATCCCCAAGTTCTGCAACCCTTTTTCCACATGTGGGGCCACCCAGACCTATATCTGTTTGCCACCCACGCAAACGCAAAATGCCCAACCTTCACCATCGGGTACCCACACCCGTTGTCCAAAGGCAATGCGATCTGGATGAACTGGTCACGGCACGGCAACCATGGTTCACAACACTACTTGAACTCTCAGTGGTTCCACACCAAAAACTACGTCTCTCCCCAATGCTGCTCATGCAGAACCATGGAGAGATAGGACACCCAGATGCAGCACAACTAAATCTAGCAATCTGGCTCCTGAACTCCTAGAGTTCGGTTACCTCAGCCTTCCACCCGACTGTATGAATATTATCAAAGAAGCCAGACGCCCCACTACAAGAGCTTGCTATGCGGCTAAATGGAAAAGATTTGTCATTTACTACACTAGCAACACAATTGACCCACTAGATGCTTCAATTCAAAACATCATTTGCTGTTTGTTGTATTTACAAAGATGCAATCTAGCATACTCATCTATAAAACTACATCTTGCCGCCTACCTACAAAACAGACATTTGTCATTGTTTAGAGTACCTGCTATCAAAGCCTTTATTGAAGGCCTTGAAAGGATAATTCCACCAAGACTGACACCCTCTCCAGTGTGGAACATAAATATTGTTCTTACTAGACTCATGGATCCCCCATTTTAACTTTTACACAAATGCAAATTCTTTACATGGAAAGTAGCTTTCCTTGTCGCAATCACCTCTCAGGAGAGTAAGTGAAATTCAGGCTTTAACCATACAAGTGCCCTTCTTACAAATATATCTTAACAAGGTGGTTCTTAGGGCAAATCCAAAATTCCTTCCCAAAGTAATCTCTGCCTTCCATCTTAATCAATCAGAAGAGTTACCAGTATTTTTCCAAAACCCTGATTCGGTAGCGGAAAGAGATCTTCATACGCTTGACGTCAAAAGAGCTTTGCTTTACAACATAGACAGGACTAAAGCCTTCAGAAAAACGAAACAACTGTTTGTAGCTTTCTCTCCACCTCATAAGGGCAACACCATCTCCAAAGCTAGAATTGCAAGGTGGATAGTCAAATGCGTTCAAATATGCTACCAAAAAGCAAAACGTACATTAACAATTCCCCCTACGGCGCGTTCACCTCGCGAACTAGGGGCTTCCAGGGCATTCTTGGGGAACATTCCCCTAGAAGACATTTGTAAGGCAGCAACATGGTCTACTACACACACCTTCACCAAACACTATTGTGTAGATGTGCAAGCGAAGCAACAAGCTTCTGTAGGCCAGGCTGTTCTTAAGACACTTTTTCAAACTACTGTAACCGATACAGGCGACCACCGCTAGGGGAGACACTGCTGTACAGTCTATGCACAAAGTGTGAACTCAGCAGCTCATATGCCTCGAACGGAAAATGCTACTTACCAGTATGCATCTGTTCTTGGCATTTAGAGCTGCAGAGATTCACATGCCCACCCACCTCCCCGGAACCTGTATCTGTTCCAGTATTATCTTACTTAGATACCTTCAAATGGACATCATTTCTGTTTCTTACAAACTCCATCATTTCCCATCATGGCAAAAAACAATCGGAGGATGGAGTCGATGCCCATGCGCAGTATCGTTTAAGGGAGGAGTCCCCTATCTCGTGACTACAAAAGGCTTCTTCGAACAGCAAGGTGCAAGCATCCGAGCCCAACGCCAGATGGCGATCTATGCACAAAGTGTGAATCTCTGCAGCTCTACATGCCAAGAACAGATGCATACTGGTAAGTAGCATTTTCCATTCTGTTAAAAAACTGAGTAGTTACAGGAAGCTTTTGATTTCCTGATGCCACTCAAAACCACACAAAAAACTAAAGAAAACAAGCACTTTGGAGATATACAGAGAAAAAAGACATAAAACAACAAATTAGAAAGCTGCAACGTGCCTGGCTCAAAACAAACCACAAACAAGACAAAGTTTGCCTACAGAAAATTAAGATTATTAAAGTCCGCTATCAAAAAAGCAAATAAGGTACTATTCAGACAGAATTCAAAATGCTAAATGTGCAAATAAAGAATTCTATAAAATCAAGAATTTACAGACAAACTGGCAAATCATTACACGAATAAAGCAGACCCGTTGGAATCGTACTTAAAACGCAGACAAAGCACCAGCACTAACCTTTTTACAAACCCACAATCCAAGAATACTCTAACCCAGCCTCTCCGTTCCGTCCAGCACATCTCACACGCTGAATTTATGGACCTGGTCAAAGCAAGCAGGCCTGTCGGCAGCCCTTCTGACCCGTGTCCACTGCTAACTTTCAAGACAATTCTTTTAACAACCTCTGCTGCCACCCCAGTAAGATGAATCATCATCATCATCATCAATTACTTAACTACCGGAATATTTCCAGAAGAACTCCAAGTCCTACATACTCCCTTTACTGAAGAAAACAAACTTGGACCCGCTGAACCCTGACCACTACAGACCCATTACAAATGGATCTTTCCTAGGCACACTGATAGAAAGAGCAGCGTTCGCCCAGATGTCACAAATCATTGAAGAGAATGCCATACTTTCAGACTTCCAAATAGGATTCCGTCTGGGAAGAGGCACAGAATCTGCCCTCCTTGTCATCTGGGATGACCTGAAGAACACAGTTGACCGCATCGGGGTTGCTGCACTACTCCTCTTGGACCTCCTGGCTGCCTTTGACACAGTTGACCATGACACTCGGATACAAAAACTCTACGAAGCTGGCATAGAAGGTACTGCTGTAGACTGGATCGCGTCCTACCTTCGAAACAGAACTAATGTCATCCATACCCCACCTTTCTCGTCCAAACCATACTCCACAAAAGCAGCGGTCCCTCAAGGCTCATCTCGCCCATGCATTTCAACATCTACATGAAGTCATTACCGGTACTGATCAATCAATTACACCTCACATTCTAGAACTATGCAGATGACTCACAAATACTCCTTCAACTGGAAAGCCCCAAAGACATTGGAAACTCACCAATTTTCACTTGTCTCAGAGCCGTGGATCAATGGATGACTTGGAGCCATCTCAAATTGAATGCTTCCAGAAGGGAAATACTCACCTGTGGCAATTGGAAACATTATGACACGCTTGCCGCCTGGCCTGAATAACTGGGTTCGCCGCCTAAAGTATCGAAGGAAGTAAGAAACATAGGAATGACCATGGACTCTTAAGTTATTGACGAATGCCCAAGTGGATTAACTAGCAAGATCAAGCATTGTTACTATAAAAACTCTGCGATTAATCTTCTCCCATTTGGGATTTCCACACAAGGTCCAAGCTACCATCTCCCTTGTACTGTCCAAACTCCATTACTCTAATAGCCTCTACCATGGATCACCTTTAGCGATCATGAAAAGACTACCACGGATTCAGAATTTGGCTGCCAGTCTACTCTTGCATATCAAACCGCGAGACCACATAAGCCCTGCATTGGCTACCGGTTGCCAGAAGATCCACGTTCAAGCTACTTTGTATCGCCCACAAAGTGATAAATGTAATGGAACCACTATTCATCTGGAATAAAATCACTAAACACATTCAACAAAGGAGCCTCCGCTCTAGAGTGGCACCTCGCCTAAAAATCCCAAGATACAGGAAAAAAACAATGGGAGGCACATCCTTCTCTGTTCAAGCAGCCAAACTATGGAACTCTTTACCTCCCAACATAAGATCCACGGACAACCACCTTATCTACCCTATTTCTCACCCTATACCTCTATCAAGCTCTTTAACCTCCCTATACTTCCTTCCTTTATGCATCTGTATACTTTCCATGTACTTATGGCTCTATATATTTATTACTTTCTTCTATTTCAGCATATCCAATGCACTACCCTATTTCTCACCCTATTCCTCTATCGATTTATCCTCTACATCCACTCTCATTTATCCCATACCACTACTATGATCCCCCAAATAACCCTTTCTAGGCTCTTTCCCCCCCACTCCCCCTTGCATCATCTGACACCTCTTTTACTATACCGATCTCCCAAAACAAGCCTCTCTAAACTCTTTCCCCTCACTCTTCCACTCCATATCCCTTTTGTACTCCTCACAAGCCTCCTCCTACTGCTATGGCCTCCAAAGAAAGTCTAAATTCTTCACTCTTCTATCCTTTTTTTTTTTTTTTTTTTTTTTTTTGAAAAACCTTTATTGACATGTCAATCAAGAACAAGTATGGGCCTACAACCCCCCGGGGCCGGCCGCTAAGCAATCTGAGCAACAAAGATCAAATGTAAAAACAGGCAGCATCTCGGGGAGCAGAATCTTCATACTAATACTGTGAACAGCGCAGGTAGGACCCCAGGAGAAAAAAGGTTTTCATTTTACAATGGAACAAGACAGAAGGATCAGGTGCCGAACAATTTCCCAACAGCGATAAAAGGTATGCAGAGTAATAGACGTAAGCAATAAACAGCAATCTATTGGATCAATGGCGCAGACACAGGAAATTCAGGATGGGGAAGAATATCATAAACAGTTGCGCCTGCAGTCCCCCGCCCGAACTCCCAGAGAACACCCCGGAAATTGTGGCACACATGAAACGGCAACGAGTCATAACAAAGGAGGTGTATCACGCTGATCCCAGAAAAAGAAAAACAAGAGAAATCAGAGAGGAAAAAGGAGGCCATGGAAAAAAAGAGGTGAAAGACTAAAGAATCCCCTCCCCCAACCCCCCACCCTGCACCTCTGCAGATGAGTACGGCCCTTCCCCCCCCAGCAGTGTGCCTGTTGCCCTAGAACCAGACCCGAAATATAGAAGAATAGGGAAAAAGAAGTAGGAAAAGAACCCCACCAGACGGGGGGGTATAGAAAGTGTTAATAAACTGGAGGAGGGCCTTCAAAACATACCCCCGGCTTCTCCCTCCCGCACGGTAAGTTTTCCCCAAAGTAAACAATAAACAGCACAAAATCGATCGTATCAAAGAAAGATGGGGAGCATTATGCACCTATTATGCTAATAGCTACGCCATGAGAGCACGCAACCCCTGAGCCCGCCCGTCCACTAGATGACCACCCCTGAAGGATCAGCCTTATCCCTGACCACTTTTTGCAATTCTGCCCATGCCTACCCCTCGACCCAGCGCCATGTCCGATGTTCCAAGGTAGAGGAGTGTCCAAAAACGACCGAGAAGCGACACACACAGGTGGGGTGGAAGTCTCTGAGCACTAACACAGTCCGCATCATGGAGGGACGGGCTTCCCAGTGCTGCCCCAGGATCTGCACTGCACTCGAGGTCCAGGAAGGCAGAAGCAGCCAAAGTAGACAATTGTTGTTGGAATTGTCCCCGGGTCGCCGGAGGCTGTGTACGGGACGAGGCCACCACCTCCCACTCAGGTCCAATACCTCCGGGACAGATCAGACCCTCAGCTAGCCGATCACACGGTAGCATATTGTCCGGAGTGTCCAGCTGTGCGCTAATCTCAGGGGTGGCCGCAACAGTGTCCTCCTGTGCGCAGTGTGGGAAGTCCCTGTGTACCTGAGGACAGGCGGGCCGCCACTGTCCCAACGCAGATGCCACCCCGTCGAGCCTACTCCCCAAGACCCCGACGCCATGAACCAAGGAGGAATGAAGAGCACCAAGGGCCTCGAGGAGGTCGCCGTACCCCAGCACAGCTCTCTGCGATCGCTCCGCCACACTCCCAAAAGTCACACACTCCCAATCCTGCTGCGACCCAGTGGACAGGATGGTAGGCCGCATCGCAACAAGATGGCCACCAAGTATGCTCGACCCGTATTGGGGCCGGGATCCAGGGACAAGCGCCTCGAGGTCCACGTCGCTGGAGACAGGGTTCCGGGGGCAGGCAAAAAGTTATCCGTTGCGTGGTCACGGGCAACAGTCGTCCCCACCACGGACCAGCTCCCGCGAAAATCCGGGAGCGGCCCGCAAGGATCAGGGCGAGATACGGGCGGCGTCCGGCAGCTCACCATCAAAGGCAGGGGCAATCACCGGAGGATCCGAGAATTGCACCCCCGGGCATGCACTCGGTCCGCTACGCTTGACAGTAGGAACGACCACGACGAAATGTAGGCCGAGTTTGGCACCGCTCCGGTGGACCGACTCCACCCAGTCACCACAGGCCGCTGTTGTTGAACTGCCACCCGGCCAAGGCGTCCACTCGAGGTCCTGGCTCCAGGGCTGCACGGGCCGCAAAGTTCAAATGCACATTTCTCCGGCGATACCGCAGCCAGAAACCTCGGAGTCACACGATCGGGTGCCACTCTCCTTCAGAAACACAATCGCATAGCACAGGCTGAGGATCTCGTGCAGGATATCCGTGCGGGATGCGGAGGTTCACGGAGCCGGGAGTCTACGCTGCCGTCCCGGTCGCCATCTTGGCTCCTCCCCCCTCTTCTATCCTTTTTAATCAAAATAACAGACTAACATGTCCACCACTCCAATTAATTTCACTATACTAATTCAACACTAATCCTTTATGGGTATCAGAGTAGCGTGCTACTCGCCGAAAAAGCACTTCAACACCTCATCAGGGTTAGCAAGCACTATATAAATGCAAACCTTTTTCCCTCTTCTATCCCCCTGCTACCCTTCTCCAGATAACTGACTAACATATCCACGACTCAAATTACTTTCATATTTCACTATACTAATTCAACACTAATCCTTTATGGGTTCCAGAGTAGCGTGCTACATGCCGAAAAGCTCTTTGATGCCTTGTCAGGGGTAGTAAGCGCTATATAAATGCAATTAAAATACTTGTCAAGACAGGAAATATCCCAACACTAAGACTAAGGAGTCTGTGGGCACCTTATTGCGTGTTTTGAACTGTTATGAAAGGTGTAGTCCTTGGACAATCAAGTAACAGCCTGTATATTTTTCTGTAACCAAAGGTTTAAGGTGTCTGCACTTAAAAAAACACGCACACAAAACTATCTATTTTTGTAAGAGTGCAAAGGTATTATACGAGATGTGAGCCAGCCATCTCCATCCATTGTTCTGTTGTCATTCGTATTTCTCTTCCACCTGCTACAGCCATTGGCTAACTTAACTGTGAGTTAGTGCCCTGTCCTTTCAAAAGAAACACATTCACTCACATTCAGTTCCCTTCAGTGCTAGGAATTACTATGGCAATTTGTACTTTTTGAGAGAAAAAATGTGGGTTTTTTAAAAATACTTTCCCAATTTTTTATAATATTGCTGATCGCCCAGCATCCCCCACATCGTTTTATTAAAATCATAACAAAATCGGAAAAAAAATTAGAATGTATTTCATTTATACTATTACGTATTTTTAGGTCGCAACCACTGTTCCCAATAACGTGCGCGCACCTCTGTTAAATCTAGCGCGTAGTGCTGTGTGTGGAGCGCGCACACACAGCACATCAAAGAAGAACTTTTTTTTTTTTTAAAGCGAGCGGTGCGAAAAACTGGTATTTATTTCCTGTAGAGCTTTTGTTTGAGCATTCGTGTTAATTGCAGCGCTATCACGAGCTGCAATTAACATGAATACTTTAAATAAAAGCACACAATCTGCCCATCACCCTGCAGCTGCGCTCCATTAAGAAAAAAAAATCCGCAAGTCTACAAACAGGGCATGAAAAGCACACGTCATGTTTGTAGACTTGCTGAATTGGCTGCGGGGAGATTGTGGGCCTTTGTTAAAGTTTTCAGGTTAATTGCAGCTCCAGGCGGGCGCTGCGATTAACCTGAAATCTTTAACAAAGGCCCACAATCTCCCCGTAGCCCAGAGCTCGATTAAGAAAAAAAATGCAGCAACTCTACCAACACAGCGTGAAAAGCACACGTCATGTTTGTTGACTTGCTGAATTACTCTTCTTCATAGAGCGCAGCTTGGCATAGTGTGCCACCCTACTTGTATTTTCCTGTTTCAGTCATTGCATCCAGATCTATGATACAACAAGTAACATCATACCCAGGGCTTTAAGTGGGATGAAAAAACTGGGGGGGGGGGGGTCTCGCGAAGGGCCATGGCCATTGTAATTAAGGGCATGGCTTAAGACACATAAGCTAAACATCTGTACTTAGCATAGTCTACCGCCCGACTTGTATTGTGCTGTTTCTGTCATTGCATCCAGATATATGATACAAGTAACATCATATCTACAATTCAGGACTATTGGCTTTGTCAATGGTTGTTAGTGGCATAAGATAAATAAGCAGCAACTATGGCTTGTATGCAATATTGAAAAGGCTTCAACTTAAAGCCCTGGTGACACCACGACAGTGCTGCTGCTCTTGAGTTTCGAAAAGAGAAGGTAAATCCAGAGAGAAAATGACTCTCTTTAAAGGATTTCCCATCCCCTACAAGTAGGGTGACCAGATCGTGGTACCCAAAAACCGGGCCATTTCGCAAAAATAGAGGGAGGACTACCAATTTACATCAATCAAGTTGCAAATAATGACAGTCCTCATCCTCATAGAAACACAGAACAGGCACTAAGAAAATAAATAAAAATGTAATTTTTAAAACCAGCCTCATGCCTGTTAATTAAACTGTTTACTTTTAACAGATGCTTACTAGCCCTGCTTTGGAACACCTAAAAAAATGCCCCTCATTGTTTTCAGTTCACCCTCTCAAAAAACCAGGACATGAGTCACTTTTACTGAAATCTGCCGGTACTACTGTTGAAAAACTGGGACAGTCCAGACACATCCGCGACTCATGGTCACCCTACCTACAAGGCTCACCTGGCATGACGTCATGCCCTAACTTCTCTACTAGTGAGAAGTGAGCAGTGTGAGCAGCGCACATGGATGTGCCTGCAGTCACTGCAGTCTGGAAAAAAACGGACTGCCTGTGCCAGGGCACAAAACAGAGCCCGGTAGAGACTCGTTTCGAGGCCCCCTTTAAAAAACTGCTGGTGCTCAGCTGTGGTGAGACCTGGCCCATTTAAAGCCCTGATCATACCTACAAGTCGGACTATTGACTTTGTAAGTGGTTGCTAGTTGCATAAGATAAATACGCAGCAACAATGGCTTGAATAAATTAAATATATCTGAATTTGAAAACAGCTAAACCCTCCAGCCATCTTTCTAGTTGTGATGAGGCTGCCAATGACGGAGACTTGCTTGAGTGTCTGTTATGGTCACGCTGGTAGTACAGTTTTAACAACCCCTTTTGCCAAAATGTGACATTTTAACAAGAAGCAGTTTGACTGTTCATGAGATTCGCTTTTTTGTACTTGAATATATTAGGGCGAAAGGGGGTGATCTGTACAAAACTCAGGTCCGAAATCCATCAGGTTAAGCAGACTGTCTTGTGATAGGAGCTTGCCATACATCTAGTAGTGCAGCTTCCGTACTGTGGTTGGGACAGAAAAGTGACTAATGGGAATTCAACTGTTGGCTTGCTTCTAAATATTTTTCAAATTGTAGGGTGATTGTTCTTTCCAGGCATAATGGGGTCAGAGGAAGGAAGAAAGGGGAAATGTTTGTTTTAAAGCTCTGGTGACACCACGACAATGTTGCTGCCCCTGAGTTTCAAAAAGAGAAGGGAAGCAAGTGTTAGTGAAGAGAATACTCCAGACAGATGGATCAGTCCTTTACACACTTGCAGCTGCCATCTGCTTAGACCTGCATCTTGCGCTGTAAGGAAACAATAGCTCATGCGGATTGATACTAAACAATATAGTATATAATCTAAAATAATGATCAAAGAAAAAAGGGGATTATGAAAGATGTCAGAAGAAAAAGCAAAGCCGTACACGTTGGATCTTTTTTATGAAGAATATTTTTCGTTTTATATTTCTGATATATTTACACAAAAAGTGAACATAAATTTACGATACACATTAACATTAAACATACAAATTACACAATAGTGTCCCAAATGAAAAAAACCTTACACCAAATAATTTTAACATAACATACAACATACAGACAAGGTTTGCATTTCTCTTTACAAAGGCAATCACCAGTAATTAATAATTCAAATTAACAACACTTAATTAATGTAGGTGTTGATTGAGTGATTTGCCTATCGCGTCAACGGCGTTTCGACCCTATTCCAAGTTTAAAGGTCTCGTCAGGACAGTCTAATATAGGGACACCTTAACGTCCAAAACTGGTCTAGCGTGAAAATGTGCAGAGACACCGTGTGTAAGGTGAAGGGATAAAATACTCACAGGTACCCAGCCGGGTGCCCTGTGAGAGGAGACTCACACGGAGGCAGTTGCCCACTGTAATACGATCTGGTAGTGAAAATCACGTAAGGTGAGGGTCCTTCAAGATACAGAACCTTCAAACTGCTAAATTAGTCCGATCAACTCATTTGTTCCTTTCGGGTTTCTGAATATGCCACGAAGCGCTGCAGCCGGCAAGCAAAGTCCTGGCTGCTAGGTACGATCACCATCTGCATCTTGGCAAGATTAAAAATCTTGGCAAGGCCTAACCAGCCTTCCACCCTTCTTAGTTCGTTTAGGTGAGCACGGTTACATAGAGCAAGTGTTTAGAAATGACAAGATGGTGAAAAAGGCTCCTTATAGAACACCCCCAACGTCGATATGCAGAGACACTACTTCTGAAGCATTGCCATACCACACTTGCTGTCTTCTCCGACATATCTTTTGTCCTTTTTTCTTCCACTCCCCAGCTGCTCTCGCCATCTCCTTCTCTTCATTTTCTTCTTCCTCATATCAGTCCCGCTCCACGTTTACCCACTTTCCCCTTCTCCCCATCCTATTCTTGTCTCCATTTCCCTCTCACTGCCTGTTCTTTGCTTTCTCTCATCGGTTTTCCATTCTCCGTTCTCTCTCCCAGTTCTCCAAAGCCTCTGGCTGCCTTTCTCTTTCTGTCCCTCTCTTACCAATTTCTCCGTTACCCTTTCCCCATTTCCCGTCTTTGCGCCCTGACTTTTTTCTACTTTGTTCCTCTCTCCCCCTTTCTCCGCCACTAAATCCTATTCCTCACTAGTCTCCTCTCCTTTTCCTTCAGGCTATGTTACGATTTTGAAAACACATACCACTATCCCTGAATATTACATGGAAGCACATTTAGAATTTGGACCAGTGTGCCTCTGCAGTGTCGGTGACCTGGCTAAAAAGGACATGAAAAAGCTGAAATTGGATCATAAATCCAAAGCTGTTCTAATCAGGGGCCCCAGAAATAAGTTTGGCCCAGGCATTCAAAATCCTTAAGATGTCCCTGTGCATTTGTTAACATTTTCATGTTAATCGCAGCATCCATCATGAGCTGCAATTAACACGAAAACCTTAACAAATGCACACAGTCACCCCGCAGCCCAACCCTATTAAGAAAAGAAACGCAGCAACATAGCTACCAAGGTTTCAAATTGCAATGTGGGATGTTTTCATAATTTCACTGTAATTATTTGTGTCATTTGAACAGGGCCGGCTTTAGTGCCGGTGGCGCCTAGTGTGACAATGTTTTCCGCCACAGATACTCTCATTACCAACCTTTAACAGTGACCCTCAAGTCTCCATAACCCCTCTCTTTCATATTTATTTTGTTTAATAGCGCCACTCATAGCAGTGTAAGGTGTTAAGCACTTTACATCGCATACACATGACACAGAGACACTGAATCATAGTGTGTGAATCAATGTATAGGAAATGTTACATCAGACAGAGGAATAAAATGTCTCTTCTTAACAGAGCTGGGCTGGTAGGGTTTTAAGCAAACGTTTGGAGTGATATTTGCCGCTGCGCACATGCGCGGTGTGGTTCCTGGCGCACATAGCCATGGCTGCAGTGCACAGAGACGATACACTGCCTCACACAGAGGAAATAAATTAGAGGGAACATTGGTTGCAACCTAGGTTTGCTAAAGACATCTTATGGACATTCAGAAAGCTGCCCTAGGAATGCATTCCACCCATTGGCTTTGCGAGCTGTAACTCACATTTTCTGACTTTCTATTTGCTGGCTTGATTATCCTTTGGCTGTCCAGCTCGAGTTCGGCCCTCCCTTTGCCCAAACGTTGTTTACCTTATTCTTCCACAAACTTGCTTTCTGTAAACAGGCTTTAAATTAAGTTCTTATCTTGACGCATTTGCTGTGCATTCAAAGATCGATGTCAAATGCAAGCCTGTGTCTTCCAGGGACCTTGGTGTTTACACGTGGTGCAAACATCTTGTGTATATGCAAATGTTATGCCATTCCAATCAATGAGCGGCAAAAGAGGCCTTGATAAGCCTGTAAGTATTAAAGTACTACTGTACTACACTCCACACCACTCAATAAGAGTCCTCTCCACTCTCTTGTACCCTACTAACTTTTAGCCATGCTGAGCAGCCGCCACTCTGGTGTACAACATTGCTAAAACATATTGGCAAAGCCAATAGCTCTTGCATAGGTGAGACCTATTGGCTTTTCCAATGCTTGTTTTTAACTTTATTTGGATTGTCTGACCTAGGCCTACTCAAACCTTTTTTGTCCTGGCCTGTTAGAGTCAAGACAGACCTTTAAACAAAGATGTCAGCTGTTTACCATATAGGGAGACTCTCCATTCCATAAATTGTTGGCTGGCTGGCCTTTCCCTTTTGTATGCTGAGATTACTATACAGTGCATAATTTCCTGTCCTCATTCAGCTTCCATGTGGTAACTCATGCTGAAATCCAACTGACACTAAAAAGTGTCTGATTTAAAAAAGAGAACGTAGGTAGGAAGAGGGTCTTGTTGACTAAAATCTGCTCCACTTTGGGTGGCATAGCTAGATTAGGGTTTGCGGTTGTTGACTTTCTATACTAGTAGTTGGAATTTTGTACATGCTATTCCGCCCCAACACATTCAATCCTATGTATAAAGTGTCCTTACACTGGTTTTCCACTACATAGGACTGTATTAGAACAAGTGTCCATTTGCTGTAAAAAAAAAAAAAAAAGTTAAAAAAAGCTTAACGGCTATGGGTAAGTGTTTTCTCCCATTTTCAAGCTGTCCCCTTCCTATGGCAGCAAAGTGGTAAGTAGTTCTATTTTCTAGGCGTTGTGGATTGATGGTGTAACAGTTATGTGCAAAATAGTTTTGTGTAGTCCTCTCCCCAAACTTGACCTCTAAGTGCGCTTAAACCTATTTAGTGTCAGTCAGGCAGTCAAAATATCTTCAGTCGGCTTAAACATAGCCATAAAAGCACAAATGATTTACGCAAATTGTATCCTAGATTAAAAATGAATTTAAACATGCAATTGCTTGTAACATTCAGGTCATTAACACTATGAGGTCAAAAGACAGTGCCCTATGTCTCAATTATAAAAAAAAAAACGTACATCCCCGCCCCTAGGATGAAATAAACTGCCAACTGCTGGGCCTAAAAGTAAACAATAATCTAAAAAATCACATTTCTCAGATGTTAAGTAAATAACACCGGTAAAGTCCTCACGGCTTTCACATAGCATAGCCACTTAATTGAAACATTCAGTGGATTTAACCAAGATGAATTTAAAACGGTGTCTTAAAAAATTCAATGTGCAAAGTGCTTAAATATAATCAAAGTGCTGTGTACTCCCATGCATATCTAGTGGGAGAATTATGCCACAAAGAGGCTGAATTTGCAGGTTTTTTCTCCTACAAATGCTACTTTTTACTGGACTTTTAAAACCCTTTTTACTGTGCCGCTTTGCTCTTCTCCAGGCAAGATTATCTTCATATATGCTGCCGCTTTGGTGGCTGTATTTTAGTATCTCTGATGCTGTTACATTAAGATCCTAGTACATGTGCACGCTATCGTTGTTCCAACAATTTTCACCCCATTGAGTTATCATTTCTTGTGGATCTCCCCATATAATCTAGGAGAACACGGCAGTGGCGTTATTCCTCCTTTTTAAATGGTAACTTATATTGTTTCAACCGAATGGGAATCGAGCAGCTGCCAAATTGGTAGGGCTTACACGTTACCCCAATCCGTATACACGCAAAACGAGGATCACTCAACGTCCGGGATCGCTGTTCATTTAGGTGTTTTGAAGTGCCAGGCTTGGCACCTTTTTGTAGGTCCTTATCGCCCCCCCCCCCCCTCACCAAACAAATAGTGATCATGTGATAGCTAATCGTCTCCTTCCAAAAAAAAAAAAATCCTTGAGCTACCATACCCTACACCTATGGCCACCTAGAAGCTACAATGAAGCAAAGCATTTGTTATATATCCACATCAAAATGAACCAAAATCTTGCAGAACTCCATCGCTGGTAACAAAGTTCACAACTTCATCCTTGCCGTGGCCGTCACTGTTTTTGGGTGTATTTTTATTCTCTGAAAATAGTAATTGTCAAATATTTTTGTGGCATTTGGCAGCTCTCTATTGGGAGTCAGTTCCTTGTGATGAGATGGCCTCTTAGCAATATGTTTCCAGATAAAATCAGCTGATGAAATGCTTTGGGAACATTGATTGTTCTGCACAGTGAAAAGATCTGTTCCTTTGTGCAGTGCAAGTCTATGATTTGGATGTGTGGAGTGTAAGGTTTTGTGAAATTGAAGTGGCAGACGCTTTTGGTGAATGCATAGCTGGGTGCCCATTCATGTCAAGCAGTCTGACTTGTTTGTCCTTTGCCAAGATAAATCCATACATATATATATATGTGTGTGTGTATGTATGTGTGTATGTATGTGTGTATGTGTGTATATATGTGTGTATGTGTGTATATATATGTGTATGTATGTATGTGTGTGTGTGTGTGTATATATATGTATATATATATATATATATATATATATATATATATAATCTACTGGCGGTCGCCAGTAGATAGTTATAGTTAGGACCGTGTTTCCATAGGAAATCTGAAAATTCTATTTTGAATAACTTTGGCGCCGGTTGACGAATCCTGGCGAATTTTTCAAAATAGGTGGGGCGCTCCGCTCCTACCCTGAAAGTCTCGGGGTGATTAGTCAAGCGGGGGCCGAGAAAAAAAGGGGGTCCCAAAACGCGTTTTCCCCATGCATTTTTCCATAGGGAGTCCAAGGTACAGCCCGAACGGCTGAACAGAATTACTTGAAATTTGGCACAGAGGTAGTCCTCAGGTCAGGGATGTGCCTTTTGAATATCTGGAGTCAATCTGTTCAGTAGTTCCTGAGAAAATTTCAGTTAAAAGTACATCTATATCTATAGGCGCACACCGTGCGCGCACGGTGTCGTGCGCGAGCGCAATTCTGATTGGTTGTTAGATGTCAGTTAACATTCAAATCGGTCAAAATCAGGAAGTGTCGGCCACCATGACATGGTCAGTGATATCACTCATGACATCACTGATGACATCTCAAATGACATCACTGATGACATCATCCAGTGAATATGTGTCTTTCTGAAAAATAAATATTTTTTATATATGTATATCTAAAGGTTAATGGAAGAATAAATGGGTAAATAAGTGTCTAAATGGATGTTTTTTTTTTGTAAAATTAATTGTATAACTGACTTATTAACAGTATCTTAGTGAATACAAGTATTAGTGAGTAATGTTTAAATATTTAAATATCTGTATCAGTGTCTCACTTTGTGTATAAGTGGCTGAATGGGTGGGCGAGTAGCTACATGAGTGTGTATATGGGTTATTAGTTCGTTTTTAGAGTATCAGTATGAGTGTCTGTATGGTTCAGTGAGGGATGTTACTTAGCGTATAGATGCATGAATGAGTGACTCACTGTTTGTATGTGTTTTGAAGACAGTATGTGAGCAGGACAGTATGGGTGGATGAGTGTGTGTATGGGTGAGTAAGAGAGTGAATGACTGTCTCAATAGTGTCTTTATGAGGAAGCCCATATGTTTTAAACTAGTATATGTGAGTATTGATGTATATAAGTGAGGATATATGAGAGTGAGAGATTGGAAGAGTTCCTGTGTAAATGAGTATGTGTTTCTATAAGTGATTGTTTAAGAGAGTAAGTATGTGTACGTTTCTGTAGAAGTAAGTGTAGTGGTGTGTGTATAGCTGTATATGCAAGTAAATGGATGTTTATTTGCATGTGTGAGTAACTCTATGTATGAGTGTAGGTGTATGAGTACAAATGATGACTGAGTACATGTATGAGTGACTATATAGAAGTGTTAATAAATGAGTGGATGCGTATGTAGATTTTGGAATTACTGAATAGGTTGTTCTAACTGGTATTGGTATCTCTATAGTTTTCAAAACTTTAGTTTGTATTTTTCAATGTGTGCATCAAAGTTTATATTAGGATAAGAGGAGGTCTGCCACTCTTACACAAGGATGATGTCATCAGTGATGTCATTTGAGATGTCATCAGTGATGTCATGAGTGATGTCACTGACCATGTCATGAGTGATGTAATATGTGACGTCATCAGCAGTGGATTGCGGTCGCGCGAGTTATAGTTAGCTGAACTATCTATAACGGGGGAATTTCAATGGTTTTGTACGAGTGAAATGTCCAGCTAACTATAACATGTGTGAAACCTATGGTTTTTTTCAGTGAATATATATATACATATATATATATATATATATATATATATATATATATATATATATATATATATGTGTATATATATATATATATTCACTGAAAAAACCATAGGTTTCACACATGTTATAGTTAGCTGGACATTTCACTCGTAAAAAACCAATGAAATTCCCCCGTTCTAGTTAGTGCAGGCAACTATAACTCACGCGACCGCAATCCGCTGCTGATGACGTCAGATATTACATCACTGATGACATATGTGTCTTTCTGAAAAAAAAAAAAATGAAATGTATGTATAGCTAAAGATGAATGGAAGAAGACATGGGTAAATAAGTGTCTAAATACAGTGATGTAATATCTGACGTCCTCCGCAGCGGATTGCGGTCGCGTGAGTTATAGTTGCCTGCACTAACTATAACGGGGGAATTTCATTGGTTTTTTACGAGTGAAATGTCCAGCTAACTATAACATGTGTGAAACCTATGGTTTTTTAAGTGAATTTGCAAGGTTTTTTAAATGCTAATTCCTAACTATAACGTGTGTGAAACCTATGGTTTTTTTCAGTGAATTTGTACGGTTTTTTAAATGAAATTTTTTTTTGGAGATTTTTGGTAAACCTATGTATAAAATAATATATGTACTATATCCTGCATTATGGAATGGTTAATTTTTTTTTTATGCATTTTTTTCCGTGCGCGTACGGTAAGCTGACGCTACGCGCTCCGTACGCCATAAGTACGGTGCGCTTACGTGATACGATGCGCGTACGGTAAGCTGACGCTACGCGCTCCGTACGTCATAAGTACAGTGCGCTTACGTGATACGTACGTGACGTACGCGTAAACGCATGCGCGTTGCGCGGAAGCAACGTCGCGATTACGCAGGGGCGTGTAATGCGCATGCGCGAGTGCGTCTTACGTACTCGCTCCGTAAGCGTCACGTTTGCGCATGCGTACTTGTTTACGAGCGCGTACCGTAAGCTTACGGAGCGCGCACGGTAGGTCATGTGATCCACAAAGAACACTTTTCATTGGTTGAAACTACTTTCAGTTCCAGAAACTTCCCACACCACACCCATTCCCCTCATTACTGCTTGAGATCCCCTAGGAGAAGGAGCTGAATTGACATTGAGATACAATGGCAGAGCAGCAGACCTCTTCTGAGAGTGAGCTTAGCAGCACCATCATCAGACAGAGAAGGAGGAAACAAAAGGATTCTTTTGTGTGGGAGTATTTTACTTTTCCAGAGGGGCAGAAAAAGGTCAATGCTCCATTGGTCACTTGCACACTTTGTGACCGTGTTTTATCTAGAGGAGATCCAAGGAAGAAGTATTCCTTTGGAAATCACTCTATGAGGAGACACCTTAGGGATAGACATCCCAGGACCTTTGCTCGACATACTGGAGAAAACTCTTCAGTAAGTCACCTGAGCCCAACCTCAGAAGCTCAGCCGAGTACATCATCGGCAGCTCAGCTGAGCCCTTCCTCTGAGGTGGGATCATCACCTTCTTCTGCTCCTCTGGACATTAACCCTCGATTTCGGAGGGTTTCAATAAGGTGTACAACGTGTTGTGGTCTTATTGTTTTTGGGGAGACCAGTGTTTCCCTTATTAACAATAAGATAGACCAGCACGTTTGTAGACGCTCATAATATTCCCATTCTTTCTTTCCTCCATCCCTGTATTAACCCAACGGCTCTTAAAGAGCCAACCTTACCTCACAATTTTTTTTTTTATTTTTTTTTAAGCTTTCCTTTTTGAAAACATTTTTTTGCCGTGCGCGTACGGTACGCGTAATCGCGGAATAGTTACACGAAGTACGCGGAATTTTTTCTCGCGGAATTTCTCCGTTAACGCCGTGCGCGTACGCTACGCGCATTCGGTGATTTTTCGAAAAAAAATTTAAATTAATTTGTGCCCTTGGGGGTCCTTCTGGGACCCCCTGACAAAGGCTAGGGGGTCAGGAACTGTCCACTCTGCCCCCTTTTCACGTTCTCCACCTTTGTTTTTCACCCCCTCAGACTGCGAGAGACAAAATGGCGGCCGACACTTCCTGGTTTCGACCGATTCGAATGTTTACTGAGATCTAACAACCAATCAGAATCGTGCTCGTGCACGGCGGCGTGCGCGTACGGTAAGCTTACGGTACGCGCTCGGAGCGCGCCCATAGATATATATTTTGATTTAAATGATATTTTCTCAGGAAATACTGAACAGATTTACACGAGCCCTTCAAAAGGCACATCCTGGACCTGAGGGCTACCTCTCTGCCAAATTTCAAGTAATTCTGTTCAGCCGTTCGGGCTGTAGCGCGGACTAAAGGTCCTATGGAAAAATGCATGGGGAAAACTCGTTTTGGGCCCCCCCCTTTTTCTCAGCCCCCGCTTGACGAATCCCCCCGAGACTTTCAGGGTAGGAGCGGAGCGGAGCGCCCCACCTATTTTGAGAATTTCGCGAGGATTCGTCAATCGGCGCCAAAGTTATTCCAGATAGAATGTTGCGGATTTCCTATGTAAACACGGTCCTAACTATAACTATCTACTGGCGACCGCCAGTAGATAAAATATATATATATATAATTTGTTTTTATAGCGCTGTAACAACACGGTTGGTGTCATGACACGCATAATGAGGTCACAGATTGATAGCAGCTGCTTGATGGATCAGATGGCATATAGGCAAGGAGAAGGACCTATTGATATATATTTTTTATATCGGCGCCAAGATGTGTGTTTTCATTTGCACTGTGGTAGGCTGGGCTGGTAGTGCAGTTTGAGGGCACCACCGATGTGAGTGACTTTGTTAAAGCAGATTTTTGAGGTACTTGGATTGCAGACTACTCAGAGGTCAAGAAATCTAGCTTCCGTGCATTTTACGTCGGTGAGGGTAAGTACTTTGGGGCAGTTAGTTTGGATGAATTTATGCCTCATTCATAAGTTAGTATTTACCTGGTAATTGAGAGCTTAGGGCAGCAAGTTAAGCTAATAGAAGGTATTAGAGGTGATCGCAACTCTTCATTACGTTTGGTGGTTGTGTTCTAGGCAGGACGCAAGTCATAGAGATCGATTTCTCAAAGCCACATAAATTATCAGACTGTGATAACAAGGGGCAAGGGACTATTGGGTAATACATTTCTTGGGTCTGGTACATTTTTAAAGTGGTTTAACAGAACAAGAAAAGATACAAGAGGGAAGAAGAAGAGCAATAGAGGTGTCTCTTGGATAGAAATCTAATAGGGGAAGAAATCCCTTTTAGGACGAATGCCCTCACTCACCAAAAGGTGACATGCTTCATCATCTGGGCTTTCTCCTCCCAGTGGGAAATCCTAGTCCCACTGAGGGCTACAACCTCCTCTCTAAGAGGAGGGAGCTCTGGGATGTTTTGATTTTTTAAGCCTCAAAAAAGGATGCTAAAATCCCAAATGTAAAGGATGGTGATGTGGGGGTGCAGCGCGATAAATCAAAAATAGAGAAAAAGTGAGTCTAAAACTGCCTAGTGCAGATGAAAAGAAAACTTTATTGACTCATCTGTACTGACAGGTCTAAAACGCAGTGTTTCAACAGTATAGAATTAAACTGCTAGAATGGAAGGGTCGACATGTTTCAGCCACTTAACGTCTAAAAAGTAAGTATTGGCTTTCTTCAGGACCAGTAACAACGCTGCTGCAATAAGTGAAAAAACAATACAAAATGTATACTTAGTAAAGAACAGTGATCCAAGTCCAGCATCGGTATCACTGGAACTTGTCTAAACAAAGAAGGAGACTCAGAAAAAAACAATTACTCTTCAATCAACCAAAACTTAAAAACTTTTCTTTTCCTTCATGAGGATGACACACATCAATCCCCAATTGCAATTCCGGTATGCAGACCATTTCACTCACCCGTATAGTGGGACAAGTGAGCCCACCTCAACCTGGTCACACACACTCAGGAAGGGGAGCCCCGCTCTGTAAATTTAAACAGAGAAACCAAATTGTGGTAAATCAGACCAGCTGAATTCTAAAACAAAAAAAGAGAAAGAGGGTAAGGCCGTCTCAAACCGATTTACTAGAGTGAAAATCTCTATAACGAGATGCATATGTAACTTCATGTATTTGTTTGGCAAGGGAAAATAATAGCTCTCAAAGTTGAATCCATTAGTGCTATGTATATATTATGCCATGTGATCCAAAGACTGCACCAATGGCATCTATCTCATGTTTATCCAATAAACCACACTAGCACTTACGACTTCTCTGCATATAAAAATGTCCCCGTTTTGTAATATCCTCGGTCTTGCGACTACAGCTGTGTCGAGGATCAACATTATTTAAATGGCAATATACACAACCAAACATTAGTACCCAATGCTTTGGACAAGCGTATGACTCTTAAAAGCTCATCCAAAGGGGCACCGTATGAACAGAAACGCGGGGAGCCTCAAACAAAATAATCCTATCTGCTTCGGTTTTATACCTCAATATAGTCAAGTACCCGTGAAGGAGCCCACTTACCTCTCCGTCGGTACTCCGTTGCGGAATGGATTTGTGACCGGAGGTACCGACGGGGGCAGCTCCGGGTGTTTAAATAACCGCATTTCCCTGAATCAGGTGTTTGCGAAGGACCCCAAGGTTGTTCATTGAGAATGCCTGAATGAATTAACACGCATGCGCTGCAAATCGGTGTTAGGATGCAGCGCATGCGCTTTCATTGTGCAAAAAAAGGAGGGGTATTGACAAAAACTTTAATAAGCTGACCGATAGTTGTAAAGAGACAATGATGCCAGAGTGCCCATTAGTAAAACGTAAGCAGAATGCCTAAGGTGGTAGTGCAGTGTGTAGTTATAAATGCCATAGTCAACAGACATGTAGAATAACCAGTCTTATCAGGTATTTATATTCTCAGTGATTTAAAAACCCGATCTATGATTGAGCAAAGATGAACAGAGCAGGAGGATAGTTATTGAAAAAAGATGTTACAAAAGACTTATTATATCAACCATATTGTACAAGGAACCTGAAGTATAAACCTCAGAGGGATCTACAAGCGGTTCTACAAGATGTAGATCACTTGTTCAAAGAAGACACAAGACTATATCACAATTTGCCCAAACAAGAACAATGGGCATTACGACAATTGGCCAACAATGAAAACATTGTCATAAAGGCTGCAGACAAGGGCGGTTCTATCGTGATTCTTGATAGCACCACCTATAGAGCTGAATGTCAAAGACAGCTAAACAATAGAGATGCATACAGACCACTGAAAATGGATCCCACCAAACGTTTGACTAAAGAAATCAAAACGATGGTGGTCGAAGCCAAAGAACAAGGGTGGATTACAGATCATGAAGAGACATTTTTGTTAGCATCACACCCGGTGGTTCCATATTTTTATGTACTTCCAAAAGTACACAAGGGACAATTACCACCTCCAGGAAGACCCATAATATCTGGGAAAGGCTCATTGCTGGAGCCCTTGTCAACTTTCGTTGACTTTTTTTCTACAACCTTTGGTTTTGGGAATGCCCACATATCTCCAAGACACCAAGCATCTCTTGCGTCTCTTAAATAATATCCTTTTTGACCTAGAGCAAGACTATTTGATTTCTTTTGATGTGGAGGCACTGTATACTGCCATACCACAGGATGAGACACTCGCCACCGTAGAGTCTCTGTTGACATCTAAACCATCTGAAAGCATAACTCCGGTTCATTTCATAATGAAGTGTGCTCGATTGGCCATGAAAGAGAACTTTAAATTTGAGGATATTTACCTGCAGACATCGGGTACATCTATGGGCAGCATTTTTGCCCCAAGTCTGGCCAATCTTTACGTACATGCTTTCGAACAGTCTATTGTGCTGCATGAGGATAATCCGTATATAGGTCATATACGGACCTGGAAGAGATACATTGATGACATTTTTGTCATCTGGAGGGGTACTCCACAGACCATCCAATCTTTTTTTGCTTGGTTGAACTCTAAAAATAATTTTCTGAATTTCACTATGGAATATTCAAAGACTAGCTTATCATTTTTGGATATTCGTATCTTTCCAGAGAGAGGAGGTCTAGGCACAGAACTCTACAGGAAGCCTACCGCTCGTAATTCACTATTGTCTTTTGGTAGCTTCCATCCGAAATCCTTACGCGAGAACTTGCCCTTTGGGCAGTTTCTCAGGATAAGGAGGAACTGCTCTACTATAGATAAATACAACGAGCATGCTAAAACTTTGAGTGACCAGTTGAAAGAAAAGAACTATCCACGTCATCTTATCCAGCGTTCACGCAAAAGAGCTGCCAACAATAACAGGAAATCCTTGATAGAAGTAGCTGGCCTTAAAGAAGAACTAGATAGGCTGATATGTGTCAACACTTTCTGCAGCTACTCCAATAAGATTAAGAAAAGTATTCTAAAAAACTGGAAAATCCTCAATATTGGTGCAAAGAGGGTGCCTTCCCCTTTATTTGCTTTCAAGAGAAGTCCCAATATCAAGGATCAAATTGTGCATACCAGACCGAGAATAAAGCTAAAAAATTCTGGACAAACATCCCTATGGGGCTTACCACCTGTGGTGGGGCACTACCCCTGTGGCTCGTGTGCTGCTTGCCCTCAGACTACCCACATGACGGAAGTAGATATCGGTACCCCAAAACCATGGTTGCTGAATAAACATACAAATTGCAACAGTGAAAAGGTGATTTACCTTATCACTTGCCCATGCGAATTGCGTTATGTGGGTATGACCACACGCAAGGCAAAAATGCGTATTTTGGAACACAAAAGCACCATTCGGTGCAAGAGAAGATCTACCAAGATGACTAATCACTTTCTGGATTCTAACCATCAAGCTGATGAACTTCGATGGACTATACTTGAACAACCTACAATACCTCAACATGTCACAGATATCTCAAAATTTCTGTTCAGAAGAGAACAACGTTGGGTATTTCGTATCAAGAGCGACACTA
The DNA here is from genome assembly GCF_964204655.1 of Triturus cristatus. Taxonomy (NCBI): domain Eukaryota; kingdom Metazoa; phylum Chordata; class Amphibia; order Caudata; family Salamandridae; genus Triturus; species Triturus cristatus. The sequence goes on from NC_140591.1 coordinate 1,542,713,809, forward strand.
CAGGACTAAACGAGGATATTCCTTAGCTTTCATTATGAGTACTACAGTGAAAGGAATACATCATATATAACCCTCTGAGGTTTATACTTCAGTCTCCTTGTACAATATGGTTGATATAATAAGTCTTTTGTAACATCTTTTTTCAATAACTATCCTCCTGCTCTGTTCATCTTTGCTCAATCATAGATCGGGTTTTTAAATCACTGAGAATATAAATACCTGATAAGACTGGTTATTCTACATGTCTGTTGACTATGGCATTTATAACTACACACTGCACTACCACCTTAGGCATTCTGCTTACGTTTTACTAATGGGCACTCTGGCATCATTGTCTCTTTACAACTATCGGTCAGCTTATTAAAGTTTTTGTCAATACCCCTCCTTTTTTTGCACAATGAAAGCGCATGCGCTGCATCCTAACACCGATTTGCAGCGCATGCGTGTTAAATCATTCAGGCATTCTCAATGAACAACCTTGGGGTCCTTCGCAAACACCTGATTCAGGGAAATGCGGTTATTTAAACACACGGAGCTGCCCCCGTCGGTACCTCCGGTCACAAATCCATTCCGCAACGGAGTACCGACGGAGAGGTAAGTGGGCTCCTTCACGGGTACTTGACTATATTGAGGTATAAAACCAAAGCAGATAGGATTATTTTGTTTGAGGCTCCCCGCGTTTCTGTTCATACGGTGCCCCTCTGGATGAGCTTTTTACGAGTCATACGCTTGTCCAAAGCATTGGGTACTAATGTTTGGTTGTGTATATTGCCATTTAAATAATGTTGATCCTCGACACAGCTGTAGTCGCAAGACCGAGGATATTACAAAACGGGGACATTTTTATATGCAGAGAAGTCGTAAGTGCTAGTGTGGTTTATTGGATAAACATGAGATAGATGCCATTGGTGCAGTCTTTGGATCACATGGCATAATATATACATAGCACTAATGGATTTAACTTTGAGAGCTATTATGTTCCCTTTTGCCAAACAAATACATGAAGTTACATATGCATCTCATTATAGAAATTTTCATTCTAGTAAATCGGTTTGAGACGGCCTTACCCGCTTTTTCTCTTTTTTTTGTTTTAGAATTCAGCTTGTCTGATTTACCACAATTTGGTTTCTCTGTTTAAATTTACAGAGCGGGGCTCCCCTTCCTGAGTTTGTGACCAGGTTGAGGTGGGCTCACTTGTCCCACTATACGGGGAGTGAAATTGTCTGCATACCGGAATTGCAATTGGGGATTGATGAGTGTGTCATCCTCATGAAGGAATAGAAGTTTTTAAGTTTTGGTTAATTGAAGAGTAATTGTTTTTTTCTGAGTCTCCTTCTTTGTTTAGACAAGTTCCAGTGATACCGATGCTGGACTTAGATCACTGTTCTTTACTAAGTATACATTTTGTATTGTTTTTTCACTTATTGCAGCAGCGTTGTTACTGGTCCTGAAGAAAGCCAATACTTACTTTTTAGACGTTAAGTGGCTGAAACATGTCGACCCTTCCATTCTAGCAGTTTAATTCTATACTGCTGAAACACTGCGTTTTAGACCTGTCAGTACAGATGAGTCAGAGTTTTCTTTTCATCTGCACTAGGCAGTTTTAGACTCACTTTTTCTCTATTTTTGATTTATCGCGCTGCACCCCCACATCACCATCCTTTACATTTGGGATTTTAGCATCCTTTTTTGAGGCTTAAAAATCAAAACATCCCAGAGCTCCCTCCTCTTAGAGAGGAGGTTGTAGCCCTCAGTGGGACTAGGATTTCCCACTGGGAGGAGAAAGCCCAGATGATGAAGCATGTCACCTTTTGGTGAGTGAGGGCATTCGTCCTAAAAGGGATTTCTTCCCCTATTAGATTTCTATCCAAGAGACACCTCTATTGCTCTTCTTCTTCCCTCTTGTATCTTTTCTTGTTCTGTTTTGCCACTTTAAAAATGTACCAGACCCAAGAAATTTATTGTGTTGATCATATATTGTGTTAGGGGTATTATTTCTTGCAGGTCTTTAAACATATATACCCTTGGACCCCCTTCTTTTCAAGAATTTGGTGTGTTCTAAAACTATTAAGTAATAGCCAGGGGGGAAAGTATGGTCATGAAGTTGCTCAGTGAATTTATTTTGGTCATGTAGCGCCGAACCTTTTTTTAATATAAAATGAACAAATATCCCCTTGGATTTCCCAAACAAGCAAATTTTTGGGGTGTGAGAAATCGCATTAGAGATGGTGGGTCCTGAATCTGCTTCCCGCCCTGTTCAGAGGAGCTCTTTGGTCCATGTAGCCAGCTTGTTTGGTGACATAAAAATCTGGATGGTACGTAGTATCTCTGATAACCATTTCACATCATTTGTTTCTGAAATAAAAATTGAGTGACATTGTTTTTATCAGGAAACTCGAAGATCAGTGATCCTGAATAAGACACTGAGTCAGGATACGTGTTAACTGAGGAGAAAATATGAGAGGAAGCATTTTTGGAGCAATCTGCAAGGTCAGAATGAGCTCTTTAGATGCAGTTAATGACTCTAGAGGTAAGTGTAACCTCATTCAAGGAACAATGAAGCGTAATGGGTTTTGTTTTCAGGATGTAAACGATACCTAGAACAGCCAGACCAAGATAAACACATTTTATGTAACATTGTGTCATGGGTTGTGGCCCCTGAGTGGTTGATTCGGTTACATATGTGAACCTTGTGGTCTACACCAATATTATGTATAGTAATGTCCTGTTGTCAAGCCCAATTTCTTGTGCATGTTGCATGAGAAGGCTGCTTTACAGTGGTGAACCTGTTGACAAGCAAATAAGGTATGCCTCACTACAAGTGGTGCACCCAGCTACTAGTACGTTGGAAGTACTTCATAGTGCTGAGATGACCTCTGTCACTTAAGGGGAGTTTTAAAGTGAAGTGTAAGGTAGGGTTAGTGTCTGGTTAAGGTGTAAGATTTAGTTTTAAGTGTTGGATATGTTTAATGAGTTACGTTCATGGTGAAGTTAGAGTTCGGGAAATCGTAGATTAAGGTGTAAGGTCAAGTTTAGATATACCATGACAACACAACGCTACTTTGTTTTCACCCCAAAGAACACATGACGCCAGCCCTTCCCCGTCTTTATGTAGATAAAAGATCAATGTGGAAGGCACTTACTTTGCATTGAGGGAAAACTAGAGGGTACCTGATAGAGCACTATACGTATGGAAAAGAGGGCAGGGAAACACAGTAAGTAATATCATTTTGCATGATACAGCATGATCACCCACACATTATATCTCTGCTTTCCCTACACACAACTGGTGATACATCTTTACTCTTCACCCTGTCCCTGTTTGGCTCCAGCTACTTGTGCCCTACTTATTATGTATTTTAATCTATTCTCCCTTTTCTGTTCCGCAGACCTTTGGTTATACCTTTGATATTGAGCACCTTGTATATTATAACCAGAGAGTGTATTTCTCACACCACTGAACAACCTGCACACACAGTGTCCTGACAAAGGAATTCTCAATTTTTCAGTCACTTTCGAAGCACACGTCGGCGCTTTTCTGCTGAAATATGTATTAATGAATACTTGAGTGATTCTGAATATATTGAGCATTTTTTGTTAGCTTTTGTGTCGTCTTTCTGTTAGCACAATACTAAACAGATGAACAATAAACAATTCTAAGTCTTCACATGTTTTGTTAGTTGTTTTATGTACAAGATGTTATTTTCTTAGTGTTGTTGGTGGTGCTCTTCTATATAATGTGTTATCTTTTTTTATATGTCTCTGACTTATAGTATGTCTATACAATGAATGTATTTATGTAAAAAAGATTAAAAGATCTATTCATTTGTATTTTTATACTTTTGAATAATAAACCTCTAAAAACCAGTGGTCTGTTGGACAACAGTTTATGCATTATGGACATATTGCAGTATCTCAATTAATTTGTTTTGGAGAAGTCTATTATTACCTACTTACTTTGCATTGTCCACAAAGCCTCCCAAGCAAAAGACCACTTAACCTACAAATTGAATATAAGCAATGCAAACAAGATATGACTCTGCGCACCAGGCTAGCACCTAGGATCTTCTTTCTGCATTGAAATCAGTCCAAAGGAGGCTTTGCATTCTTGATAAAAGCAGCCAAGCTCTAGAACTTATTTCATGTTCGTGGAGGCTTCGAATCTTAGTTGACAAGGTTTGGAAAAAAAGTGAAAACCTGGTTGTTCCCAAGATAATTGCATCCGCCTCTGACCTTGTTAAAGAATCAGTACAAGTATGTTCCAAAACTATGGAATAATTCCAACCAGCAACCCACATCAAGAGAACAGACAAAGGTACCCTACCCAAACTGGTGACCTTTGCCAAAAATAACCTTGTAATGACCTCAACATATGTTGAGATATAATCACTATGGTGCCCCAGCATCTCCACTTAATATTAGAAGTATCCAGTACTATTCAGCAACTGTAGGCCCATCTCTTGACTGAAGAGTTTAACCTTAGTCACTCCCCATTCATCATACATGTAGTAGATAAGGTCCACCCTACCTCTGACCACAAGATGGAGAACAGCAATTCTAGTCATTCTGAAGGTAATCCCTAGCTCAGTCTGAAAGAATCCATGTCACCCATATATGGTATGAGATATAGGCAGGCATAAAATAGTCTATCTGGGCAGAAGTCTGATTCCCTTTCTTTTAATACACCCTTAACCTCCCCCAATCTATAACATCTTAGAGTGGATGAGCTGACGCAGCCAACATAGGAAATCAGATTGAGAACTTGAAAGAGAAAAATGAACAACCCTGTAAATGGACATCAAGAATGAATTCTTGTTGCCAGTATAACACAAACTATAAACATGCATGTCAGTTTGTCTCACTTCCATCATACCTCCAAGCGCTGTGTCCTATAGTTCGATAATGGTGCTTCAGTCGTTATAACATATGATATGGAAGCACTTTTTTCTTAGGCTCAAAGCAAAGATGGCTCCCTCACATCGATGGGGTTTAATATGCTATTCGTGTGTGCGGTAAATGCTTCTGCGCCTGACTTAAGGTTAGTAATCATTATACAAATAATACAGTAAAGTACAAAAACATTGACAGATCTGACCTTGCTATCCACTCCCTCCTTTCTCCTCTGTTCATGATTACTGTCCTTTGACCGAGTGGCTATCTATTTTGAAAAAGTCATACTAGTTGAAACTATTTCTTTTTTTAATATTTAAACTTTTTACTTTAGTCTTTTATTTTTTGCTATAATGCATGCATTCAACTGTGACAATCTCATTATAAACACTGTAATTAAAGATAAGCTTCATCTGTGAGTGCTCAGTAAATATCCCATTAATAAAAACTCTGCAAAAAACTATGCAGAGACCTGAACACTCCCTGGAAAAAGACTTGTAAAGTCAACCCAGACATACAGATTACTACCTTTTATAGAAGGTACTCCAAGCAGTGTATAATGCTAACTAATAATAGGAGTCAAGGTACAAGTTCCTAATTCTAGAAAAAGTGCCTTCAGCGTCTCATAGCTTAACTTTCTTTCTGGAGATGCCTGCATTTCGGGGTCATTCATCCACATTTTCATTTTATTTTTACTCCGAGGTATAAATATCCAAGATATCTCTAAATATGAGATATCTACTCCAATATTGTACAAATCAGGGAAAAACTGTTAGCAAGAAACTCTCCAAGTTCAGTAGTCCTCCAGCTCAATGTATGTTCCTTGTAAATGGTAGTATATTTGACTATATAAGACCATTAATTATAGTCACAGTACCATTATTATCTGGTGAGTGCTCAAGGGAACAGTTGGGGGAACAGCCACCCATGTATCCCAAAGTCCTCTGTGGCCAAAAGTACCAAGAGAGCAAAATACAAAACAAAGTCCCGTCCCTGAGCACAATGCAAATCTTATATCAGGGAGTTACTCCAATGAAAATATCAGTCCAAATCTTAAATATTCTAAGTCTTCTTTATTCTCTCCTCTTATTCAGAGCCATAGATGTTTTACAGATGGCTCCTAATAGTCAGAATGCGTAGCTGATATAACCGAGATGTAGCCAACACGTGTTTCGTCTTGGGTATATTGCCCATCGACTTCCTCAGGGCAATTTTGAATTGAAGAATAGGTCCGCCTGAATCCAGGCAAAACCTGTTTGAAGTCCCATTCAACATGGGTCTTAATAAGGCTTCCCAGACAAAAACAATCCTGTATAGCTGCAGGTATCCGGAAGCACGGTCAAGCAAACAATCAAAATTGGACCTTGTGGTTACTATTCCAGAAAAGGACATTTATATTTATGTGTATCGTATTCCGGAGAGTACTCCAACCGTAATCAAATTCCAAATGTGAGTGAGGGGAAAAAAAAACAGCATTGGCATAGCCAATGGGTCTCGCTTTTTGGACCTTATAAGTATTTAGTTATGCAGCACAATATCCTTGGTGCAACAACATCAACTGTTGCATGGCTAAACACTTATAAGGTCCCAAAGGCGAGACCTGTTGGCTATGCCAATGCTTGTTTTGTTGCTAGCTGTGCTCTCTGTGGTGCAGTTCACACCCAATCAAGAAAGCTATTCTTCTATGTTAATCTAACAACACAGTCCTGGTGCTTACCATTGTAAACTGCTATGGATTAAGAAATAAACTTTCCTACATGGGGAAGTCATGCAGTCGCTCCCCTCCCTGAAGCAGTTCTGATGCTGAACGGGCAGAAGGAATGCAAGATGATATGAACACGGAAAACATCACGCTGAATAATTTTAGCAGTAAGCCACAGTGCAGTATCAGAAAATGTTTGCTACCTACATGGAGAATCCAAGATCGGTTAAAACAGAATCTAAAAGTGGGCGGGCTGTTTAGTTCAAATTCAACAGAAAGCTTTATGTATTTTTTCTTATATATAGTTTTAGCAGGCGTGGCCTACTTGTTTGAGGTCAGAGAGGGAGGCTGCAGTGTAGAGCGAGGGAGGGGAAAAACAGCGTGGGGAAGGAACTGCAAGGGATGTGTGAGATTGTGGAAGAGAGAAGAAAGGTCGAAGAGACAGTGTGAGAGGGAGATAGGAATCAGTCTGGGAACAGAGCCATGATAAAAACCCATGTGAGATACTTTGGAATTGAGAGAAAGGGGCGGTGAGACAATGGAAGAGGGAGAAGAGAAACCGTGTGAGAAAATAACTGCGTGGGATGTGTGAGATAGTGGAAGATTGAGGAAAGGGTGGCTAGACAATAATAGAGAGAAAAGAGAAACTATGTGGGAAAGGAACTGCGAGAGGGAAGGGTGGTCTCGAAGGGCGAGCTTTACTGTGCAACCATCGGGGGAGTAGGCAAGAGCATCCAATAACCACGAGACATGACAGCGAAGGGGCTGTCAGGGTGAGTAGACCTGGACCAGTGGCATTCTTTTTTAAGGCATACTCAAAAAAAACAAAATGGGGGGGTTCCTGTCGTACTTTGAAGGACTTTTTGCAGCTGCATTCTGGGACCTGTAGTTAAGCTTTTAACAAACACTATTGACTTCAATGCAACACACTGTTGATTTAAAGCCAGCACGAGCAAAAAGGTGTCGCAAGTGACTCGTGGCCCGCTTGCGGTTTGCAAAAATACGCGCACGCAAAACTATTATTGTCTTCAGACCAACACTACACTCTGCTTGCGTTTCCGGTTCCTCATAGTTGCAGCTTGAAATCAGAGTGCCGCAGAAAATTATTCCCTCAAAGGAAACGCAAAGCTCTTTCTGAATGACGTTCCCTTCCAGACAGCGGTGGCGCATCTTTCACGACAGGGATCATGCTTTCCAAGTTGTACAGAGGTAATTCTGATTAACCATAGAGTTCAACACAAGGTTTCAATGCACCTAACAGTAGAGGTGCGCGGACTGCGCCTCCCCTCATGCAGCAGGGGTATGCAGAACCAAGCTTTTAAGTCGCCTTCGTCAGCTTGGCTCTTTAGCTTGGAAGTAATTACAGGAAATTATAACAGGAAATAGCGTAGATGGAAAGTGTTTCTCAAGTGAAAATTAGCACATGCGGTTTTGCAAACATCCTCATCAGGGTAACTCTAAAAACACATCACTTGAACAGCGAATGAGACGTGAAATGTATTAGGATCACCTGCCTTATACAGGATTTAAAGGTTAATAACTAATTATAAATATTGGTCTCACTCCAAAGATCTATTAATAAACCTCTCAGCTCATTAAATGCATTCCGTACGCCGTCAATGCAGGCGTTCTTAAATATCCAATAAAGGGAAACCCTACTGAAAGGATTCGTGCTGTCGCAGGGAAAATTGGTTCGATTTGTAACCCCACACATCACGGGTTTTAACTCACAGAACGCCAATGCACTGCTCTGAGTGAGATGACCTGCCCTGAATGAGAACTCCTCTTTACTTACACGCTCCGCCGGCGGTGTATTTGTTAAGAAGGGGGCTGGGTGAGGTGCAGTAGGCCCCTGCCACTGAAAAAGAATGTCTGCTCAGCTAGCGGCCTCGTAAGTCGCAAAGTCACATAAGAAAGCATCTAGGTGTCATAAAAGGTTAATGCTCCCTAAAAGCACGTACAGAATCTTAGAGAAAAGAAGCAGGGAATGAGATGGAGGATAACCAAGAAGCCAGGGGCAGAAGTAGATAGAAAGGTGTTAAGGGAGAGGCACGAAGAGAAAGACAGCTGGGGGAAGAGAACGGCAAGGAAGAATGAAGGGAGAAAGAGAATTGGTGTGAGACCGAGGGGGCCTGGCGTCTAGCACGAGCTTTTGGCACGACTCCTCATAGATCACCGGCTGCATTCACCACGCACTGAAGATTTCGTTAGAGGTTGCTGGGAGCTACAGAGCATGCAAGAAGGCAAGCTTAGAGAAGCGGGGGCTAGTGAGAGTAGTGTGCGCAGTGTGTGGTGCGCACAGCGCTAATTAACAAGCGCGTACGCCTCGTGCTTGTGAAACCTAGAAAAGAAAGGCAGGCAACAGCCATGTTTAACAAGCGCACGCTACAAGTTTAAAAAAAAAAAAAAAGGCAGCACATCTGACGAGTGGTGTGCTCGCACCATGACGAGAGAGGAAAGTCAGATGGCGCCTCTGCTCGTCATTGTGTGTGTAACCGCACGCTGTATGCCACCCCAAAAGCTGAGGTCGGACTTTTGAAAGCCCACTCACTAAATGTCTCGCAGAGCAGCGCATGTGCTGGCTCAGACGAGACCCAAAAATGGGGATGGGACTTTGTTTGGTAGTATATTTGGGCATCTCCGCTTCCAAGCACCCTCTCCCTTCAATCTAGGTAGATGCACTACAGAGTCGGCCAGTTCCTAATGTGTATCCTACTGCTGGTGCCTTAAAATGATCCTTTTCTCAATTGAGATTCCTTTGACAAGCCAAAGCCTTACTTGTTTGGTCATCTTTAATAATCTTTCATCTGTTCGTATAAACAACCATGGCAGTTAGACAGATCGAAGCATATAACTATGTTTATTCATTTCTGGCTGCTCGTCTTCAGCCATTTAATCTCTGAACAGTTTCAAAGCATGAACTTGTTTTAGACAACCGAAGCCTTGCACTTCCAGCAACCTGAGTAATCCTTAATAACATCCATGTGCATTTGACTTCATCAACCCTTCTAGGATGACTCTTTTGTAAGTGACACGGTGTGTGCTGCACATTAGGCATGGAAATTAGTAATGAAATAATTATTTTTTGTTTCCTCCCACAGTAATATAATTGATGTTTCGGCTGCAGATTCCCAAGGCATGGAACAGCACGAGTACATGGACCGAGCAAGGCACTACAGGTAGGAGACCGACTGCATAACAAGCCATCAAATCTGCATGTTTGAGGGACTCGTAGAGTCATTCTTTGGGTTAATTGGTGTTTTGCTATTAGGTGCCGGCTTCTGAACATGCGTTGTGCGCCTGCCTCTCCATTTTCCCATTCCCTGAAATATCAGTACGTACCTGAGGCTTCAAAGTGCAGATTGCGCTCCAAATTGGTACATGGCTGATGTCCTACTGAAAGTGACGTTTTTTCAGTGTAGAAGAGAGAACTAGACCACCAGAAACTGATAGACTTCAGCCTTTCATGGTATTGTGTGGGAGAATAATAATAAGTACAACAGTGCTAGTGCCTTATTATTATATCCAAATCATTGCAGCACTTCTGCGACATAGCATTTACTTCACCAATGTCTTGCAGACCGCTTGAGCAGCAAGGTGCTCCCAGGTCTATAGCTGGAAAGGTTTCCAAGAGGCTTGCTTAGTGCTTTTGTTTGTTGAGCTGCTGTTTCCCAAGACTCCACATGAATCCTTTCCTGAGTAGTAAATGTGCACCCGAGTCTGAAGCGACAATGTGGCTTGACGCCTTGCCAAGATTCCAGTACCATTCCTGCGAAGGCCACCCGTATTGAGGTAGCTCTAGGTGTTCCATCCTTCTGTACCTGTCTTTCAGGGTAATCCCTGTTGTACCGGAGAGAGATGGTGAAACTACAGTAGAGGGTGGAAAGAAAAGGTACAAGGAGACAAGAACAGAACCCATAAAAAAGAAAGTGAATAATGGAAAACAAGCGGTTTAGGAGGCAAAGGTTCTTTGAGCATTAAGGGGTCAGAAAAGACCTAGCTGGATAACCAAGAGAAGCCTGAGACAAAAGTGTTTGGGTAGAAATGAGAAGAAGCTGGAATGGGATAGAGGTACTAGACGTGGAAGGGGAAGGACGTGGTTAGTGATGAAGAAAATACCTGCATGGGGCATTGCAATGGCATCAGGAGATGGCTGGTTCTGCTGCAGGGTTCCCTTTCAAAAGATTTGCTAGCTATTGTTTTCAACCATAATGGTAGCAGATAATATATTTAAGCTATTCAAAAGTGTATCTTCATTATGATAGATGGTATATTAAAGCGCCTTGACAGAGTATGCTTATTATGGCAACAGATGGTATATTACAGCTCCTCAACAGAGTAGCCCCATTATCGTAAAATAGTAAAATGGTGTGATGCCACCAATATGCTTGAACCCAGTGGTGTAACGATAGCCCACTTGCGGGTCCCTGAGCTCCAGGGCCCACGGGCATGGGTGCCCCCGGCTTGGAGCTCCTGACTGGGTCAGGAGCCTGAGGGTTCTCTTCATATGCTTTGCAGGTGGGCCCCCTCCAGTTTCTTTATGCCACTGTTTGTAACCTAGAGGTGATGTGTTTGAATTCTGGTTGGCACCCTCTTTCCTAGCCTGGAAACAATAGTCTATGAGGTAGTCATACTTCTGTCTCTATTAATCCCCTTCAGATAATTACACAAGAATGAGCTCTCTGATCAGATGACCAAGGTATTCCCCAGGGATGCCTTCCTTAAGTCCATCCTCCCAACTACAGACCAACCTTGTACCAGTCTTTCATCAACATTGGAGGTAGCAGACAAAGCAGCAGGGTAGAGAGCCCAGCTGGTAATGTCACCACACGAGCTCCCTAAGCTCTTCCAGAGGCATAGAGTTCTGTTCCAAGTTCTACAATCAAGAATGGCTGCTCCCTCTCCATCACTGCCTCAACGTCCTGTTTAATATCCATCTTCTGCCCCCAATGTTTAGTGACTCTGAATCACATGGATGCCCAGTTCATGGTTTAAGAGAAGGGAGAGCTCTCATGCAGAGACAGAACTTCATAAGTGTTGCGGTATCTCCTCGCACCCCCACAGTACGAAATCAGTGAAGAAGGATGTCTTCATCCCTCTGTTTAGTAGGTTCACCTATGGATCTTGGGCAGTAGTTCTTAAATTTTAGTGAATCTTTACTGGAATCCGAGGACTTTTCTGAGTCATTACTAGAAGCCGGGGAACTAAGTCTAAGCATTTTCGATGATTTGAACAGCAAAAGAATACGCAAAAATACTGAAACAAGAGTTCATCAAGCAAATACATAAATGATGAATTTTTTTTTATATAAATCTTTTTATTAAGTGGTATCGACATATCAAGCAGTATTGAAATACAGTTAGGAGACAGTACATGTATAAAGCAACAATAATAAGCAAAGATTTGATACACAGTATAGGATACATAACATCTAGGTGGGTGTAAGGTGCTCATCAGTCAGTGATGTTGATGGGGTGCAGATGTCCCCCCTATATGAATTCCATGGCCCCCAGACCCTATTCCATTTCCTGGGACATCCTCTGGCCGTATAAACTGATTTTTTTTTCTGAACATACACCAATCCAGATCTTCCCTCCACTTTCATATCTTAGGTGGTTTCTGGGCCCCCCAGTTCTATGATATATTCATTTTTGCTACCATTACTGCTAATGTTGCCTACTGCTTAGTGTATGAGGTGAGGTCCGTTGGTTCCCAAATGTTTAATAGGCACCTCCGCGCCTCCGGGCGTAAATCAGTCGCTAGGACCTCACTTAGTGTGCGGTGTATGGCAATCCAATAAGTTTGTATGTGATCACACTCCCACGTGCCCTCTTCCATACCGCCGCCTGCACTCTCCACTCTCGGATGTGCCCATGCGCACCAATCTGGGACCAGTTACAGATAGTCTGTGAAGAATTTTAAGTTGCACCATTTGTAACCTGCCTGGATCGCCCCCTCCATCGGGGAGGAGACTGCGTCTTGCCAGTCCTCCTCATCTAACTCAAGGCCATCCCTCAACCATTTATCCCTGAGCGATTAAAGGGGATCTTCCTTGTTGTTAATTTAATTTTTTATAGGTCAGAGAGATGGTCTTTTCAGGCAAATGGCCGTCTAATATTACTGTCCTCTAACGGGGAAGCAGGAGGAAGGGCAGAGTTCGAAGTGAGATTGGTGTGGAGGGCGTGTCAGACTTGGAGATATCTATAACGTTCCGTGTCCGCAAGACTGTATTGTTGTTGGAGGGTTGTGAATGGGATGATCTCACCCCTGACCCAGAGATCTTTAATCTGAGAAATTCCAATTAGATCCCATTTATCGAAACCCTTGGTTTGCCACAAATTCCCAAGCTTGTGGGAGTTCCACAGAGGGGTTGCCAGGGTTAATCTGCCATCCCATCCCAGATATTTATGCACCGCATGCCAGATGCGGACCGCATGCGCCGTTGGTCCGGTCAAGTGGTGTTTAACCGGTCTGGAATAGAGTGCTCGACTGTAATCTCCCCCTGGGAGGAGCCATCTGTCCATGGCATATCCCGGATCTCCCTAGTTGCCAAAGGTGCCATGATTAATGGCAGCCAACTGGGCTGACCATTAATACTTTCTGATGTCAGGGAGGCTGATGCCCGCCATACCAATTCAGGGTAAGTTTAGTTAACGCGTTTCGGGGTGTACCAACGCACAAAAGGTCCCTCTGAAGACTCTATATCCTTAAAATACGATGCGGGGACTAGATCCATCGTGTTCTGCTGGGCATAAAGGAAGCTGGGCAGGGCCATCATTTTAAAAAGGGTAGCCCTACCCAACAGTGAGAGTGTTAAGGATTTCCAGTTCCCTATGTCTTTTTTCAACCTTTGTATAGGCGGCAGGAGATTGTGAGCGAAACGGATCGTGGGATTGAGTGAAACAAAAATACCCAGGTAGCGGAAGCCTTTAGACGCTATGTGAAGTGGACAGTTCCTTGGGAGGACTGGGGATTCTCCCTGTAAGACCTACAGGACAGACTGTCCAATTTATAGTGAAGCCGGAGTATCTGCCAAACACTGCTAGGATATCAAACAAACCTATTAAGGAGGCCTTTGGGGAAGAATGATGACATATTTTATTTAACTCACTAACCAATATAACAAAATCTAAATTTTAATAGTTATGGGAGGTTAACATTTTTCTTAAATGCAGTTGAGGCCACTCGTCATCCATACTAGACTCTGTTTGAAACACTTGTACTGCTTTTACTGTTCAGTCTGAGGATACCAAATTCATTTTTAGCCTTACATTTCAAATTCCTTCTCATTTACAGGCGGTTTTTAAAATTTCAATTTTGCTTCTTTAATTGTAAACACTTAATCTGTAATATTACTTAATTTTCTAAACAGTTGCAGACCCCTGATTAGGCTTTGCATCTCCAGACCACAGGTTAAGGATCCCTTCCCACGAGTGTCCATGAGCACACGTGCCATGATATGGCTTTCACTGCCGCCTCACTTGCACTATATGATTCTGCTCATTCTTTCACACTGTGACAAAGAAGCAGGAATTAACATTGATACCAAGCTACTAGAGAAGAAGAAAGACATTCATTTGGTATCTTTCTAATTTTTCACTTTTGCTGTCGTACACAATTTGCATGCGGTTGGAAATGTTTTTGTCGTTATTTTCTCCAAATTGGGTGGCCGTGTAGATGTTTTGAGCTTCATTTTTCGTAGCTGACGTTTGAAATAATTACATGTTAATAGATGGAATCTATCTCATTGTTGAGTAAGCTGTTAAGGAGATTTAGAAGGGATATCTGGTTTTAGTCTGTGTAATGTACCGAGATCAAGTTGTTTGCGTAAGAAAAGTAATGACGCGTGCAATTATGAACCACGTCAGTGACTGATGAATAAAACCTTTTTGAGCTTTTCAAATCTAACTTGTGAAATTCTTGTTCATTCATGCATCGATCAACTTTAGATTCCTGTAATTGTATGTTTTAACATTTTTCTTAACATTTACCTAAGCTCACTGGCTCTTCGGTACCCTTCATTAAGAAACTGAGTCATTCTTCACACTGAATCAGCTATTTATTTTTTTCACTACTTTTATTGGCGTATTTCTCAAAAATGAAATTCAGCGTTTGCCAGAATTTCTGTTTGTCCTACAAAAAGGTTAGCTAACGTAGACGGCTACGAAAGCCTGAACTGCGTGCTCAGACTTTCTCAACTTTCCTCTCTTTACTGAACCTCAAAGGTCTGTTGCAGTCGGCAGGCCTAGAAATCCAGTGGTCTGAACAACCTCTGAACTTGTACAGGGATTTACCTTTTTTTTTTTTTCTGGTTCTGTTTGTGATCGCTTCATCAATCTCCTGTAGAAACCTCTAGTGTTTATTGTGCCATTTAATGCCTATACCTGTGGTGCACCTGAAGCTCTAAGCATCTCCTTAAGGTTTAAGGGCTGCCATTTTGGTTGCAGACCATTCCAGTTTTGGCCTTGCGAGAGGTACATTCAGCTCACTTCTAGTATTTTGGCTTCAGTTGTGCTGAGAAAGAGGGCCACATATTTGGTCTCTGTCACATCCAGTATCTATCGTGATGTCACACACTTTTGGAAACCAGTCCATTCAAGCACAAATTGACATCTTTTCTGCAGGAGCTCAGTGTGCGTCTCCTAAACACTTGCTGCCTGTCTAGCCCCTGCAGGAGTCATTGTAATTCATGTCCTATGGTTATAAACATCTAGCTGTACCCAGGCATCCTTAATAGGATGGCGGCAAGTCCCCCAGGAGTATACTGATTGTACAGATCTGGAAGGGCAAGGGGCTGGTGAGGTTCATAACTAATAGACGGAATAAAACCTTTGTATATTTCATTATAGGGCTGGTTAGTATGAGGTGTGCTGTCTAACCCCCCCCAAAATGATGTTGTCACTACGAAGTTAGTTTAAAGAGAAATAACCCCCACAAGCAATCTAAATGGTTTAATACAGATATCGTTGGTCGGTCAAGAAGAGGTAGTGGTGTCTGGTAATAAGGGTGATATCATTATATAGGCTTCCGTGGTGATTTAAATAACTGACGCAATGTGTGCCTTATGCGTATGCAGTATCACTTTCACATTTATTAGTCAGCATTAGGCTCTTTAGAAGAAATGCCAATAGGTGTGGAACCAACTTCTATTTTACTCATCTACCTCCACCACACTAGGAGTGCCTCCTATGTGCTGTTCCAAGCAGTTGGGATGGTCATAAGGCAAAAAGAACCACATAAGTACTCGTGGTAAGGTCAAGTAGACTCTGTTCATAGTACTGGCCCCAAAAAGGATGGTTGTCAAGCATCAAAATAGTCAAAAGTAAAAAATATTTCCTTTAATGACAAAATTCTTTCAGCGACCTAATAAGGCATAAGCAGGGAAGGTGTTTTCTAGTCCTTCAGTACAGATTTCTCCAGCCAGCTGGTACTCCCTTCTGTCTGAAGAACACTTTGGCGCAAGTAGTAGTAGATTTGGGCTGGCGCCAGGTCGGATAGGTGCTGAGAGGCGAGATACTACAGTGAAGATACGGGATTACCGGCGCCCAAGCCCATGGAGCAATTCTCCATGTGACTCTTAGGTCACGTATAGGAGCAGATCAACTGACTAGTTGTAACTAAGCTGTAGTTTTTCACAGCACAAGCACGCTCCTCTTACACCGGAGGCTAGTATCACCCCAACACTTGTACACCACACTACACATCACTGGTCCTGAAGAAGCGCCAAGGATCGCTATGACCGTCTAGGCGCGAAACATGTCGACCTGACCATACATGTTACCAGGGGTACATTATTGCCCATAGGCATAACACACAACCTTTTGGTTTTTTAGCATGGCAAGGGGACCAACACAAAACATTCCCTTTGGTATCCCTTAGCCATTTTTATTACACACACACACACACACACACACACACACACACACACACACACACACACTCACTCACTCACTCACTCACTCACTCACTCACTCACTCACTCACTCACTCACTCACTCACTCACTCACTCACTCACTCACTCACTCACTCACTCACCTGTTCTCTTAGAAGATCTCCGCCAAAGTGACCCTTCGGGGGACCCGTAGGGCATTGCAGCGCCGGCCAGACGAGGAGCAAAACGCCCAATGATGAAGCATGACATCCTTCTAGGTGTGTGAGTGCAACAAGAGACAAGACCTGCTCTTCCCCCTGTAAAGTGGATCCGAGACCTAGGTCTGTTCCTCGCCCCTTCTTTCCTACTCGCCTTTCCTCCTCATATCGGTGTAAGGGTGACTTTTCTACACCCACATCGACAGAACAGTGACCCCCTTTTGGTGTAACTACTTGATAGTGGAGCACAGGCACTGGACCATAATTAGCTCCTGGTCCCCATTCTCCTTTTTGAAATGGCCCTAGAGGCTGAAGACCAGCATTGTACACGAATCCGACAAAGCCGCCTCTAACAGACCCGACACAACAAACAGTTGCTTTATGGCACACAGTAACAAAAAGGATAGGGTGGAGGAATAAAGTGACCCAATCCACACCACTATGGGATGCTGAGAGGGTTGATGCTCTGATACAATGTCCTGGTTTTGACAAATGGGACATGATCAGCATCTTGAGGGTGGGGGACCTTTGGTTGAGGGGCAAGTTGAGACCATTCGCAGACATAAAAAAAGAATACGAGATGGAAGATTCCGAGAAATATAGATACTTGCAAATCAGACATGCAATAAGAGCGGCCATCCCTCAGGATACAGACCTCCCAGAGTTAACACGCCTGGAGGACAGACTACTAAGTGAGCGCATAGATAGTAAAGCGATCTCCTTGACATATAGGAAATTACTTAAGAACATGCTGATTCTCCACACACAGGATTAGACTGTTACTGTATCGAAATAACACATGAAATCTTTATACTTCTCAGGATACAACATATAACTCTGAAACGCATGGGGTACAAGACAACCCTTATTTATATCCTAACAATTTTATTAAGGGTTCCAGAGTACAACACTTTATGTACTACATGAACATTATGATCGACCAGGGGACGGTACTGGTATATTTTGGTGCTGGCGTTTCCCACTAATAACTCTTGGACAGTGCTTACCAAGATACTTTGCCCTGAAGAAGCCCTATGTAGGGCGAAACGTTTCCGTGCACAAAAAAACAGTAAAAGCACTGTTAATGAACATTGAAGTATCAATATCTAAATTGTATTGCCTCTCATCTTTCTGTCTAAACTGTAACTTATTTGTGCCTTAATACATAAGTGACTAAACTGGGTAGTGCAGTGTCTTTGAACCTTGCTGCAGTTCTCTGCTTTGAACATGCCAGATACCTTACAGAAACTGTTAGTGAAATGGCAAAATAATATAGGAGAGCTGGAAGATTATTATTGGCAGGGAGCATTAGCATCCCCCCAAGGAAATACCATAACTTTCAGATTAAGATTAATCCAATTTAAGATTATCCACTGAATGTACTTTTCCTGCACAAAATAGAAAAGAAAAGACTCAGTGTCACAGACCATGCAAACAAGAGGGAACATTCTATCATATAATATAGGAGTGTGCTGTTATCCAGAAATACTGGTGGGGGTGGGGGTGGCACACACCCAAATGTTGCCTTCTAAATATATGTGGACAAATGGACCTAACCAGGAAAGAACAAATCTGGGTAACATTGGGTTTCGCCATCGCCAAACGGAATATAGCATGGAAATAGGGGGGCAGGCGAATCCCCCTCATTAGCGGAATGGAAAGAAGACATGTACTGGTCTATGTTGGCAGAAAAGACCATATATTAGAGCAGAGGCTGCCCCCAAAAATGGGAGCAAATGTTGAGTAGATGGAATGCACATAGGGGTCAGGTGAGTGCCCCAGCATTACCAGCAAATAGAAAGTTCCACAGGAGAGAGGCCAGACGGGTGGATAAGGTGAACTAGTTGGGGCAAGCTTTTGACCATAATTTATAATATATGGGTGCTGATAGTACACTGTAATGTGAAGTATATATTGCTGTGAAGTTTCCATTGTATCACACGACTGTGAATTGAAGAACCCAATAAAAGTTTATATAAAATAAAAAAAAGGATAAGGGCATACCAAGTTTATGCAAATGGATGACCCTGGATGTAGCAGACAGCGCTGGCTGAAAGATATCCAAAATGCTGATCTTTCATTCAGATGATTGGATTTTTGCTCAGTGTACTTGCTGTGCCTCAAAGTTATTGCAGTCTTTGAGAAGATCAATGGGACATGGAACTAGCCTAATTGTTGAGGGCTTTGCAGCGGCATAGATGGGGCCACAAGACCTCCAGCAAGTAGCTACTGCATCAACTGCAAAGCTTTCAGCAGCAGCACATTGCTCATGATTACATCCACTTTCACACACAAGGGCCCATAGAATGGCTGTTTTTTTTCCTACTGTCATCTGTGTGGGGAATGGAGGTTGTTCTCTCACAAATGAGAGGAAATTGCCCGACATGGGTGTTGAAAGCAATTGCAAACGTTTACTGTATTGAGTTTGACAAGACCATTTGCCATATCTTTTTATGAAGCTAGTTGCTTTGCTTCTGTAGAGTGCCTTCAAGGAAGTTCTGCTTTTGGAATGGATCTTTACTTTTAAAGGTCACTCTGCAGGAGGTTATAACGTTGCTCTAGAAAGATTTCATGATGACTCTCAACTTAAAGCCACCCTTGAGATTTCTGTACAGTGGGAAAACATCAGTTTACTGTGCTCCCATTTAGCAAAAAAGGGTTTCATCAAATTTCAGTTGGTTGTGGCACCACACTTGTGTTTTTTTGAAAATTCTTTTTTATTGGCATTTGCATAGACATTACATACAGAGGCACATTTGGAATTACTATTGGTGTATAAGTATACAGGGCAGGAACGCCCAGCCGCATCCCAGGCGGGCCTTTGGTCTCGTGGACCCGTGGGGTGCGTGTCACTACTCTTTTTAAGCTGCAGACAGGTGTCCGTGGTCTGCGTCTGGGCATGCCCTACCAGTGCGCATAGTGGTCACTGCGCCGCATAAGGGCCATGTAGTGTATCTATTCCCCTGCGAGGTGTATCAAGGTAGGGGGTTGCAGCCATGAGCTAACCTTCAACCAACTGGGGATATATAAACTGGGGGGGGGTTGCACTATGTCGTGGATAATGAGCAACAGTAGTCTTGTGCCTGAGAGCTGGACCGTCGCGTGGGATGATGTCGGGGGTTACGCAGGTGCGGGGAGGGGGGGGGGGGAGGATAGTCGGATGAGGGGGATGCGGGGGCGCCAGTTACCGCCTACGTGGAAGCATGGTAGCAGGACAGATGTTGTCTACGACTGCAACCCGCCGGGTGCCTGGTCTTCTCGTGTGTCTCCCTGGGTGGGTTCCTGGCTTGCGGCTGAGGGATCGATCGTGGCTGGGGGATCAATCATTCGTGGGCCCGCCACTGCTGTTGTTTCTTGCGCGAAGGAATGCATTAACATGGCCCATGGCAGGGAGATCGGGTGTTTGCGTATCCCTTGGGCTTCCTCCGTGTGGCACCACACTTGTGTTTCCCAGCCCTGCATGTGCATCCATGTACTGATGACTGGCTAGAGAACAAGAAGATGTTCCAGCAACGCCAACATCAGGCCACGGGCATTATTTCATTTGTGTAAAAAATGGAGTACCGTATTGTTTGGGCAAATTATCACCTTAGCCCATGAAACATACTAAGTGTAGTCCAGATTCTGCCAGAGACCGAACACTGAGACAGCAAGACTTCTGATTCCTGACAACCACTGTGGATTATGGATGAAGGTGACGTTTGTCTGTTGATCCTATTGGACCTCACAACAGCATTCATTCAGTAGTGTCGGTCGCAGTGCACTACTCCTCCATAATCATTATTCAAAATTAATTTTGATGATTAAAATCTACAATAGTGGCATTTTCTTTCTCTCTGCAAGATAATTTTTTATTGATGCATTTGAATCCCCTATACTTCCATTAAAGTGGTATTTTGCAGGGTTTGCTTCTTTCATCATATCTATTCTACCTCCTTTCTTTTTTATTGTACTACTGTGATACAGAGCAGAACGTGTCCATTAGTACATGGATGACTCTTGGCTGTACTAGAGTCTCCAGCCCAAATAGTTCATCCAGTTTGAGAACATGTGTTAGCAAATTAACTAAATGGATGAGTTAATTCGTCTTAAAACTGAGCCAGCTGAATTGCAGTTTCTGCTCTAGGTAGACTACACATCTAGTACAAAAATTGCTTTAGATCAGATCTCCACTGGTAGTCTCTCCAGCTTTGGTTCCCTATGCCATATTTTGATTCTTCATAATTAATCTCTTCTAAATATGTTTGAGTGCATCACCCAACTAACAAAACCAGTCTTTTTTCAGTTTCACTTGCACAGAATGCTGAAACCTTCCCGTTCTTCACTGGACCTCCGATCGGCAGTACAAGCTCTGCTGCCATTTCCTCTAGATTGTGGAAATGCAATACCTGTGGATCTTCCCAGATCCTCTAATACTCCCCTCAGGGGCCATCCTTCATGCTATGGCCCATTCCGTGACCACGAAAGCAAATCATACCCCGAAACCCTGTCTGCATCTTTCAACATGTACACTGGAAGCTTGAATTGAATTTAAAATAGCATGCATAACCCACAAAGCCCTTTGTGCTGGTGTCTCGTATCTAAAAGGTGAGTTACACATCACTGTCATACTAAGTAGTATTAAGAGTAGTAATACCCACATATTGCTTGTGATTTCAACGGGCAAGAAAACTAGAACCATCAACCAACCACTCTTTTCCTTGAAAGCCAGAGAATGGAACCGGATACAAAATCGTATCTGGTTGAATCAAAACCTACTGCCTTCCAAAAGGAACTGAAAGACCCAAGTTCTAAAGTTTTAACTTTCGGGCTAACTGTTGCTACTTATTCTTGAATATTTTTCATGCTGCTGTTAAACATTATTGTTGCCAATGTAGTTATTCTAAAGGGCTGTAGCTAGGTGCACAGTATGTAAAATCTCCGATTAAATAAGTGCCAAGATTTTAATTAATAGAGCACAAGGCCTATGCCATCAAGGAAACTGTAGGAGCGTAGAATCTGCTTCTTATAGTTATCCCCACTTTTTGCTGATGTTTCACTGTTTTCGACTTAGTCTGGCTGGGATTCTGCTATCAAGGACCCCAGCCTAGCTGCTTTCTCCTCTAAATTGCTTGCATGTACTTTAGGTACACTCCAGATTGGATTCTGGGGTACCCTTATAAGTCCCTAGTATATGGTATACTATGTACCCAGGGCATAGGTACACCAGAGGTCTTTCAGGGGCTGCAGCATGTATTATGCCACCCCTGGGAGACCATTCAAAATGACACCACAAGTCTGCTACAGCAGCCTGTGTAAGGTGGTGCATGCACCCCTTACTTAGATATAGGTTATCAGTCACCCCTATAGCAGGCCTTATCAATCCTGAAGGCTGGGTGCTGGGTTTTATGTGAGAGGGTGCTTCTGCATGAGCCGGCCCCTCTGCAGCCTTCGGAACCTATATTCCGGGGTTGTTTGTGATGCAGCCAACTATATATATTTAAGTGCATTATAACCTCACGGTAAATGCTAACTTTAAAACGGCTGCATGGAAACATGTTGTGTTTGGTGTCAAACACCTTGGATTCATACCCTCACACCAGTAACTGGTGTGGGAGGTATTATTCCACCCTCCTAAAGGGACATATGCGACACACTGGTACACCCGATACCCGCTTTCTCGACCCTAGCATCACAAAATGGATGCTGCCAGCCACAGACACGAGTCTGCCCTCCTGCTGCTGGACGAAACTCCGGCAGGGGAAGGCTTAACAATGGGTTTCCTCCCACAGGGAGGTGTCCACCTCCCAGACAGGCTTTAGTGTATTGGGGCTGGGTGGGTGCACTCAGAGCGCTTTGATGTCTGCACTGGAGGCACATTTGGGGTCCCTGTGCATAGTCCAGCTCAAACCGGTTACAGGAGCCATCAGCTCCTGCTCTGGCGCGAAACTGGACAAACGACATGAGTGTAGCCACCCCTCTATCCTGACCCTCCCATTGGTGGGTCCCCAAAGTTTGTCCCACCCCTTCCCTGGGTATAAACCCCTGACTACAGGACTTTAGATTTTACCTGGACTAAACTCTACTACAGAAACCAAGTACGTCGACGATCTGCACGACGCTGGATGACTGAAGAATCTCCTTTGGAGTAAAGGAGTTACTCCCCTGCAGGCACTTGAAACGCATCTGACCGAACCTCCTGAGAACTCCGAAGATTTCTGCAACACAGGAGGTGGGTCCCCGAGGTCTCTGAGGTTGATCTGTGCTCTCACCAATTCTGAGGCCCGTATCCCTCGTGGGGACCGTGCAACTCGAACCCCTGTGCACCACGAACATTTGCAGCAGCATATGCTTTTTGGCGACCCCTGAGGCTGTGCTTTGGGCTACCTGTAGTCCTGACCCCGAGCAGTATTTCCACTGAAGATTTCTGGCCTACACTCCACGAGTGTTCCGTGTGCTGGTATTTTGTGAATCTGAAAGAAACACGTTAGTTAGATTCCTCACCTTAGAATATCCCCAGGCGTCAGGCTGGATACGGAAAGATTTTTCGTCCGCAATACCTTTGCGCGTCGGCGTCGTGCGCCGGGATGACGTCGTCGGAGTACTTAGACACTGCCCTCGCGCGCTAACATCAGTTCTTCTTTTTACCGCTTATATTCAAAAAAGGAGTTACAGAGGGAAAATGTATACCAGGTCGCCCTCCACTCAATCTGTACTACAACAAAACAGACCTGGTAACAGCAAGGCACACCTTTAAATTGATTAATTTCATAGGATCATTAATAGGGTAATGTAAACATCTATTACTCCTCCATTGGTAGTTCTAATCATGAACTATCATTATATCCCTGGTGCCATACAACTTAATATTTAATAATTCCCAATCGGTGAAAATACCCAACCATGTGTATAGTCACTCAACCAAAATCTATAGTGCACAAACACAAAAAGTGATGGAAAAATGAGAAAGTATCTCACGTGCGCAACACCAAGAGAGCTGCTGGTAGGTTCTCACCAGTTTGCTCACTATTTAATCATCGATATCTTTCTCATTGAAAATAATAATGAAGCACTACTGGACGTTCTCAAGGGCACCTGGTCCAAGCCCTCCACAGTACCTCCTGTGGACCGGAACGTGCCCGGCGCCACCGCCCTGCACCGGGCAACCCCAGCTTTCTGTCCCTCCACCCCACGCCTGAGAGTCTGGTTATCCAGGCCTTGACTTCCCAGACCTCCTTCCCGTCTGCTTCCCCGGATCGGGAATCCACAAGCAGTTTGGTAAGAAGCTGTTCTCCTCCCTTAGTTTGGGACTGCGGTCTGTTAACACCGCTTGTCTCTTGGAGCGTTACTCCCACTCCCTGTGGGATATGGTTGAAGACGTGCTGCCCCTGTGTTCGGAGGAGGCTCGGACACGGCTCGCCCAGGCTCTTGCCGAGGGGCGGGATGCAGCGCGGCACGCTATCAGATGTTGGCTAGACACTACGGACTCGCTGGGTAGGGCGATTTCAACCACAGTGGCGCTCCGCCGCCACGCCTGGCTGCGGTCCTCGAGTTTTCAGGGGGATGTCCAGAGCACCCTCATGGACATGCCCTTCGATGGCAGTCTCCTTTTTGGCGACAAGGCGGATAGTGTGCTTTAAGGACTCCCGGGCTACGGCCAAGTCCTTGGGCCTCTCGGCCCGCGCCCGCAAACTTCCGCTTTTCACCCCTTTCGGGGCCAAGGAAGGGGCGCCCCCTCAAGTCTGCCTAGCCACAGGCCGCAGACTCAACATCCACGCGGACGTGGATGCCGCCGAGGCGGTACAGGGGGACAACATGCCGGTCAGTCCACATCTACCCCGGCAGCATCCGCCTCAAAGCCATCCTAGTCCGTGCTTTCAGGCCCATTCAACGACAGTGGGAGGCAGAGTTCGCCATCACCTGCTCCACTGGCGTCTATCACATCGGACAGGTGGGTGCTACAAATCGTCCGAAGGGGCTACTCCCTCCCCTTCGAGACGACCCCTCCAGCCATGCCACCGCAGTACCACTGCATGTCGGGGGATCACTTGAAACTTCTACAGGAGGAAGTTCCGGCCCTCTTGGCCAAGGGAGCCATCGAGCACGTTCCTGGTCCAGAAGTAGGTCGTGGTTGTTATTCACACTACTTTCTGGTTCCCAAGAAGGGCAAAGGGGGCATACGCCCTATCTTGGACCTCAGGAGCGTTAACGCCTTCCTCCGGAAGGAGAAGTTCAAGATGATTACCTTAGCTCAGGTTCTGGCTGCCCTAGACCCTGGAGACTGGATGGTAGCGTTGGACTTGCAGGACGCTTATGTCCACATCCCCGTCCTGCCGGCCCACCGGCGTTGCCTGCGGCTCACGGTGGGCCAGGAGCATTTTCAGTTTCCCGTGCTCCCCTTCGGCCTCACCAGATTGTGGGTTCTAGTCTTCCCCTATCTCGACGACTGGCTGTTGAAGGCGGGCTCGCCCCAGCAAGTCGTCTCCCACCTCCAGACTACGGCCAACCTCCTGCATTTGCTGGGGTTCTCCATCAATGTAACTAAGTCTCATCTGAGTCCCTCCCAGAAGATCCTCTTTATCGGAGCGGTTCTGGACTTGGCACAGTTCCGGGCCTATCCTCCGGAACAGCGGGTCTGGGATATTCAGGCTCTGATTCCCATCTTTCGGCCTCTATCCCGGGTTTCGGTCAGGTTGGTGCTGCGGCTTCTGGGTCTGATGGCCTCCTGCATCCTGTTGGTGCATCACGCCAGATGGCGAATGCGGGCCCTTCAGTGGGACCTGAAGTTTCAGTGGGCCCAGCATCGGGGCAACCTGTCCAACCACGTCCTGAACTCGGAGGGCACTGCGAGACAGTTGCAGTGGTGGCTCATGGACCGCGATTGGGTCAGCGGCAGATCCCTCTCCCTACCCCAACCGGAGCACGTAGTGGTGACGGATGCGTCCTTCCTGGGATGGGGGGCCACATGGGAGAGGCGGAGATCAGAGGCCTCTGGTCTCCGGCGGAGTCCCGGCTCAATATCAACCTTCTGGAGCTGAGGGCGATCCGACTTGCACTGAAGGCATTCCTTCCCTCTGTCCGGGGAAGTGTGGTGCAGGTGTTCACAGACAACACCACCGCCGTATGGTACTGCAACAAACAGGGCGGGGTGGGGTCGTGGACCCTTTGTCAGGAGGCTGTGCGCCTCTGCACATGGCCGGAACATCAGGGCATCACCCTGGTGGTTCAACACCTGGCGGGTTCTCTGAACGCCAGAGCAGACTAACTCAGCCGCCGGTGCATGATGGATCACGAATGGCGTCTGCACTCGGACGTGGCGCAAGGCCTCTTTCGGCAGTGTGGAGAGCCTTGGTTAGATCTATTCACCACCAAAGAGAACGCGTAATGTCAGCAGTTCTGCGCGTTGGAGTTTCCAAGCCGGCACTCGCTTGGGGACGCCTTTCGTCACGAGTGGAGTTGCGGTCTGTTGTACGCCTTTCCGCCTATACCACTTCTGCCCCGAGTGGTGAGGAAGATCAGGCGCGACCGGGCCCAAGCCATCTTAGTGGCTCCGGATTGGGCACGAAGGTACTGGTATCCCGAGCTACTCAGTATGTCCATCGATCCCCCGATACGACTGCCTCTTCAGGAGGACCTTCTGTCGCAGCAGCAGGGGATGGTCCTCCACCCGAACCTGTCCAGTCTCCACCTCCATGCGTGGAGATTGAGCGGCGACAGTTGAGGCCATTTGACTTGCCTCCTGAAGTCTGTGATGTGATTCTAGCAGCCAGGTGTCCCTCCACAAAAACGGTATACGCCTGCAGGTGGAACAAATTTGTGGCATGGTGCACAGCAAAGGCAGTGGATCCCCTTTCCGCCCCTCTTGCTGAGGTTCTCCTCTTTCTTTGACCCAGCAGGGTTCTGCTCATGGCCCCCTAAAAGGTTCTCTGCTATTTCTGCCTTCTTACGGCTTCCTAGTCAGCCTTCTCTTTTCAAATCCCCTGTTGTTTCTCGCTTCTTGAAGGGCATTACTCACATGTTTCCTCCTGTCCCTTTCGTAATGCCTCAATGGGATTTGAATTTGGTCTTGACGTTTCTGATGTGCGCTGCATTTGAGCCACTTCATAATTGTCCCCTTCGTCTCTTGACGCTTAAGACTGCTTTCCTGGTTGCCATCACCTCTGCTAGAAGGGTGAGTGAGCTCCAGGCTCTCTTCTCAACCTCCTTTTCTTTCTGTCCATCCGGACAAAGTTGTTCTCAGGACTCGCCCTTCCTTTCTCCTTAAGGTGGTAACTGCCTTTCACATCGGGCAGTCTGTTACGTTGCCCACCTTCTTTCCACCTCCGCATCCTTCGAAAGAGGAAGAGAGGCTCCACCGTCTGGACCCAAAACTGGCGCGGTCCTTTTATTTGGACCGCACCAAGCAGTTCCGGGTGAACGACCAACTCTTTGTTGGCTACGTAGGCGCTAAGAAGGGACAGGTGGTACACAAGCGGACTATCTCTCGGTGGGTCGTTTTGTGTATCAAAGCTTGTTACTCCTTGGCTAAAAAGGAACCTCCTGTAGGGCTGAGGGCCCATTCAACTCGGGCCACAGTGGCGACTACTGCCCTGGTCCGGGGAGTTCCCTTGCAGGACATCTGTCAGGCGGCGACGTGGGCCTCACTGCACACGTTTGCTAAACATTATTGCCTAGACAGCCAAGTCCAGAGAGACGGCTTCTTTGGCCGTTCTGTTCTCCAGGACTTTCTGGTGTGTTCTTGGTTCACAAACCCACCACCGGGGTTGGTATTGCTGGGGTATCTATTCTAAGGTGAGGAATCGAACTAACGTGTTTCTTTCAGATGAACACGTTACTTACCTTCGGTAACGATATATCTGTAAGAAACATTAGTTAGTTAGATTCCTCACCGACCCACCCATCCTCCCCGTTCTGCGAACCGATATCTAGGGTTGAGGTCATCCCTTTCAGGGCCCTAGCATTTTTGGGCACCAGTGTCAGTCTCTTGCATGGCTCTGCATTCCTGGCGCGGAAAGCTATGTACAAGAACTGACGTCAGTGCGCGAGGGTGGAGTCTAAGTACTCCGACGTCATCACGACGACGCCGACGACTGACGCGGAGCCGCAGACGACGCCTAGCAACGCGCAAGGGTATTGCTGACGAAAAATCTTTCCGGATCCAGCCCGACGCCTGGGGATATTCTAAGGTGAGGAATCTAACTAATGTTTCTTACAGATATATCGTTACCGAAGGTAAGTAACTTGTTCTTCAGCTTGAGGTCCCTTCACAATCCCTGGTCCGTCGACCTGTGGGTCCCTGTGAAGGTAACTTTGACTTTCTGTGGGCTTTCCTGGATGCGCCAGACGTGCTCTGACTCTCCATAGGTTGGAGATTCTCCAAGACCTTGCTGGTCCTCACCGAAGCATCTTTCCTCTGCTCGCGTGGGTTTGCTGTTGCCAAGGCTTGTTGGTGTTCAGTCCGGACACTGACCCCCCAGCACTCGACATCCTTCGTGGGACAGCTCACCTTCGGAATTTGGTCGACTTCTCCTGGTCCCCATGGCTGCAGAGTCGTGCTTCACCTCTTCTCATCTGAAGCACCCGACATCGATGGGCCTTCGTCTATCGTGCCCCTGGTCACTGTGAAGTGACCCAGACTCTGTCCCTTCTGCTTTCAGGTTCTTCTCTGCACCGATCCAGGCTTGGATTACTCCGGACACTTCTCATCTTCCCGGCAGCAGCACTTCGCATCACGCCATTGAAATCAACGAGCGTTTCCGACACCACTTGACCCCTATGCACCCGGCTCCTCTGGGATAGGTAACACGGGTAACTCTGTACTCTCAAGGGTGCTGGCCTTAGAACCTTCTATGTTCCAAAGGGTTTGCTGGAAGTCCTCTCCTAAGTGTCCTTAATCTTTAAAATTCCAACCACGACTTTCCCATAGAGTTGTACGGAGCTCACGCCTGTGTTCTCACACTGCACCCGTCCTCCGTCGGTCCCCTGTGTCACTACTGTGGGTGGTTCCTTGGGGTCCCAGCGATTCTACGTGCTCTAGGCACTCTGTCTAGTCAAGTCGTGGTTGTTATACCACTTTCTTAGTATATGGTTTGGTCTGCCCCTGGATCCCTCTGTGTATTGTGCTATTTACTGTCATTCTAGTGCTTTAATATTGTGTGCCTTGTTTTCTAATCTCATAAAGAGGTTAGTAGAGAGTGTTTAGTAATAGATACATATATTTTATATATACCATGTGTGGTTCTCCTTTCATTTGGTCATTCAGGAGGTTATAATCTGGTAAACCAAGCTGCTTTACATTCCTTCAAGGCTTAGCCTGAAGGCTGCTCTCCATAGCTACCACTAGGATAGCTTTCAATAAAGGTGGTCTTTAACCTAATCATCAATAAGGGTCGTTTGGATTGGTGCAAGGTGCCCACTTTAACTAGTGGACAGCATATACCAGGCCAACTTCTCACAGAAACAATCACTCTTTTCAGGCTGCATTGTCTCTGATGGTAAGGTCATGAAAGTTTGGGCAAGTTGGCTTTGTGCATCTCTCTAGTTCCCAGTACCAGGCTATATAGTCGAATGCTGCTGCAATAGTTGTTAGCAGTGCAATAGTCACCGTCAGCTGGGTGCTGCAATAACTGTGTGTTGGCATTCTCGAAATTACAGGTGACTGTTACTACTAAGTAGACCTCAGAGAGCGCACACATAATGTGTTGGACTGGAAGCAGCTGGATTAACATCTGAGGAACGATTTTTCTGTTTCGAATAGACAATACAAAGATTAATGCACGCAGGAGGTGCTCTCACAAGTCATCCAAGAAAGCACAGGGTATCTGAGCATTAATAAAGTACATACAGCACCTGTCCATGCCAAGAGTGAGGGGTGACGGGCAAGACAAACGGAGCAGGGATCATCTAGAGGTTTAGATAAGTAAAATAGATTGCAGCCTGTTGCAAGAGTACCTCCAGTAATCGGATGCAGTTCCTGAGACCTTGTTTGTGGCAAATGAACTTACAAAATGCCGAAATCTTAACTTCAGATACTCACAGCTCATGCTGGGCTGTGTGCATAGGCACGTATATCTCTGTATGCTTTTCCCAAGCTGATCTTCTTTATGCAGTTTTAAGATCGCTAAATACCAAAAGCAATTCTCGTAGCGCCCACTTGGCCAAGCAAACTGTGGCTCTCCCATCCTATTGAACTGTCGGTAAACGAGCATATAAAACTAGCACTACAACCTACTCCATGAATACAAAGGGAAGGTATTATTGCATTCCAGTACAGTTAGGCGGTCTAATACCTAAAGTCCTAAAGTTTACCTTAACCTGTGTCAGTATGGATGACTAATAAATAGAGCTCACCATCCTATGACATATTCTTAATACACAGCAAGTTAGAATCTTTTTCACATTGTTGCATCATGTGCCATTGAATGCTTAAAAAGCAATGGTGCAAACATTATGTAATGATTATTACATTTGAAATAATCTGGTTTAAAAGAGACTTCATCTATACGGTTCTGCCAGCAGTTGCAGCTTCGGCATTAGAGCGCCCCACATAGGGGTTGTAAGCACAATGTAAATATTGCAATATAATCCATTCTACACAATAGGGCACACAAATTCAGGCTAACAGTTACTGAAGCATGTGTATAGTCTGATGAAAGAGAATAATCCCTTGTGTTCTGTCCCATTCTCTGTAAGGGGTTTAAATGATATTCTTAAGGCTGGTAAAAGTAGCCATCAAAACCGTGAGATCAGAGCTGTTGTAGAAAGTAGCCATTTTGGTTGGCATCACTTTGTGTAGGGCCAGTGGCTCTAGTGATGTATGAGCCATAGTTGTCGATGCACAGAGGCAGGAAGTCTTCCTTTCACGCTTCCTGCTGCCTTGGACTTGTCCTTTTGAGCTGGGTGGGCACATGCTGACACTGCCTGCTCAATCTCCAACTGTCTGTGATGTGACGACATTGGACCTGGCAATCATGGAAGGATTTTGTATTGTTCGTGCATTGCTGATGTGATGGGTGCATTAGTTGAAGCACTCGGTGATGGATTAAATTCATAGATTTTTCTAAGTTAGTGTTGGCATTGGGCAGAAGAAGTACTGTTTTAAATGCAGATAGGAAGTGATGGATTAAGGTCTGGTGTGCCACCAGCCGCTTTTGCATGGAGCAGCTGAGGCCAGATTGAGGGTTGTGCTTTTAAACAGGATGTCCAGAAAGCTTGAACAGCAGGAAAGTTGGTTATTTGAGGTGACCAGTCTGCAATCTGCCTTGGATTTTTTAAAGTTTTGGCTTATGAGATTCCTCCCAACAAGTCAGTTGGAAACTTTTAGGACTTTTAGGTAACAGAGAACTGATGCTTAATGCTATTGTTCCAGGGCTGTCTGCAAGTAGAGATTGAATGACATAAGTGAGTGAGGAATCTTCAGGGGAGTCACACGTATGTTAATTTGGATGTCTCTGCGTTGGCGATGTGATTTTGAATAAAGTGGGCCAATGTGAAGCTGCTGTTGGTGTTTCATGGATTAATGGTGTTGGAGGCTGTCGAGATAGCAAGACAGACATGGGGAGGAAAGGCACCCTTCCCCGGTAATGAGAGGGCATCAAGTCGCACTTTCAGCTGTTTTCACTGGTGTTTTCAGTGCTTTACTGGGATTGGAAGCTATCCCTAAACAGATTTAGCAGTAGTTGGAAACCACACTTATAGTGGCGCAGCAGCTAAAGACTGATCTTTCAGTGACTTTTAGCTTCAGTATGTTGAGGAGGAACAAGATAAAATGCTCCCATGCACCACACTGTGTAGTCTTAAAAAAATGATTAAAGCGGTCACTCATTGGTAGATGAGGATGAGTAAAAGGCTTGGTGTATGTGGAGGCAGAAGGGTAACCTGAGCTGACTCGTAAGCAGTGTGACCACAATGGCATCCACTCAAGGCTATTTACATTTCATTGATTTTTCAAAATATTAACGGCACATTTATCATCTATATGAGGTGATGGGTAGATTCTCTGCAAGCATAATGCAGAGCTTTGGCGTTACAGGAACAGCTGTACCGTGCAGTACATGTTCTGAGACTTCTGTTGAGGCCTTCTAGCATGGCCCCCCTCTCCACCATCGTGAGATAGCATGGGCTCAGCATTGTATCCTACGCCGACGACACCCAGCTCATCCTCTCACTCATGAAGAACCCCGAAGACACCAGACTCTGCTTCCAGGAAGGAATAAAGAATGTGGCAACCTGGATGAAAGACAACTGCTTGAAGCTCAACTCCGGGAAGACCGAGGTCCTCCTACTCATACCCTGCACCTCTGCCTGGGACAACACCTGGTGGCCCTCTGCCCTCGGGAATCCACCCACTCCTACAGACCACGCACGAAATCTCGGCATCATCCTAGACTCCTCCCTCTCCATGAACCGCTAGATCAACGCCGTCGCCTCCACCAGCTTCAACTGCATGCGCATCCTCCGCAAGATCTTCAAATGGATCCACCCCGACTGCAGAAAGACCGTCACCCACGCACTCATAACCAGCAGACTTGACTACAGCAACGCCCTATACGCCGGAATCAACAGAGCCCTACTACACAAACTCCAGACCATCCAGAACACCGCTTCCAGACTAATCCTTGGAACGCCTCATCACGAACACATGACCCAACACCTACAAGACCTCCACTGGCTCCCCTTTGAGAAGAGGGTCACCTTCAGACTCCTCACCCACGCCTACAAATCCCTCAACTATATCAGACCGAAATACCTCAACAAGAGTGTCCTTCCACGTACCCAAGAGGAACCTCCGCTCCGCCAACCTCGTCCTGGTAGAGGTCCCCCGCATCCGCAGAAACAGAAAAGGCGGGAGACCCTTCTCCGACATTGCAGCCAGGACCTGGAACAAGCTCCCCGTGAACATCAAAAGACACACAACTGATGGACGGAATGCAGAACAAATCAAAACATTCACCCCCCATTTATGAGATCTGGGTTAAATCCATCATTCTTTTGCTCGCCATGCCACCCCAGTTTAGACCTGGCCATATGCAAATCAGTCTTGACCCTGTGCCTCATGGGAACCGGTCCTAGGATGCTTGGTTCCAGTCCAGGGAGGACCTGGCTTGGCAGTTAGGGCTGGACTGTTCCCATGAGGCACAGGGTCAAGACTGATTTGCATATGGCTGGGTTTAAACTGGAACTTCATGGTGAGCAAAAAAACGATGGATTTAGGCCTAGATCTCTGTACTGGGGTGAATGTATGACATTGTTCTGCATTCTGTCCATCAACTGTTCTTGCATTTGTCACCCCGAGTGGGACGGGTATTCTCAGATGTGAGTCCCGTGCTCTCCATGCCACTGGAATCAAGCTATCCTGGCTGAAGAGGGGTGAAACCCGGAAATCGGTCCTAGGATGCTTGGTTCCAGTCCAGGGAGGACCTAGCTTGGCAGTTCGGGCTGGACTGTTCCCATGAGGCACAGGGTCAAGACTGATTTGCATATGGCTGGGTTCGAACTGGAATGGCATGGTGAGCAAAAAATTGATGGATTTAGGCCCAGATCTCTGTACTGGGGAGAATGTATGACATTGTTCTGCATTCTGTCCAACTGTTGTTTTTGCATTTGTCACCCCGTGAACATCAGGCGCTCCCCAACCCTGCACACGTTCAGGAAGAACCTCAAAACCTGGCTCTTCGACTGATCCAGGGCTGCCCCCGCCCCCCTAGTGTCTTGAGACCCTCGCGGGTGAGTAGCGCACTTTATAAACCCTGATTAATTGATTGAAGCATACGGCAAAGCAGTGGAGCAAGGCTGAGAGCTGTACTGTACAATACATGCTCCTAGGTGGCATTGGATAAGACTGCTCTCAAGAATAGAATTAAGCACAAACATGGTGATCGTGGTATGGGCAGTGCACACTCTGAACCCGCTTCTGGTATAACCTGATTAAGTGTAAACCTAGGATTTTAATTGTCCGACCGAACTGTAAGTACCCTGAGGTGCCCTATTATGGTGATTTAAACATTGCCTATATCAAGGAGAAGTGTCTGAATGTGTTTGATCAGAGCCATCGTCTTCCTCTCATCGTCTGACATTGGTCTCCTCTTTCTCTCTCTCTCTCTCTCTCTCTCTCTCTCTCTCTCTCTCTCTCTCTCTCTCTCTCTCTCTCTCTCTCTCTCTCTCTCTCTCTCTCTCTCTCTCTCTCTCTCTCTCTCTCTCTCTCTCTCTCTCTCTCTCTCTCTCTCTCTCTCTCTCTCTCGCTCGCTCGCTCGCTCGCTCGCTCGCTCGCTCGCCTAAGGAAGGAAGCTCAGAGAAAGCCTATTTCAGTTTGCACATGCTGAATTGGTCTGTACTTGTGGTCATCCTTGCCTCTAACGGTGGTTTCCTCATGTGTTTTCTTTCCCCGATAGCACGAGGTTGGCGATGTTGAGTAACAACCTGACGGCTTGGAAGAAGCTACCACCCTTGATTTCGCTAACCAACCAACCGCACCAGGTGCTCGCAAGCGACCTAGTCCAGTTTGCAGACATACAGCAGGTAAGTTCACAGGACGTGTCCTACTTGAACATTACACATGTATTCAGCCTGCTTCTCCTAAGCAGCCTTTCAAAGAAAAAGTTTATCGTAGACTGGTCAAAAATGAAAGGGGACATGAAACGGGAATTTCCTCAGCCTTTCCACAAAAGGAGCACACTTTGTTTTATTTCACAATAAGTGCATTTAGCTGTAAAATGGGAATTTCTGCTGAGCAAAAATTAAATCAAGCCAAAGTAGTACCCACCCATTCTCACAGGCCACACTCTGAGCTCAGTTGTTTGCTCTTCATGTTTTGGCACCGGTGTGTAAAAGCTTCTTTGGCCGTTCATTAATGACTGCATGATGGAGTGCTTGAGGTGTACCTAAGATCTATCCAGTTTTGGACCATGTAACTTGGTGTCTTTAAAGCGACTGCTCTCCTGCACTGCAATGAAAAACGTGGTGTGAATGGGTGAAGAGTGACATTTGGGAGATCTCTTTACATGACAAAATGTCAACAGTACTTGACAACAGGTGTACTGAGTAACGGGTGGGTTGTGACCGCGCTTCAGCCCCGATTCACATAGCTCTTCAAAGTCTGCACTCTAGTTCCTGAGATTTTCTTCCTAATTTGATGTAAATTTTTGACATTTTGGGGGGGGGAGGGGGGGGAATTCACTAGTAATACAAAGAGTAATACTTCTACGCCTCAAATTATTATTCATGATTAATTCATGCAGAGATGTACATTAAATTATTGAACGTTTTTCAACATGAAAACGGTTTCCCTCTGGAGAAACACCCCATAGAATATGGGTGCTTTTCCTTCCATTGTAACTCCAGAAAAGTTCTTTAATATTGCCTTTAACAACAGTACTCGTTTGTGTGTTTCTAGGCTCGTATGGTACCTGCAAAATGTACCACCATACACGTTTCTGGCTGTTAACCAAATTTTTCACGTTGGCAGTCTTCCACAGTGCCTCCTTCTCTACCCTAACCCTTCACTTTCAATGGTGGAAAAACATCCTCCCTTGTAAAGACACACTTGAGTTTTGAAAGGATGTTTAAATCTGAGTGGGTGTTTCTTTTTAATATATAATTTCGTTTTATTTGTCATTAACTTATACAGTTGAATGCAGCATTTTAGACTTATCCACATAGATTTCACTTTTAATCTGCCGTACAGTGCAACTCAATTCTTCTGTTATTACTTCATTTCCAGAATATCCCCAACCAAATTCCTTCTGTTATCCCTCCAAGCTACCGCTCTGTGACCTTCAGTTGGGCTGGTACATATTCCTCCCGTGTGTGTATTCCACTTACTCAATATCTGGTCCCAGTTCCCAGGGCAGCCTCTATTGCTATATATTGCTCTTTCCCTAATCATGCAAGAATCCATGAATCCATGTATTTTTCCTAGTCTTGGAGTGTCAGCATTGCTTGGGCTCCCCAGAGTAGTGCTGTGTTACGCTTTGGTATTATCATCCCCAGTGTTGTCTATATTTGGTCTTTCCGGCCTAAGTCAGTTCCTTCCCAGATATACAGGAGACCTACCTTCGGTTCTGTTTCCAGGTCCCTACCGCATACTCTAGCTATTTTGTTGACCACTTTTTCCACAGACTTCCTGGATCATTGGACATCCCCACAGCAAGTGAAAAAATGTACCCTCTTGTCCGCAGGCTCGTTGGCAGTATATAGTGGTTCCTCTATCCATTTTGACCAATGTGGCTTTGGGGAGGTAAACTCTGTACAGTATCTTGAGTTGGATAAGCCTTAATCTAGCGGAGATCGCAACTTCTCTAGGGGATACGAGGGCTTCCTGCCAGTCCTCGGCACCCAGATCACTGTTCCAATATCCGCAGAGTCTCTGAAGGGGTTCAGGGGAATTATGCAATAGTTTTTGGTATGTCGGGGTGATAGCTTTACGATCCATAAAGTCAGTGAGAAGCCTGTCCTTTATTGGTGAGGCTTCTGGGAGGCTGCGCCCTGGGGGGGTGGCTGCCATTAGGGCGTGTCTGACTTGTAAGTATCTGAAGGTTTCTGTGGGAGCCATCTCAAACCTTGTATGCAGATCCACAAATGGGATCACCTCCCCCCTTGTCCACATATCTCCCCCCCCCCCCCCACCAACCCTTGTCCACATATCTCCCCCCTTCGAGGTGCTAATTAGATCCAACTTGTCAAAACCTTTTGCATGTGTGAAGCCCAACCAATTTCTCACTATCCCATAACGGGTTCTTTGAGTCAGAATGTCAAACCACCCGAGCCTTTTATTTACCTTATGCCATAGGGTGACCGTGAGTGAGGTAGGTCCTGTAAGGGCGTTCCCTCCTGGTTTTGTGTATTGGGTTCTTGAGTATTCTCCTTTGCCCATCAGGTATGTATCCATCCTGTTAGTCGGTTCATCGTGCGGTCGATGAACCCACTGATTAATCACTGCCAACTGGGCCGCCCAGTAATTTTTCCAAATGTGGCAATGCTATGCCCCAATCTTACCATCCTTGTACCTGCTGCATGGCTATTCCAGGGGGCTTTCTGTCCCATAGTAAGTCTCGTATCTCACTCTCGACCACCCGAAAGAATGTTTGAGGGTTTGTAAAAGAGGTGTTTTGTAGAGCATATAGAAAGCGAGTCAGTGGGGCCTGTATATTTTGAGTGTAGAATAGATCAGTGTCTGCTGTCACAAACATCCAGAGTTAACGAAATCCCTCTACTGCCACCATTGCTTCAGTCTACTGGTAAAACTGGGCCCTTAAGTACATTGATCATGGATTTGAACCAGTTGATGGTGTAACCAGATTGTTCGGCCGGGGTTGTAACAATTGTCATGATCCTGGCAATGGAATAACGTGGTGAGGCGATGTATAGCAGGATATCCGCATATAAAGATTTGCGGTCTTCCCTATCGTCTGGCCAACGAAGGCCTTGTATCAATTCGTCTCCCCTGATCCACACCGCCAGTGGCTCGAACAGGAGGGGTGACAGGAGGCAGACTTGACGATTTCCACTCCGCAACCCAAAGGCCACGGAGGTCTGCCGTTCACTACCACTCGTAACGTGGGTCCGAGTATAGGAGTCGGATCCATGCCTAGTATTTGGGGCGGAATCCCATTTTCTCAGGCACACCAAATAAATATGGCCACTCTACCGTATCAAATGCCATTCGTGCATCCAGAGACATCACCACTGCATCTTCTCAAATGGTTTCTTTTCTTCTCATTACCCCCTAAAGCCCTTGCAGATTTAGTGCTGTTCCTACCCGCCATGAATCCCGCTTTGGTCTGGGTGTATCAAGTGGGTGATATGCTGGACTTGTCTGAAGGCAAAGAGTTTAGCTAGTATTTTAATTTTGGCATTTAAGAGTGAAATAGGTCAGTATGAGGAACATTGATCCACCGGCTTTCCGGATTTATGTATAACTATTATCGTTGCAAGTCGTTGATCTGCTGGCAGCTCTCCTGATTCTGCGCTCTCCAAATAAATTTGGAGTAGATGTGGTGCCCCTCGAGGGGCTACCACCTTGTATAGTTCAATTAGGAGACCATTCGGTCTCATTACCTTCTCGGATTGTATACTACGAATGGCTGAAGTTACTTCCTCCACCGTGATATCTCTTTCCAGGTCGGACACACCTTCGGGAGAAAGTGCAGGGAATGGAAGATTGGTCAGAATGGCCTTTGAGGATTCGGCCGTGGCAGCTGGGATCTGTGTATATGGTGGCATAATATTGTTCGAATGCCTCTGCAATATCTTGGGGATCTTTTGGGGTCCCTCCTGAGTCTGTGGTGAGGGTATGTATGTATCTATTTGCTCTTTCACGTCTCTCGAGGCAGGCTAATAGTTTCTCTGCTTTATCACCGTGTTCGTATAGTCTATCTGTTGTTGCAGATTGTTTGGCTCTGGCTGCCTCGACTGCTAGTTCTCAAAATTCTTGTCTCTTAAGCTGCAGTGTGAGTACTGTCTCCTCTGTGTGATACTGCATTTAGAGGATCAATTAGCCAGGTATGTCCCCCTCTAACTCCGCCGCCGCCCTCTTATTTCTTTTGTGTCCCACCATGAGAGAGAGTCCTTCCCCTTTTATGACTGTCTTATAGACCTCCCATATTACTCACTTTGATTCTAATGTAGCTTTATTTTCTTCAAAATAGAATTTTGTGGCCTGAACTAATCCTTTCCTAATCTTTGGCACCTTCAAGCCCCACAGGTGTAATACTATGCCCCGCCGAGCGCTTCTTGTTCTTGCTGAATAGCATGCCCAAAGAGGAGAGTGGTCTGTTATGCCCGGTTGCCAATTGATGTATTTCCTTGAAGTTAGGGACCTTATCTACGTGTGACAATAAAATAATTCACTTGCTACTCTGGAGCCCATAATAACCACTCGCGAATAGATTTTATGTCTGTGGGTTTTGGGTATGCCAAACATCTGCCAATTCCATTGCTCCTATAAAGTCTAACAATGTGGAGGGATGGCGAGGCTGCGTCTTTAGGGGAAGTCTATCTTGACAGTCATTCAATGTCATATTAAAGGTGCCCCCGATCAGGAGTTTGCCTTCGGGCAGTCTCAGAAGAAAGGCACTCGGGTCTGGGAAGGCCATATTGTGTAATGCCGGCGGCATGTATACTGATACAATATTAATTATTTTCTCCTCCCTCTTGCCCGTCAGCCCAACAATTCTGCCCTGCACGTCAACCCATGTCCATTCCAACATTAGAGGGAATTGCCTCCTTATCAAAACCCCAACTCCTCTCGATCCTGTTGTAAAACCAGAGTGTGCGGCCAAAGTGTATCCCCATCTGTCCAGAGCCTTGAAGGTGTTAACCACCAAGTGTGTTTCTTGTAAGAGTTCCACATCGGGGAGATGACGCTTAATATATTCGAGAACCAGCCCCCTTTTCAGTTTATCTCCAAGCCCATTCACATTCCACGAGAGCAGCTACAACTGGCGTGCATTACTCCCATCAGTCATCCTTTGGCTGTGTTTGTGATCTGCTCCCTACTGATCTTCATGTTGGTCTTGAGTGTTGATATTTACTAGAGTCTCTAGTCCTGCCACATAGCCTCTCGTGAATTAGCACTGTATGTATTTGTGATGTCGATATATCCTCCCCAGGGGTTGCACCTATAGTCTATTCGCCTAGACCCATACTTACTAACCAGAAATAAAATTATACTACAACTTGTATGCGATATAACAAAGCTACCATCCCCCCCTACCCGCCCCCACCCTGCTGCCTTGCTTCTCGGGCCTTGAACTACCAGCCTCACCAACTCTGCAGAGCGCCTGTCGTCCCTCCCCCCACCTTAACATTGGAGACTGTCACAGCAGCTATCCCCTCCTTACCCTCCCCCATACGAGATCAGTATATGCAAGATAACTTATTACTTGAAAAGTTCTATTGTTTCTCGTGTCTTGTGTAGCTTCTAGTTAGAGTGCTATGGAGTTCCACCCTGGCATGTCCTTGATTCAGAGTTGCTTCTTCTCTGAAGTATCACAAGGTCTTTAGAGGTATCTCTTCTGGTTATACTATTGATTTGACTCTTCCTCAAGGATAACCTGGGATGCTGTCAGGGGTCTTCTGGTGTTGCTGACGCATCCGCCTGGGGATTTCCCTTATGATTTGAGTTGGACCCGGTGTTTTTACCAGTTTCTGAAGACTTCTCTAGCAGTTTCTTTTTCCACTTTGGAGTTGGGATCTCTGACTCACCGCCACCCATCTAGCCACTTTCAAGCGTCCTCTGGATTAGTAAAGAACCAGACTTCCCCTCCGCTTAAGCATGGCGGAGAAGAGCATTGTGTATTTTAAGTCTTTATCTCTGAGACTTTTTTACTTCCAAGAAGCTGCATCTTGGTTTCTGGACTTTGATTGTGAAGTCCGGGAAAAATGTAATTTCATTATTATCGTAGCGCACCGAGGGTGCACTGCGGGCTGTCTGGAGTATTGCATCTTGATCACGGAAGTTGAAGATGCGAGCTAGTATCAGTCTTTGGGCCGCTCCCGATCTTGGTCACCACCCTGGGACTCTGGCGCGCTCTACTGAAAAATATTTGGAAAGGCCACACGGTTGGAGAGAGTTCAGGATTAAGTCCTTGACGAATAAGTCTATTGCTGGTCCTTCTGAGTGTTCCGGTACGCCTACGATTCTCACATCTATTACTTCTTGACCTCCCATCATAGTCTTCCATCTTGGCCTCCAACACTTTTCTATTCTCATACAATTCACTGACCTGCCGTTTGAGCGTAGTGGTAGCTTTCTGTAGGTATGCTGTCTTCTCTTCTACCTCTGTTACTCTCTAGCCTATTTTCCTGAGGTATGCTCTGACTAGTGAGACCTCTGTGGTTACCGGGTCAATTCTGGTTTTCAGTGAAGTTTGTATTCTGTTTAGAGCAACCATTATATCCTGTAGCTTAAGGTCTTTTGGGGTAGTGGGTCCAAGGCATACCACCGGGGCCACTGACCTTGTATTCTCCTCTGCCTCTGGTTGTTTTGTCCAGGCGTACTTGTCTAATTTGGATTGGTGGGAGTTGCGCACTCTGTTGCCGCCCGTCATATTTCAAGCCTTCACCTGGTCAGCAGTGTGAGTGTTGTTACTGCCCCCTTCGGGTTTGGTCGCCTCATGGTATGCGTAGTTACACACTACGCCGCCTGTCTGGTATCCCCCGATTGGGCAAGGCGTGTATCATGCCGGCTCTAATATTTTAGAGGTCTTGTATATATGGAGTATCTCTGTTCCCGGGGTGGTTACACCTGTTTCACCTGGGTTCTTTATTAGGTCTCGGCTGCGAAGTCTGCGCTTGCGCAGTCTCGCTCCGAAATTTAATGACTTGGAGAAGAGGGGCTTGAACCCGCCCCTCTTCTCCCCTGTTCTCCATTGGCTGGCCTCTTGAATGCTGGCCAGCCATTGGAGAAGAGGTCA
The DNA here is from genome assembly GCF_964204655.1 of Triturus cristatus. Lineage (NCBI taxonomy): Eukaryota > Metazoa > Chordata > Amphibia > Caudata > Salamandridae > Triturus > Triturus cristatus. The sequence goes on from NC_140591.1 coordinate 1,542,754,883, forward strand.
GTCATTCAGATTAGGCCCCGTCCTCTTCGGATCGGGGCGTGTTTTTTGCGAGAAGTCTCAGGGAGGAGACAACAGCAAAACACGCCCCCGAATCCGAAAACGACGCTGCCTTTCTCCGAGGCATTTCTGCTCTGCCTCGGAGAAAGGCAGCGGGTAATCTCACGGTGCTTGTTTGTAATCTCCCCTGCTCTGACCTTCCTCGTGTACTTTCTGCTTCTTTACTTTATGCCATCATGACCTAGTCTTGTTTGGCGCTTGCTAGCTCGTCTGCCCCCCCCCCCCCCCCCCCCTGTTTCCAGGCGTTTATTTTCCTATTTAAAGTCCTGCGTACAGTTAAAGGGGCTGAAGGATCACGCACGCGCTTTCGCTGCAATACTTCTCTCTGGCGCTTGCTTGCGTACTGCTACCCCTTCTCGCGCAGCTTTGTGCACCTCCCTAAAGGAAAGCGACTAGGCCGCGGCCATTTTCGTAGTGCAGCATTTTCAATAACTAGGACAGATGCGTGAGCAAAGTTACTTCTTAGAAGAATGTAAATTAATGTATGTGGCCTTTCTCTTTTAAAGTAGTATAGCAATCGTCAGCTTGTACCTATTTCTTTTTGTTAATTCACACGTTTTCATTCATTTAAATTTGACTCTCCACAGGCTATAAAAAAGATCCTTAGGTTTTTTGAATGTATTTGCATATTGTAGGGTATTTTTTTCCGTTTGTTGTCCTAAGAAATCAAAGGACTCGGGGACTCTTTAAGATGGCCGCTATGTTGCATGGCACTTCCCTGCCCTACCGCCTCTTCGCCGTGGTCGGGAGCACGGCGATCGCACAGCTCACTGTCGCGCGCTTGGGTGTACTGGTTGCACGCGCCCCCTCATGCACCGGCCCATAGCCCCTTTGTAATTCTCCACCCCTCCCCCAGCAGCCCGTGAGTATGACTGCCCCCCTTCCCCAAGGTTCCGGAGGAGGGTGGACTCCCGAACCCACATCGGCTCAGCAACCCTGCCCGTCCCCCTCGGCGGACCCCCTCTTCTCCCTCCTGCGCCCCCACCCGGAGCCAATATTCCGGAGAAGAAGCGCCCCCCGTGGAGCGCGGCACCGGATATGGAGGCGGGAGGAGGGCCCGGTGAGTCCCGGGGGGAAGAGGGACCTCCGACCGGTGAGTGGCCCAGAGAACGTTGGGAGGGGGGCACCAGAGGCCAAGGGGAGCTGACTCAAGGAATTGTGGCCTCGGAGGTCGTGGGGGACCAACAGACATGACAATTGCGTGTTTAGTTCTGATTGAAGTGGGTGGCGGGGACTAGCGTGTGGATTTAAGTATATCTTGGAAGGGAATCTTGGGATCTACAGTAATGCTCCTGATGGGGTCGAGCCCCCGGTTGAATGGTACGTATTTAGTGATAGTCATGCAAGGCAGTTAACGGAGCGAGGTTTCTGGACTGGGATTGGGGATGGGAGACCTAAGGACAACACTGAAGGGGTACGGATTTTTGGGGAATGGCAGGGCAGATGTGGTGTCAGTTGTGCACAGAACCCGTTCACTTCGTTGTTGCGTCTTGGTGGTCTGTGACTCCTTTTGGCATCGGTCTTGGTGGTGTCTGTGCGTCCACTTGGTTGCTCGTAGTGGCATGTGCCTTCCTTCGGCGCCCTGGTGAAGTGCATGATTCACTGGAGTTGGGTCATGTAAGGATGCACTCCTGTCCTTGAGTTGTGGTGCCGTGCATTCCTCTCTCCCGGTGTGGATCACAATTTTGTGCGTGCATCCCCTTGGTTTGGGTGTAATGGGCTAGTCTCCTGCTAGCCTTTCCTTGGCTTGTCTCAGCTTGTGATGGAGCCTGATGGCATGCATTCCCTTATTAACCTTTATCATATCCCTACGCCAGTTTAAAATGTGGAGGGTTCCCCCTCCCCTTCAGCCCCTCCGATCAGCAGCTAATGCTACATTAAAGACAGCGGTGATAACCAGTTCGAAGTTCAAATCTCTTGTTCTTGTTGGAAACTCGGAAATATTACTCCCCATAAACTCGTGTACATCTGTTGCCCTCCCACCTTTGACATTCGTTTTTAGCCTTATTTACAAAGATAGGTCTCTGGCAGGCTTGCACGAACTCTGAATTGATTACCAAGTGATTCCTGCACTTCCTTTCAGTATCTGGTGCTGGAGATCAAATCCATTACCCATTCAACCTGAATTCGTTTGGTCACCCTCTGTGCAAATGCTTGGAATGCAATGCATGCAGTAGCTTTTACTTGTCTACATTTTTTTTTTTAATTTGATCTTTTCTTCAACGTTGTAATTTTAAGGAATTACTCCTTTATGAAAGAGTATTTGCAATGCAATTGATCTCTCCTTGAGCACATTATACTGGGCACTGCAACATCTACTGTTCTTTAACATGGTATTCTTCCCAAAGTTGAGGGTTGCATAAAGCAACATATTTAATGGGAGAAAGAAAGGTATTTTCGTTCGCCTGTTCAAAATGTTGAGTCACCGGTGATGGCAAGTATCAGATAGGGCAAGCTGAGAGTGTGCATGAGATTTAGTGTCTGTGAGGGTGAAGCTGTGTGAGAGAAGGAAGGGGTGTGTGAAAGCATGCGCAAGAGAAATGTTTGAGTATAAATTGGATGAGTGTGAGAAGTGTGCATGAGTGTTTTTGACAACTTTAGAAGCTGTTCATACATCTGTTTGGGAAAGTTTGGTGTCTTAGGTCTTCGAGGCGTTGCTCGTGTTCGCCTCTCTGCTAGCTGGACCTGTCCTTGACCAGGGCTGTGTGCTCCTCGGAGCTCTTCATTGGGAGTGTTTTCGGCATTGTTAAAGTTAGAGCTATTGGCATTGCTCATGACAATGCCGTTTCTTTAAATGTTTTAAAAACAAAAACATAAATAAAAATGTCATGAGCAATGCCAATAGCTCTAACTTTACCAATGCCGAGACCATTGCATTGTAAATGCTTGTTTCCGCTAGCAGCCCACTGGTCTGCGACTATTTCGGTTGGGTTATCACTTGTTCCCTGGTTTGGGTTATCACTTGTTACTGGTGGGGGAGGGGAGGCGAAGAGCCATCTCTAGTTCTTACTCTGTTTTATCCGGCTGCACTATGTCTCTGGTGATCTTGCTATTCGCTGTGCTGTGGAGGTACTGTTCGCCCCCCCCACTTCACTTCTACTGTGGCCTGCCCTGCGGAACTCCTTTCTTGCTTTAGCAGCGCGCACTCATAAATGCCGTGCGAGCGGGGTGTTTATGCTTTGTCCTGCCAGCATTCTCTCTATTCCGGTGAGGCCATATGCATTTCTTTTACTGTATCTTCCGCAGGGCACAAGTCCTAAAACAAGAAGTGGGGGGACGCTCCAAGTTAGGTGGTGTCACTGGAAGTGACCTCACAGCCGGAAGTGACGTCACGAGATGGAGTCCCCACTAATTAACAAAGGTTAGAAGGCGATGGGGGCAGGTTCAAAGGGAAAAGGAGAATGTTTACGTTGGAATTAGTCACCGTATTGACACTCAAAACGAGCGGGGAAATTAAAGATGCGCTTGTTCGGTGCGTATTTATTGCCCACAGTAAATTTGCCGGTCTCCGTCTGAAATGCATAAACACATACTGACCTTTTCTAATATACGGCCACGAGCGCCAGTCTGTCATACTGAACGGCTCCATCAACGTGAAACAACTTAAAGAGCTCTGTTCGCCCTCTCTCGACAATAGAAGGTTAGGTTTGGTGAGTGCTGAGCGCGCGCGCAGGCTCGGGTACCGGCTCCCTCTTTTGGGCAGGGTGGACGGCGTCCACCCGGTAAAAACCCGGTAAAATAAGTGGGGGGACGCCGTCCACCCGCGTGGTACCCCGACTCGAGCCCTGATCTTCCGTTTCGCTCCTCGACGGCAGGGCTCTATCCAACCCCTCTCCAGCTGTGACTCCCTGTCTTGGTCTCCTCCCTGTTCGGCCTGCGCCTCTCTGGCCTTCTGGGCACCTCAGCTGCGCCGCTACCGGCCCCAGTCTCTACGCCGCTCTCGTCCTGGCGCGCATCGTTCTCGCCTCTACGGTCGCTGCCGGTCAAGGTCCCGCCCTCCGAAGTCGGCATCCGGACCCACCCCCATACTTGCCTCTGGTGCGTGATCTGTCCATCGGCGATTATTGCTGTAATTCCCCATACCGCTTAAGGCCGACCTGGCCGTGGAGACTCCTCTACTTGAGCACCAGGCTGCCGGTTATCTTAGCCCCCCCCCCCCCCCCCTCGTTTCTCGCTGTCTGGACCTCTGCGGGGCTCGATATTTCTCACCGACTCTTCGGTAGGTTTTCGATTTCAGCTGTATCGGCATTTACGTGTTTTGCTCAGATGTTTAGTCTGATTTATGGGGATATGGCAGATTGCAGCAAAGATGGTCATGGATTGACTTTGTTTCTGATATTCAGAAGCAATGGAGTGATTTGAACCCTGGTAGCAGTGGCAGAACCACCACAGTTCTTGTAAAAAAACATTGCCCGAAACTGAGTGTTTCATTTCTAAGTCCGGGAGAGGTTTGTAAGTGGCTGTTGTGGCATTGTGGACAAGGTCTCCTAACAAGCTATTAGTGCTTCTAGTTCAAAGCTACTTTTTTGTGTCATAATTCATAGGCATACTTTTTATGTTGGAAAAACACTCCTAACAATTACTTCCTTGTTTTTTTCCCTCTTCTTCACACAGAACTCTTTAGTGTGAAAAGATAATTTCTAGGTTAAAATCCTCCTCACTTCATGGTGCAAGAGTGCAATAGGATTTACAAACATACCGCAGACACTAATACCAATGCCGTTGCGCCTGCACTTTCTCTCCATGCGGTCATCCCAGACATTGTGTCCAGCTGTGTCTTTGCTATGAGTAATGATGTCTGTTTATCCGAGGCCGCTTTAAATTATTTCACTGATTTAGCCTCTCTATTCCACTCCTCTAATTCAGTTTCATCGATTCCATGAAGGTTTTTGTCACTCGCGTGGCTCTTCCCTCACCAGCCTACTTCACAACCTTATTTTAGAACAATAGCTTCTTTATAGCTAAATATGTAATCCAATAGTTTGAACCCCCATTGCTGCTTCGGCCAGGAACCTTGAGTAGATTTGGGTATCAAGACTGAAATGTGGAGCATATACATATCTGTCGGAGAGTGTGTGCAACCACAAATCCAGGCTCCAGTCCAGACATACAGGCACGTATCATTCTTTTGTCCAAAATTGCCCAACTTTTATTTTAATGGGGGCCTCGCTGCTTATGCTGGTTTTCCTATTGGTCTTCCTCCTGTGTACCTTTTTGACTTGGTATGAAGGCGACTTCAACTTTTCAAGGCCCTGGTTTCAGTCTGTTTTCGCTTAGGAGCCGGCTCTGGTATATAGACTGCAGGCACCTCATGCACCCTTGCATATTTGTGCTCCTCACTGGAAGTAAGCCTTTTCACATGAAGTCACCTTGGCATTTTGGATTTTTATATTTAAGAAGCTGAAGGTGAGAAACTTTTTTTGCCCTCCGTTTTCTACCTCGACAAGGCCAGATGCTGTTGGGTCAGCCTGTAGTTTTGGTAAGGAGGCTCACTTTCCTGTCCATCCAAAGCCAACCGAAGGGCAAATGACTCTAGGAACTGTTGAGAACAGGTGTACATCCTTTGCTTGCTGTGCCTATTGACTGAAGCTGCACCTGACTGGCAAGGCCCAACTACACCGAAACTAGTTTGTGGTTTTATTTGTCCCCTTTTCAAAAGCGGCATAGCTGGACAGTGGAGGTTTAAGTCCAAGAGAAGGCAAATTTGCTTCTCTTGATTCCTGTGTGTCATGGCACATTAAATGAAATTGATGGAATGTAATGCTGCTCGGAGTAATTACCAGTGGCTAAAATAAATCCCAACCATCACTATTTTGTTGTTCTCAATTTCGTACCCCGCATACTTCCATGGAAGCTTTTTATTGACATTTGTTTACTGTTACTTGACCTGTTAAGGGTCAGTAAGGGCTTTCTCTGGACTGGACAAAAAAGACTAACTAGCAAAAAATGAATTTGGGATAAAAAAAATTCTTGTGCATTTTAGTTTTCTACAGGTACCCAGTCCCCATCAACTTTTGTAGGTCTCAGCTAGATATCTCGATGAGACATGTGTTTAATTTGTGGGCTTCAGCCCGCCCACAGGCTTCCCAATTTTCGCTCCATCATCTGTCTCATATTGTTTGTCAGTATTTGTCCTTGGCATGCATGGTCATTTCTCTTCTTGTGTTTAGCCCTCCAACAGAGCATGGACCAAGCAAATGTAAACATCCACTGCTCCTGCTTTTATGACCATTTTCGGTCCTCCTTTATTCTTTCTTTTTCAGCCCAGTCCTTGTGCTTAAACCAGCTCCATTTCCTCCCACCCGCCCTCAGGCCCTGTTCACAGATTACCCCTCCCCAGCTTTTCCCTTAGTCGTCGCTTTCAGTTTCCCCCACCTTATCCCTCCCATCTCTACTTGTGCTTGACTTGTCCACAGATCATCCCCTCTCCTAACCCCGTCACTACTTTAAACCCCCATTGTGGTCTGTTTTGTTCCAGTGAGTGGTGGTGTTCTGCCTTTTTATGTCCTGTAAGTGTATAGTTGATATGCTGATTGGAGCATGTGTGCATTGCTGCTAATACTTGGCACACGTATAGTCTTTGTTATTTTCCACATGTGTGGGTACTAGGTGTGCGTGCGTGTTTACACAGATATGTGGTTGTTTGGCAAAGGTGTTAATAGCTGGAAAATTAGTCCTTAAATGTGAATCAGGTATGTGTTATGACAGGGCATGTCAAAACTTCTAAAGTACCTGTGTCTTCTGCTGTAATTACATAGCCACATTTCTCCTGTGCAAAATGATTGAACTGTTCGTGTCTCACCTTGTTGCTTCTCATTTTATTGGGTGTGACTCTATTTCTTCAAATTTTTTCCATCGGGACACTGTCTTACTTTTTTCCGCATTCACTGGTGAAGTGTGTCCGTGCACCATTGCTTAACTTAAATTCTCTCCAAAGGAGCTAGGCTGAGTCTTGATGTCATCAAGGTCTGCCTGCTCCTCAGTGTCCATTGCAAAAGTAGTCCTTTTTAGGTCTCGCCTGAGCCAGCGCTTTAGCGCTGCTCTCGTGAGAGCTTTTGTAAACGGGGGTTTTGGAAGTGCAAACTAGTGCTTTCAGGCCACCAACTACAGTGCATGTGCGCCGGGCGCGCGCACCATTTGGCAGCCTACGTGTACATTTTGCGGCCGCTTTGATGTTCTCAGTGATCCGCGCGGCCACTGAGAACATCAAAGCAGCCTGCGTGCCTCTCTCCCCTACCCCCTCCCTTATCCCACTTCCTTATAGCGCGAGGAGCTGTCTATCCCTAGCGTGCGCGCTTCATCGTTCCTCCCCCACCACAGAGTGCGACGCGCGGCCGCGCGTCTTCCACAACTCCTGGGCTTGTTAAATTTAATTTTTGTGCGCGACAACTCCTGGCTGAGTCGTGCGGCAAATGCTTGTATACACTGCTCTTTGAATGGCCTTGGAAAGTGTGTGTATCATTTGCACTTCTGTATATACAGGAATTTTAAACAGGTGTGTCTATGATTGTGCAGATACCAGACGGCATTTCAAACGTGACCTCGCTGTACGGTTCAGAATGGGGCATTCTCATAAAATCTCAAACCTCAAACTACCTTCTTCAGTTAAATGGCTGCTCTTCACAACCCCTGCTGCAAACCCCACCCCACCCCCTCCCTTCCACTCGCGAGTTTTTCCCAAAGAATGTTAAAAGGACATTCTCTTATCTGGCTACATGATCTGCCAGGGGTCGCTGGTCGTCTATTCAGTAATCCTCATGAAGCCTGATGTGAACTGTATGCAGGGTTGCTGGTTTTTGGAAAGTTGTAACCTCCGAGCTGCTGCCAAGCCTTTACTATTCTGTTTTTAGTCCCGCAGCCATTGATGCTTTATTTCTGTATGGTGTAAATGACTTCTTTTTTAGCTCCACAAGAAGCATATTTCCTGAATTACTATACACAGATTTCTATAAAACAAAGATTGTACTTTCACCACTGACCTTCTGCATAGGGGCGGTCTGCAAAGAACACATCGCTTCTTGAGAACACATAGCAAGCTGCACATTTATGATGCATGCGTATCAGCTGTGAACTCGACAAAGCGATCTGTTAGGATCTGTTGCAAGGCAGCACGTTTCTAGCTCCACCTCCTAAGGCTCATTCAACACAAAAGGATTGAAGATAAACGCAGACTGAAGTCTGGGAGCCGAATTGGAAGTGTATGTCTTGGGTACAAAAACTGTACTTGATCCGGCCATGAACAGTACAACATCTTTTAAAAAAAAAAAAAAAACTTTTCCTCCATGTTGTCTGTTATTTCTGCTTAATTGAAGCCTGGCGTCTGCTGCCCGCTTAGTCCCTCTCAAACAGTGGCGGAAAGAAATGTGGCCTCAGTAAATACCTGCCTTACATTTTACTAACCAAGAAAGGTGTGCAAGCCTCACTTATATTAGTGCTGTTTGGAGATTGTTCTTCCCAGAGAAAATAAAAACAAGCATTTGCAATGCAATAGGTCTCGCATATACGCGAGTTTGAGCGATTGACATTGTAAATTACAATGACATTTATTTTTGTTTTAGTTTTTAAAACATAAATACAATGCATTGTCATTTACAATGCCAATAGCTTAAACTCTTGTAAATTCGAGACCTATTGCATTGCAAATGCTTGTTATTGTGGTTGCCAATGCGGTGTATCTCCTCGTGTTCACTACCGTAAGCTGGCGTAACACTGTGATTCTTTCTGGGTTTTTTTGTGCAGTTATTTATAGTGCCAAAACCTCCTGAAGGTATTGGAGCGCTTTACATTAGCACCAGATTCTTTTTGCGAGGACACCATAAACATAGGCTAACACTTAATCTTACTGTCCTGCCCGCATTTTCTGTTGGGTGCCCTTCAACTTCGCACCCCTCGCTGCTTGTCCACGCTGAACTCCAGTTGCACAGATCACCTCTCTCTCCCCCCCAGCTTCCCTCCTCCTCCAACTCTGCTTTTCACCTTTTTTTTTGTTTGCATTTTTATGTAGCGCCAAACATCACGTGCTGGTATTGGAGCACTTTACATTAGCACCAGTTACTTTACACCAGGACACATTCATTTTTGTAGGCACAGGGAGATTAAGTGATTTGCCCAGAATCAAGGATGTTAAGCAGACGCCAAAATACAAACGCAGTTTCCCATCTCCATTGTCAGAAGCTCTGGCCCTTACACCACATCCTTTCCCAAACGGAATTGATGTAGTCTCCCTAGCCTCAGTTCTACATTTTGCAATTACAGGCAAATTACTTAATTTCACCGTGGCTGCCCGCATTTGCAGTTGGTTCTCGGTCCACCTCCTGCCAGTCACTGCATGCCAGGAGTGAACTCTGTTGCACAGATCCCCTCCTCTACTGACTCTGTTTTTCACACCTTTCTTGTGCAGTCTTGCGTAGGGTCAAAACCACCGTAAAGTATTGGGGCCCGTTCCATAATTGCCAGTTACTTTTTTTGCACAATTTTATGTGGCACGAACACCACCCGAAGGTATTAGAGAGCTTCACACTAGCACCAGTCATTTTTTTCTGTGCAGTTTTATGTAGCACGGACAGGAGGTATGGGAGCACTTTACGTTAGCACCAGTTACTTTTCACATGGATACATACATTTTTTTGTAGGCACAGCAAGATTAAGTGATTTGCCCAAATTCAAGGAAGTTAAGCCGACACCGAAACTTGAACCTGGTTTACCAGCTTCTTTGTTGGCAGCTATGTCCCTTAAGCCACATCTTCTCCCAAAGGATGCCATAGCTCCCTAGCCTCGACCTCCGCTTCACATTTTGTGATTACTGATAAATCATTTGATTTTTCTGCTTTTAAACACTAGCATTGGCAAAGGCAGTATGTTTCGCTCCAACGACTTCAATAGTTTTTAGGTCTCGGTTACACAGCACAGGCATAGCTCGACTAGACAGTGCATCCGTAGTTTTGAAGACACTTGTTGTGTCCTACTATTTGAAAACGTCAGCATTGCACTCATTTTCTTTGATGCTATTAGTCAAGGCATGCGGGCGTTATGCCCTCTTTTTGTGTTTGGTCCTCCCATAAAACATGAACCAAGTAAATGTCTCCTCACTGATCCCTGTTTGTGCAGCTATTTTTTCTTTGATTTGAAGCACTCAATAGGAGTATTTGTGTGTTCAGGCCATCTCCCTTGTACACACAAACACATACCACTAAAATGCATGCATGTGTACATAAACTAATGCATTTCTTAAAATGTTAAAACACAAACTACTCTTGGTTAATTTTTTTTTTTTCGCACAATCCGATGGTAATGGAATTGGAGTGCTTGCTCCGTCCTCTGTCTTGCTATAGCGTGAACACGAACCGGTTGTATTGGAGCTCTTTAAGTGCTCACCAGTTACATTCCACATTGACATTCATTTTTTTCGCTGATCCTGCTTCAATTAAGATATTTTTGTTACCCCTTCATTGTTGCTTCCTCCCGCCCCCTCCTGTTGTTTCTTGCTCATCTCCCCATCCCATTGTGCTTGATACGTCCCCCACTACCTCCCTCGTCTCTTCTGCTTTTATCGATCTGAAAGAGACACATTATTGATAGATTCCTTACCTTAGAATTACCTCCAGGTGTCAGATTGGATCCGGAAAGTTTTCGTCAGCAGTACCCCTGTGTGTCGGAAGGTGGCGTTGTGCGACTCCGCGTCCATTGTAGGCATCGTGATTGCTGGGATGACGTCGCGGTAGCTACTTAGACTCAGCCCTCACGCGCTGACGTCCGTTCTTTCTTCTTCCGCGCCAGCAAGCGCAGATCTGGAGAGAGCGGTATCCCCAGTCAATTTTTGGCTGAGTTTTTTTGGGACTTTTTGTCTTTGACTCCTGGTGTATAGGGATGCCCGGTTTCAAGTCTTGCGAGGCTGGTACCCGCACTGCGAGTGTCTCTACTCCCTGGGGCGCGACCACGACCCCACGTTGTGCCCCGACTGCCGGGCCATAGCTCCGAAAACTTTGCGGGAGGGGTCCTGAAAGTTTCTTGAGGTCCGGGAGTCTGCTCCGCGCCGTTCAAGGTCCCGGTCCCGTGGGAGGTCGCGGAGCTGCCACCATCGTTCGACTAAGTCTTCGCACTCAGGGTCAGGTAAGACGAAGCACAAGCAGTCGAAGAAGCGACGTCGCTCTTCGCCTAGCCTATCACGCGACACAGCTGAGGGTGCAGGTGGTGCCACCCCCGTGGCTCCGGCAGAGCCTACACAGTTGCCAATGGCCTACCCGCCCTTCCCGGGTCCGTCGGTGACTCCGGCCCAGCTGCAGGAATTTCTGTCAGCCATGTCCCGCCTCTTTAGTCTGTCGGGCCCCGCCGGCGCGCCTTCAGGCCCCGCGGGTCCGACTGGGGGTCCTTGCCCTTCTTCATTGATGGCTCTGGCCCGACATCGTTGACGGCTCTAGCCTCGGCGCCACGAGACCCCCATGGATCCCAGCCGATGTCGGTTGACCTTGTATGACCTCCACCGACATAAACGTCTACGGCACCACCACCACCGCCGGCTGGTCCCCTGGCCGACGTCGTCCCCAGCTTCCACCACGACATGGAGATGGTGCCGAACCGGTGTCGATTGACGCCGATTCCGATGAGGAATTTCTATCCCTTTCTCCATCCTCCTTCCTCTTCCACCCCCCCCCCCCCACCCCACCCCTGCCCAGCAGGTTACGGAGGACTGGGAGGGGACTGAAGACCTTCTCGCAGCTCAATGCGAGTTAGACCGGGACTTGGCAGAGGAATTGGAGGGCGCAGGTGATCTGCATTTCTCACCAGAACCTGGCACACTGTCTCCTTCTACCGTGGCTACGGAGGAGGGTGGTACTTATTCAGTGGTGTTGCGTAGGGCGGCAGAGGCTCTCCACCTCGAGCTTCCTTCAGTGGCCATCAGGACTAACCTCCTGACAGAAATTCTTCGTCCGGCAGCTTCCTCTGCGGAGCCGCTGATGCCTTTTAATGCACTTTCAGACGTTCTTTTGGGCACCTGGTCCAGGCCCAATACAGGGGCTCCTGTTGATAGGAATGTGGCGCAACGCCCAGCCCTAGGCAACATAATTTTTCTTTCCCAAAACCCTACCCCTGAGAGCTTGGTTGTCCAAGCCTCTGCATCCCCGAGCGCCTTCGGATAGGGAATCCAAGAAACGGGAGCAGTTTGGGAAAAAGATTTTCTCTTCAGCCAGTTCAGGGTTGCGGTCTGTGAACACCGCATGCCTCTTGGGCCGTTATGGGATACAGTGGCGCAAGTGCTGCCTCAGTGTCCAGTGGAGGACTGGACAATGCTCTCCCAAGCTATTGCTGAGGGGAGAGATGCAGCCAAGTTCACGATTCGTTGTGGCCTTGACACCGCCGACTCGCTGGGCAGAGCGATTTCCACGACAGTGGCGCTACGCTGTTACGCATAGCTGAGGACGACTGGATTTTTAGGGGATGTCCAGTACACTCTGATGGACATGCCTTTTGATGGCACTCTCCTTTTTGGTGACCAAGCGGATAGTGCGTTGGAGCGCTTTAAGGACTCGCGGGCCACGGCCAAGTCCTTGGGCCTTTCGGCCACGCGCACTCCTTCGGCTTCTCCTTTCGTGGCCAAGGAAGGAGCGCCCAAACACGTTCGTTTCGGAGCCACAGGCCTGCGCAGCAGCAGTCTCAGCACAGCCGTGGATGTGGAACCCGCCGAGGGAGGTCACGGGGCCAGCAGGCGGGTCAGTGTACCACCACACCTGCCACCACTGCCTCCAAACCTTCCTAGTCCGGAGTTTCAGGCCCAGCAGACACGAGTTGTCTTTACAGATAGTCCGAAGGGGCTACTCCCTCCCCTTCGAGACTACTCCTCCAGCCATGCCACCTCAGTTCCACCGCATGTCGGGACATCACTTGACACTTCTCCAGCAGGAAGTTACGGCCCTCTTGGCCAAGGGAGCCATCAAGCATGTTCCGAAGCCAGAAGTAAGTCGTGGTTGTTATTCCCACTACTTCCTGGTTCCAAGAAGGACAAGGGCCTCCGTCCTATCTTAGACCTTTGGAACGTCAATCGCTTCCTCCGGAAGGAGAAGTTCAAGATGCTCACACTTGCTCAGGTCTTGTCTGCCCTAGACCCGCAAGACTGGATGGTAGTGTTGGACTTGCAGGACGCTTCCTTTCATATCCCCGTCCTGCCGGCCCACTGGTGTTACCTCCGGTTAACGGTAGGCCACGAGCACTTTCAGTTCACCGTGCTCCCTTTTTGGCCTTACCAGCGCCCCTCGGGTGTTCACGAAAGTGATGGCGGTGGTCGCAGCTCATCTGCGCAGATCAGGGGTTTCAGTCTTCCTTTATCTCGACGACTGATTGTTGAAGGCGGGCTCGCCCCAGACAGTCGTCTCCCACCTCCAGACTACGGCCGAGCGCCTGCATTTGCTGAGGTTCTGCATCAACGTGCCGAAGTTGCACCAGATTGCCTCTCAGAAGCTCCTCTTCATCGGAGCGGTTCTGGACACGGCGCAGTTTTGGGTTTATCCTCCCGAACAGTGACTCCGGGACATTCGGGCTATGATTCTGATCCTTCGTCCCTTGTCCTGGGTTTCCATCAGGATGACCTTGAGGCTGCTGGGCCTTATGGCCTCCTGCATCCTGCTGACCAATCATGCCAGATGGCAAATGCTGGCTTTGCAATGGGACCTGAAGTGGCAATGGGTGCATCATCAGGGGAACCTGTCAGAGTACGTCCAGATCTCGGAGGGCACTGCACGACAGTTGCAGTGGTGGCTCATGAACCAGCATTGGGTCAGTGGCAGATCCCTCTCCCTTCCCCAACCGGAGCATACAGTGGTGACGGATGCGTCCCTCCTGGGATGGGGAGGCCACATGGGAGAGGTGGAGATCAGAGGCCTCTGGTCTCCGGCGTAGTCCAGGCTCCATGTCAACCTTCTGGAGCTCCGGGCGATCCTACTTGCACTGAAGGCATTCCTTCCCTCTGTCAAGGGGGAGAGTAGTGCAGGTGTTCACAGACCACCCCACCGCCATGTGGTACTGCAACAAACAAGCAAGGTGGGGTGGGGTGGAGTGAGTTCGTGGACCCTCTGTCAGGAGGCTCTGCGTCTCTGGACATGGCTGGAACATCAAGGCATTTCCTTGGTGGTTCAACACTTGGCAGGTTCTTTGAATGCCAGGGCGGACGAACTCAGCCGCAGGTGCATGATGGATCACGAATGGCATCTTCACTCGGAGGTGGCGCAAGGTCACTTTCAACAGTGAGGAGAGCCTTGGTTAGATCTATTCGCCACCGATGAGAATGCGCAATGTCATCAGTTCTGCGCGTTAGAATTTCCAAGGCGGCCCTCGCTCAGCAACGCTTTTCGGTGTGAGTGGAGTTGCTGTCTATTGTATGCCTTTCCGCCTATATCACTTCTACCCAGAGTGCTGAAGAAGATCAGGCGCGACCGAGCCCAAGTCATTCTTGTGGCTCCGGACTGGGCTAGAAGAGTTTGGTATCCCGAGCTACTCAGTATGACTGTGGATCCCCTGATCCGACTGCCTCTTCGGAAGGATCTTCTGTCACCGCAGCAGGGGACGGTCCTCCACCCGAACCTGTCCAGCCTCCACCTCCTCGCGTGGAGTTTGAGCGGCGACAGTTGATTCTTTTTTACTTGCCTCCTGAAGTCTGTGATGTCATTCTGGCAGCCAGGCGTCCCTCCACTAAATCGGTATATGCCTGCAGGTGGAACACATTTGTGGCATGGTGCACAGCAAGGGCTGTGGATCCTCTTTCTGTCCCTCTTTCAGAAGTCCTTTTATTCCTTCTCTCTTTGGCCCAGCAGGGCTCTGCTCTGGGCACTATTAAGGGCTACCTTTCTGCAATTTCAACCTTTCTCAGGATCCCTTGATCTGCCCTCTTTTCAAGTCCCCTGTTGTAAATAGATTCCTCGAAGGCATTACTCACCTTTTCCCTCCTATTCCGTTTGTGATGCTGTAATGGGACTTAAATCTGGTTCTTACTTATTTGATGTGCGCTCCTTTTGAGCCGCTTCACAACTGTTCTCTTAGTTTACTGACTTTCAAAACTGCTTTCCTGGTGGCCATCACCTCCGCTAGGTGCGTGAGTGAGCTCCAGGCTCTTTCCTGTAAACCTCCTTTTCTAGCATCCGGATAAGGTTGTGCTTCGCACTCGTCCTTCCTTCTTGCCAAAGGTTGTTTCCACATCGGGCAAACTATCACATTGCCCACTTTCTTTCCATCTCCGCATCCTTCCAGAGAGGAAGAGAGGCTCCACCGTCTGGACCCAAAACGTGCGCTCTCATTCTACCTGAATCACACACAACAGTTCCGGGTGGATGACCAGCTCTTTGTTGGCTACGTAGGCGCCAAGAAATGCCGGGCTGTACACAAGAGGACTATCTCCCGCTGGGTTGTCTTGTGTATAAAAGCGTGTTATTCTCTGGCTAAAAAGGAACGTCCGGTGGGGTTGTGCGCCCATTCTACCAGGGCGACCGCAGCTACTACTGCTTTGGGACGTGGTGTACCCCTGCAAGACATCTGTCAAGCAGCCACGTGGGCCTCGCTGCACTTTTACTAAGCATTATTGCCTTGACAGACCAGTTCGGAGAGACGGCTTCTTTGGTCGTTCCGTTCTCCGTGACTTTCTGGTGTGATCTTGGTTCGCAGACCCACCACCAGGGTTGGTATTGCTGGGGTATCTATTCTAAGGTAAGGAATCTATCACTAACGTGTCTCTTTCAGATACACAAGTTACTTACCTTCGGTAACGAGATATCTGTAATGGACATTAGTTAGTGATAGATTCCTTACCGCCCCACCCATTCTCCTCGTTCTGCGAACTGATTTCTAGGGTTTAAGGTCATCCCTTTCAGGGCCCTAGTTTCAGCCGCGTTATAAGTAAACTGGAAGAAATTCACCATTTATCCCTGGAGTCCAGACCCCCCCCCCCCCCCCCCCCCTCCCCCTTTCACGAGAGGTACACGTAGGAGACAGCAAACTCCATCGGAGCTGCCAGGCTCCATGCTACTTTATAAACACTCTAAGACACAACACAGCTGACCTATATGAAGGCAACCACCGTAAGGCACTGACAGGCATTGGGGCCTTGTTGGGTTTTTCGGAAGACCCTACCTCTGGCCCCAGTCAGTAGAATAGATGATTATAGTGCCTCAGCTCCTGTACCACTTTGCCAACATACCGATCATTCCTCCCAGCTCCTCTTTCCGGCTCCGATTCCCTGCTCATCTCCCTCATCTGGGTTAATGGCTGACGAAGAGTAGCCCTCACAAAAATGCAGCTACCAATCGACCAAGGGGGACTAGGGGCTCCATCCTTCGAGGGGTATTTCCTGGTGGCACAACTCCAGTGGCTACCCTGCTGGATAGCTGTGCTCCATCTGGAGGAAACCATCTCAGGAGCCGGACCTCTGCAGAAACCGGCACTGCGCTGCTTACTTCTACCAGGGACTCGACATACCCTATACAGGTAACAATAGCCCGCACATGTATGCTGTGGATCCATTGTATGTCTCAAGGGGCTCCACTTTACACTCCCCTGCTACCTCTGACCAGTCTACATCGGGGTAGAGAATACTACACAGCACAAACTATGCAGACCTGGACAGACCCCTTGCTCCTCAAGATGGAGTCCCTGTTTCCGGATGGCCAACTTCTCCCATTTGCTCGTCTGGCATAGGAAAGTGGTCTCCCATGAGGGCAATTTCTCCTTCACAGACAAATCCTCTCCGACTGCTGCAAACTTTGAGAGAGCCGCGCAACACATCCAGTGCTTCACACAGTGCTGCACAAGGGCCCCTAACGCCACTTAATTACTTGACTATACAAAGCCATACACAAACTTACGGCCACATCACTTAATCCACTGAGACACAAGTGGGAGGAGGAGTTTGAGCGGCCACTACACGACAAAGAAAGGGAGCAGGCCCTGGAGTATCCAAAGAAAGTCTCCAGTAACTCACAATTCAAAAACATTTAATTCTTCATCCTACACCGTGCATACGTAACACCAGCACGTCTCCAGAGATACTATCCCGAAACAGTTTTTAAGCCCACTCTGTAAAGCCCCCAATGCAACATTTCAGCACATATTCTGGAACTGCCCTACCCTGAAACCATATTGATGCACGATCCAAAACACACTACGGGACCACCACCCCATTTGGGGCAAAATAAGTCACACCACAATACCAACAGCCCACATCTGCCAAGCAGCTTGCATCCGAGCTAGCATGTACTTATATTTCTTGGAACTACGCATGTAATCTATGTTGAATGATAACATGTGATGAACTTGTATTGTAAAAAGAAAACAATAAAATGGTTCACTAAAAATGAAAAATTACTGGTGTATGGTCTATTTCTTGTGTTTGACCATTGCTGTTGTGGAAAGCCTGCAATCTTGGAAGCGTTGTTCAGTATCCGTCCACATGAACAGGTGTAGCTCCTTCTTCTTACTTCCCCCTGGTTCTATTCCATTCTCCACATGGTAATTTTGAGCCATCCAACGACAGGACCAGAAAATGCTTCTTAAGGCTGTTTAACAGTGTTGCCTGGAGTATGAACCCGGTTCAATACTCTATTGAAGAGTAAACCATTGTGGTATTATCCAAATCAATGACCAAGTTTGATAGGGATTGAAATCATTCTCAATTAGCGAGTGAACTTTTTGACAGCCCCCCCCCACTCCCCCTCCTCATTTGGAGGTTACAAGCAGGTAAATTTGCTTTGTGGATTGACATGTTTGTGTTTTTGCAATGTGATGTGCTTGGTTGCAGGCTTCTTTAGTATGCATAACTCCTTAAAATCTAACTGTGTGTGTATTTTCACATTTAAGCAGTTTATTTCTCAAACTCTTCCCCTTAATAATTTCTAAATTCCAACATGCTTTCGTATAGTAAACTGTTTTCTCAGACTGGTTGGTTTTTGCACAGTGTGCTCCTTGAATATCACTTCTGCTGTTGTGTGCACTGCAATACAGTTTGCTATTGTTTGTAGATGGTGTTTGGGAGCTAAGCTTTCATCAAAGTATGCTGGGGAGCACAATCCTCCTTTATTGACCCCCTTGGTTTTTTTTCCTTCTCTTTCAGGTGTCAAAGATTGCTGCTTATGCCTATAGCGCACTGTCACAGATTCGGGTGGATGCGAAAGAAGACTTGGTTGTACAGTTTGGGATCCCATGAGATCTTGTTGCTTTTTCGCTCTTTCTTTCTCACTATCTTTTTTTTTTTTTTTTTTTCCTTTCCAGTTTCTCGCTCAGTCTTTCTATTTCTACAATGGCATCTTGCCACTAGGGAATATGTACAGATATCAGAATTTACTACGAATCAAATAGGCAACCACTCGTTGCCAAGTACCTACTGAGTCACATCTACCAGCACCTACCAGGTGCTTCCCGTTCCAATTTTTGGAATGTGAAAGTCAAAAGACAACGGTCTGCTTGTACAGGTTGCTTTCACATGGTACCTCCAGCATGCTTCAAATCCAGGGCTTCAGCTGATTTAGACCTTTTCAAAGAGGCTTATACTGCCTTGATATAATGGTTTGACTTTCTTTCTGGCGAATCACATATTTAATAGAGAATTCTCCAACGTTGTGGTCTAAAAATAAATAGTTCAGTGTACTGTCCCTTCTGATTACCGCTCCCCCCCACCCATCAAACACACAAACTCACCTATAATTGTAAAATATTTATTTATTTTGTGAATGAAAAGTGTACCACTGGATCTTCTACACCTAACAAGAACTTGAAGTGGCACCGGTGGTAATAAGTCTGCAGCCCACATTATGTCTCTTGTTAGCTGTATCTGGATTTCTCCACTCTGAACAAAAAGGTGCTAAAAAAGAAAAAAAAACTTCACAAGGCTTTTTTGACAATATGATCTATTAAGTCCTTGTTGAATCTCTCGAATATGGGTTTCTAGGTACAACCATCACTTCTTTATTGTGTTTAAAAAGTTGAAACCATTCTAAAAAAAATCCCTTTGTTCATCGTTGTCAGAGGATAGATTGATGGTATTCCTTTTGCGTGCTATTTATCTTAAAATCACTACCTTTAGTAATCATTCTGGAGGGATGTAAACTGAAATATTTTGTTCTGGTTAGATATGTGAGAGTTCTTTTAAAACCAGGGGTTTGACCCTCTGGACTTTTAAGGCCTGCCTACTCGATTTGGCCTAGCATGGTTAAGAAAGACAAAAGAAACACCAACAAGCCCAGTCTATTTAGATCAGTAACTTGAACCTTTGCTTCAGAAGTGATTTTTGTTCATGTTCCTTGTTGACCCCCAAGGGCTGCTATTTGGAACTCCTGCCTTAGATTAGTTTCCAAGAATTTATATTTTATCAAGTGGATTAACATTTCAGCTCCTGGTAAGCACCATACCTTTGCACCTGCAATTTACCCATAAACGGTCAAAGAAATATTATGGCTTGGAAACAGATTATTGTTATTGTTTATTTTGTTTTTTAACCGAGCACCGCCAATAATTGTGACTAGCGTGTGTATGTGAGAATCGAAATTGTCAGAAAGTTTGTACTTTCTAACACACCTCTTTTTTACATTTCGAATGGTTGGATTGTTTTCTGTCACAGTATATAAATATATTCATCAATACTTTGTCTTTATTCTTTTCCTGGTTTTGATGCACTTACACAAGACTTGTTGTCCACAGCTATGAACTGCAGTGCCGATTCAGCAGCGGCATGCTTCATTGAAATAATGTGCCTAATGTAGATACACAAAGGTATTGTTAGAAATGGGGTTTCTGGTTGGCTAGGGTATGCACCTAAACCAAGCAGAACCCACCACTCTAGTAAGGGTTAAGGAGTCACACACCCAAGATAATCCCTGCTCACCCCCTTGGTAGCTTTGATCAAGCTATCAGGCTCATCCCAGAGGCAATGTGTAAAGCGTTTGCACAAAACACACACACATCATTGACACAAAAGAGACTTTATGCAATAGTATATAAAAATGCATATCTGTATTGTATATATACCAAAACAGGAACCAATGATCACTTTGACAACCAGACAATTGCCATAACATCACAGTTAGAACAATAAGATAAAGACTTATATGTTGCACACTTCACATAAACACCATCACTGCACAAACAAATGCAACTCCTGAAATAATACTAGTTGTCCTGACGCTGCAAGGCAAAAACATCATAAATCGGTATAAAATGCAGCTGTTAGGTTACTGGGAAAAAACACATGATTCACCAGGTAGCACCATCAGTACTAGTTAATACCATAAACACATCAGCAACAGTAACACCATACAGACCAGAAACCCTGTATTCCTTATAGCTGGGTTACAGCAGTAATGCTTGTGAGACTGGTTGCAAAAGAACAGATGGCTTGTTGATGTAACGCCTAGTTCGCAGGAGCACCTGCGTGCCTACTACCAAAGATACTGTAATGTTTTTTAATTCCCATAACTAATGAAGGTGGGGGCCTTCGAGGGCTCACCCTGTTTTGTGACAAGCGACAAATGGCCAAAGGTGTAACCTTCCAGGTGAGAGGGGGGGTGGGGGGGACGGGTTGGGGGCACCAACTGTAGCAATTAGCGGGGAGACCGCGCCGGGTCACCCACATGCAAACTGAACTAGGCAGCTGCTCGTGAATGTGCTGAGCAGCTTCCCCTTGCTGATCCCCGTAGCCTTTCTTCTGCCCCCAGCGCCAACAACTCTGCTGTACCAGGCATGCTGCTTTCTCCTTAGTGGGCAACGGCATCGAGCATGCGTGGCTTCTTTCTGGCCTGCGGTGCGAGTCTGGTGAGCGCACCGACTTGCAAGCATCTTCCAGCATTTTCTTGGTCAGCAGCTCCTTTCCAGGAATCAAACTCCATTTCAGCACGTGGCGGAAGTCTCACTATCCCAGCAAGCTTTGCTGTTGCCAGGATGGCCTGCAGCCCCCTGGGCGGGTTCACGTGACTTGAGGTTTTCTCCTACACCGGGGAAAGCTCGGGACAGCCCTAATCAACGCCGGAGTTCTTGTGCCGGCTTCCCTCTCACAGCTTTCCAGCAAGCACAAGCCACACACTGGCCTTCAAATCAAGAGAGCACTCAACTTGCGCTATCGGTGACTATGGAATGAAGGAATAAATCGCTCACCATGTGCTTTCTCTTCTAAGGCCAAAATGAAGCGCTCTCCACAGTCTTCTTGGGGACAAAATCTGATCACCAAATGGAACATTTCCGTGCGCTAGGCAAGTGCAAGGAGGAGTCCTGAACCCTTCACAAGAACAGGGTGAGGGGATAAAAGCCTCGGTAGCACACTGGAGGCACTAAAGCAGGAATGTAGGCAGCAAGCCAGTACACAGAGTCCCCGTCGGTAGACAGGCAGTCCTTCTTGCAGCCCAACAGGCCACAGTTCCGCGCAACAGACAAAGGAGTACAATGGCAGTTCCTTCTGGAAAGGTGGAGTCTGTAGAATCAGCAGCGATTGGTTACAAGTCCCACACAGTGTCTAAAATCATGGGGTCTGAGCCCCTGTACTTATTCTCAAAATGTCTTTGATGTGGAGGTAACTTCAAAAGAACTTTAGAAGTGAACCAAACCCCCATTCAATCCCAGGTCTGGCTTCAGACTTCAGTAGGGGGGTAAACAAGCCCTTTGTGTAAGGGCAGTGTCCAGCCTTCACAAATGTAAGTGTGCCCCACCTCCCTCTCTCCCAGCCCAGGAAGACCATTCAGTATGCAGGTGAATACAGATGCAACACGGTTACACACAACCCTTCCTGTGTGATGGCTGTCTGGAAAGTATGCACAAAGCCCAACTGTCACTGTACCCTAGATGTGGATTGGAGTCAGGCTGCAAAGCACAAAGAGTCATAAGCACATTGGAATTCCCACTTTCTAAAAGTGGCATTTCTACCATAGTAATAAAAAATTCCGCTTACACCAATAAGCAGGATTTATCACCACTATCCCAAACACACCAAACATGGCAAAGCTACTCTTTTCAGACCAGAAATTACCACTAAAAAAATATATCAGAGAATTCCCAATGCAAACCTATGAGAGCAGCAGGCCTCACAGCAGTGAGAAACCAAATAGGCTGTTTACCACTATCAGGACATGCCACACAATAAAGGCACATGTCCTACCTTTCACCTATACAGCACCCTGCCCATAGGGCTACCTAGGGCTTATCTTATTGGTAACCTACATGTGGTAAAAGGGGAGTTTCAGAATTGACTAGTAACTTCATATGCCAAGTCCATGTGGCAGTAAACTGCGCACGCATGCCCTGTAAAGGATTGCAATGGGGTTTGACAGGCTACTTCTGTGGGTGGCGCAAGCAGCGCTACCGGCCTATTAGTAGCATTTAATTTACAGGCCTTGGGTGTATGGGATAGCACATACAAGGGACTTGCAGGTAAATTAAATGTGCCAAACAGGTGTGGACCAATCATACCGAATTTAAAGGAGAGAGCACATGCACTTTAGCACTGAATAGCATAGATAAAGTGTCCAGAGTCAACCAAACCAGGTAAAAAAAATACAGGAGGAAGGCAAAATGTTTGTGAATAACCCTGCAAAAAAGGCCAGGTCTAACAGGTGTAAATATAGAAGACACAGTCTACTAATCTGCATCTTCTACACAATTTGATGTCTTTCCAAGTTCCTTCAATCCTAAGAACTACAAAACTAAGCAACACAAAATGACTACTGTATGTGTCAATCGAAATGTATTACCCATTGGGTAATTTGGGCTATCATGGTGGTTATCAGCCCACTTTCCATCAAAACTCATGCAATGATTGCTGATTACTGGTTAAATACCCTTCATTCAATCTATACTGAAAAACATCACTGAAATGACACTGTAGGCCACAAAAGGGGCACCACTGATTATGCCTTCTTAAAATGTGGGTGCCCTTAATGTGAATAATTAGCATGTACGAATTTTAGCTTGTGTGGGTCAGACTGTCACTTATGCCAACTCTACTGTTTTTTTGGGGTGCTTGGGTCACTGCAGTCATGAGGTGAGACCATTTGGGCTCATTGAGTCTACTGATATTTTTGGCCTCATATTCCATCCTGTGCCACCTTAGCCTCAGATTAGAGGGCAGTGAGGCCAGCTGCTGTGTTTTAGTCTGTGTTCACTGGCCTCTCCACATCTCCTCTGCTTGGTCTTATTTTACCTATCAATAGTGCAGCATTTGGGGGACTGGCCCAGAGGGAAGCCCTAGCCGTCCCTATTTCTCCCATTCACAAGCACTCCTTCCTTATCTAGCACGAATCTCTGCTAGATAAATATCCCATGCATTATTCCACCCTCTTGCAATAAGCTAAGGAACTGTTTCTCTTTTTTTTCTTTATATATATATATATAACATTTTGCTCCTGAGCATGAATTTGGACGGAATCACTACAATGTCTTTCATAAAGCCACAATGCCATACTATGCAACCATAATTTGCATCCTTTTTTATCTGCCGTGGGATCGGAGGTGTGTCGAGAGAAAGTCGAGGGAGGAGGACAAAGTTGAACAAAAACATTGAAATTACATTGAGGTATCAAATGGGTATCGGTTCATGAGATGACAAACAATGGGGGATTGAGGATTCAGGTTTTTGAAGGGGTTTATGACGTGCTTGTAGAATATATTTCAGGAAGAATTGTGGGGGAGAGAAACACGCAGATTCTTATATTGAAGAAGATTCCACTTATAATTTTGAGGCACACCAATCAATTCCTGGAAGGACTTACAAAAGACTTTAGACCTTATGTTTGCAGTGCCTCAAAGTAAAAGACATCCAGAGTAATAAAAAAAAGGCATTCAGGTCTACCCTTGAAGCTTCTGCTACAAAAAAAAAAAAGAAAGCTTGCATAAAGAGAACCCCTTGATGTAAACACGTGGGGTTGACAAATCCATCCTTGTGGGCAAAGGAAGAGGTGATCAGAAAAGAATTGCTGAAAGGTATCGACTCAAGTTTAGAGGGCGATCAAGTTTGAAAGGTGAGAAAGAGATCCTCTCATTTGAAAGATCAACATAATGCCTCGAAAGCTGAGGTGCCAACAAACTGTTCTGAGGTGCTCAAGGCTGAAAAGAAAGAGCCCACAACACAGATCTGCAGCTTCACAACCAAGAAAATGTCAGAAAAGGAATCCATTGCTAGATATTACCTATACATTTAGGAATCAAAAGGCCAAGAGATAACACTGAAGCAATTAAAAAAATGAAAATAGAAGGGCCCCAGTCATACCAGAGGAAATGGAGGAACAGGAAGATACAGGTATGAAAGACAATACACAGAGCAGGATGTCAAGTTATTGGACCCGGATACCTCAATCAAGAGTAAGAGAAATATGGCAGATTGGGTAGATACCCCACAAAGCCATCCTCGCCCAATCAGATTGCCTTTTGTCAAGGGTTGATTAAAAGAGCAGTCAACACTTCTGGAGTCCAAATAGAGGTGAGAAGAATAAACTTAATGTTTCTTACTTGTGTCCTTTTAAAGAAGAAATTATCAACCTACCACACTCCAGAAGAATAGGCAGCAGCTGGTCTGATTATTACACCGCTTAAATAGGAAAAAATACAAATCCCCTTCTCAGGATCCTCAGTAATTTAAGACCTATGTGAAACCTGATTAGCTTTTAGTGACTACAGCAAGGAAGAGGGAGCAGTGGCCGACTACTCAAAACTATCCTAGACAGAGGCTAAAGCGTTGGGTAGGAAAATGGAGAGAGCAGTGGTGCATAGCAAATTCAAACGTACTATTGAATAGGTATGCACATCAGTAGTGGGCGACAAGTTGATGAAACACCTACAGGAAGAGTATCATAAGAGGCCAAAATCACTAGGGAAGGAAGAAAAAACTATTTACGAAACTCCCTTTAAATCTGCTTTAGATTCAACAGATACGGCTAAAAGATGACAAAAGGTACAGTTTTATGTAGACCCAGAGAGCTGCCCGTTTCAGGCTTTAAAGCGGCGGTAAGGGACAATATAGTTAACATGCTCTTCAATGAAAATCACCTATTTGGTCCAGAAGTAGACCTAGATAAAATGAAGAAAGTCAATGAAATTAGTAATGTAATAGGGTCATTACAGAGAAGAGGAACCTTGAATAGAGTCTCAGCAGAGAGGACAGGTCAAGGAAGGACCTTGTGCAACACAGTCCCAGAGACAGCCTTCTGGAGAACGTTCTCCACCACCTAACCAGCCCACACATAATTTCAGAGGTGGAGTAAAAAAAGCAGAAGTCGGACATGTGTAGGTGTTACATTGAATTCCAAAGGACTCTCATCTTGTCTCTACAGCATTCATCATCAGTAGGAGGCCGAATGACCTAATACCTTTTCTACAACATCGGACAAGTGATTGCTAAACGTGATAAAATGGATATTGCACCGAATTACTAAAGACACCAACCACAAAAAATTCAAAGAGACAAAACGTACAATACAGATCAAATAGAGGTTCTACAACAAGAGGTTCAGCGCCTCCTAATAAAGAATGCGACCGAGGAAGTTCGACTCAGAGTTGGAGAGAGACAGACCGAAGTATACTCTGTTTACTGCCTGATTCTCAAGCAGGGTCTGACCTGAAGACGGTTTTGGACTTGTGGGTCATAAATACGTTAGGCAAGAAGCAGAGGTTCCACATGACAGGCTTTCAAGATGTGATGGCCCTTATTTGAGGAGAAGGTTTATCACATCCGAATACTTTCGGCACACTAGAGATCTCTCAAATGTTTGATAAACCAAAACAAGTTTCATTGCCAGTTAAAAACATTACCTTTTGGCATAGCATCTGCCCAAGTGTGTTTACCGATACCATGGCCATTGTAGCAGCTTATATAAGTTGACATGCCATCAATGTTTACGCTAACTTGTGCAACTGGCTGGTAAAGATGAATGCATTCCGACAGGGCCAGATGAATATCCAGACAGTGGGGGATCTTGTATACCTGTTGGATTTTGATGTTTTCGTAAAGAAATCATCGCCCTTCATCAGTAAATATGATGGTTTATTGGGGCAGAACTCCATACAGAAATGACAATTGACTTCCGCATACAAAAGAAGCAGGCGGCGTTGAAAATGCAGATTCGTTTTAGTAGATGCGTCGGTTCCTCACTTTGGGAACTGTAATAAGACAGTTTGCAATAAGACCTCAGGTACTCCTTTGATTCCAAATGCACATAAATCAATTCAGTAGTGGTTAAACAAGCAGTGGAAGTGGGAAGAGCGAATCGTCATTACAAGCAAAGTGCAGACAAAAGTGAAATGGTGGGTCATTATCAATACGACAAGGGAAAGACATTTCAGAACACCAGTCCCGAAAGCTATCCTTGGAAAACATAATATACATCACACTTGGCCTGGGCCATACATATAGGCAGACTGAATTTTAGGACGTATTGGTCTTCACAGGAAGCACTAACCTAAATTACCAACAAAAGGAAACCACTTTTCTATCTCTGAATGCTTTCTAGCTCTGAAGTCGGATGTATAACAAGATATTGCATGTTTGGTTAGCCAATACAGTAGGTGGCCACACTTTCCTATAGATGTTAGTGCTGAATCTTCGAGATTGCCAGAAACATTTTCATTGTCTGAAGCCAATAACAGGGTGTGGGCAACATACTTTAGAAATGGGCAAAAGCCACTAGTGAAATACGGTCCCTAGTTTTTTGCATCCAGGCACTACCTTTCTCGGTCACGTGAAAGGCACTGTTGATAAGCTGGTGCAGAAAATTTGCCTACACAGTTCCATTAACACCTCTTATTCCAACAATGATGGAGAAATTCATAGCACTGAGCAGAAGTTTCAGTCTAGTGACACCAAGACCACAAAACATTACATCTTGCAGCTTGGCTTCTGAAGACATTCGCCTTTACATTCTAGAGAAGTGTGTGAGCCTCAAAGTCCTGTAACAAGAAAGTGTTATGCACCAAAATGAAGAAGATAACTTGGTGTTCCCCAAACAACTCCTAACATCAGTTAACTAGTAAATCTGTCTTGGGGTGTAAACTCCGTCTTGCCTCTCTGAAGGTACACTTAAACAACATACCTATAGTCTAGCATTTCCTAGAGGGAGCCAAAAAAAAGATTGTGCCCTCTACGAGCTGCTCAGCCAGTGTAGTGGAATCGAAATCTGCTTTTGATAGGACCCATAATGGCATCTTTTGAACCTATGCCTAAACTTCTTCTAAACAGCGAACCTTAAAATCGGCCTATTTAATAGCCATGACATCACTAAGAAGAACTTGGAATTAGTGAATTGCAGGCATTATCAGTACATGAACTGCACTGTGGTAATATATAGGACTAAAGTAGGGATGAGGACCCATCCCACAATTTAACTAATCGTTTTTCCTTTCCTTGTAACACCAATTTTGCTCCCTTTTTAGGTCTTGCCTACCTGACAAGCTGTCTGTTGATGAAAAGACTTATTGTCAGCTTACAGTAGGCTCGGAGTTCGCCGATTGCCTACCATTGGTTGCCGTCATTGTCACACTCATTTGCTTGTGTCCACTGCTAACTTTTGAAGCTCTATTTTTCTTTTTGGTTAAGCACTCTGGTTGAGTGTGTGTTTTACAGATATCTCCCTCGTACTCTTGCTTGTGTCATACTCCCCAGCACCCTCGTTTGCTTCTTGTCCCGCGTTGCTTTCTCGCCCTTGCCCCAGCAGCTCCACGTTCCTCTATCTAGGCACTGTGTTTCTCTTCTCCCACCCTCCACGTCCTCTCTCTTGCCGTGTTTTGTTCCCCTTCCCACCACATTCCTTCCCCCACCCTCTGTGTTGCTTCTTTCCCCGCATGTTGTTTGGCCTCCTGTATTACCTCCCCTCCCCAAACAACGTGTCTCCTCCCCCCCCCACACCCCCCCCTCCCCATCAGTGCCTCAAAAACAAAAGACAAAAAAAGTGCTTGCATCATTTTGTAGGCACGTGCATGCATGTTACGCTTGTCTATAAAATGATACAGGTGGACATGTCAGTGCATATTTTTGTTAACTCTTTAGCCATGCTTCACAGTATTGCTAAAAAAGATTTTTTTTTTGATCTTTCTCAAAAGGTGGCAAATGCAGCTCAAAGAGCACTTTACACACAAGATGTGACAGGAGACAAAAGACAATGGGAAACCATGCATTTTATTGTGGCATTTGCACCTCAGGCTTGAAGGGGGCAGCAGCGGCAATGAGTACGGTTGTGAGATGGATAGCACAAACGATACAAACATGTTAAAAGATGTCATATTAGATCTTTGAGGTTAAACCAAAAGTATTCTAGGAGAAAGAAAAGGGAATGTTGGCTTTCATGGCTAATGTCTCTAAATGACCCAAGTACTCCATGCATTCACAAAGTACTGTTGTGCAGAGGCACAAGCACAGAAGGAACCCTCAGACAGAACTGAAACATACAGTTGTCACCACTGCCTTGAAGCCATTTTGAGGAGGTTGGGAAAAATACTGCTCATTTCTCTAGTCAATCTAGAAGATATTAAAGTGTTAAAAGTAACTAGCTTCTTAACTACAACAATGGTTTTGGAAGCTTTAAGCTCTTTCGAAGGGAAGCTAGTGTTATCCAGTATTGGGGTATCTTTCATAGATTCACATGCCTGAATCATTCCCCGTCGCCGAGGTGGGAGTTCCCGGTAAATAAAAAGTAGTGCCAAAAGTGTTAGTGTTAGTAGGCCCAAAGAAAAGGCCTAAAGCCTAGATCTTAGCAGCCTATCTACCTCATTATGCAAAAGAACCAAGAATTTGGTAACAACCAATCAGACACCAGCACCATCCTAGAACCCTCTCAGCAGAGCCAGTTCTCCTCAGATTTTCACCACACGTCGTGTGGAAGGGAGTCTCCCTGAGTGCCACTCAGTTTTCAACTTTCTTCAGCATGTCTGACAAGAAGGCCTTGTTCAAGTCCTGCAGAACCTGCGCCAGGAAGAGAGTCCATGTTGATGATCAACATATGGATTGCATCTACTGCCTCTACCCAAAACCTTCCCTACCAAGACTCTTGGGGATAGGGAGGCAAGAGTGCTATTGTGGCTTAAATCTTCTTCGGCTGAGGAGGATGACAGAGCCTCTACTTCTAGCAAGAGAGCTAGATCGCATGACAGCTCTTCCAGTGAAGGGAAGAAACTCCATAAATCTTCCCATTCTACTTCTGATTCTGTTCAGAGGAGTTCCATCATTTCCTCTGAATCAGCACACACTCCTCAGGATTCTGATGTCAAGGACTCAAAAACTGTGAGTAAAAGCCTTTCAAAGTCTCTGGCTTTCTCTCTGTCGACTATTTCTGTCACTTCTTCTACTCCTTCATTGACGGAAACCATCTCGATGACATCCATTACCACCAGCATGTTTTACGTGAACAAGCAAGGAGGGACAAGATCAGCAACTCTATCCACAGAGGCTCAGGAGTTGTGGGAATGGGTCACACTCCACAACATAACCCTCAGAGCAGAACATGTCAGAGGTCTCTGCAATACATTAGCGGACACGCTCAGCAGATCCCAATCGGATTGCCACAAATGGGAGCTAGAGCAGGCTCAAGTGCTCGGAGTATTCTGAGCTTGGGGCACACCGACACTGGATTTGTTCGCAACAAAAGAAAACAAAAAATGCCGCTTTTATGCCAGCAGATACCCTCAACAGGGGTCAAGGGGGAATGCCCTGTCCATGCGATGGTCAGGGATTTGTGCTTACGCTTTTCCCCCGATACCTCTAATACCGAGAGTCATACGCAAGGTGAAGTTGGAGGGCTGTCGTCTCATCTTGATTGCACCCAGATGGCCACGCCAGTATTGGTTTCAGGAGCTTCTATTATTATCCCAGGACCAGCCGATCCGTCTTCTTCCGACGCCCACAAAGCTGTCAAGCAACTAATGTCAGGTACTCCACCCAGACCTTCAGTCCCTACATTTACACGCATGGCTCCTGACTTCTTAGAATTCAAGGACCTGGATATCCCTCAGGACTGTAGGGATAAATTAGCGAAATCACGAGCTCACAGCACGATAAAAACTTACTGTCTAAAATGGAAACGTTTTTGCTGTTGGTGTGAAACAAACCAGGTTCACCCGGTGGAAGCTCCTGCAGAACAGATCCTCCCTTATTTGTTACATCTGGCAAGATCTGGGCTTTCTTTCCCTTCAGTCAAGGTCCATTTAGCCGCACTTTCCAGATTCAGAAAGGGGGCTCATGGCCCTTCTCTGTGTTCATCTTCTTTAATTAAGCAGTTTATGAAAAGGACTTTTCCGGGAGTTTCCTCCGGTCAGTCTTCCTCCACCGGAGTGGGAACTCAACACAGTCTTAATGCAATTAATCAAACATCCATTCAAGCCTATCCACAAGGCTGATCTCAAATTCCTCACCTGGAAGGTTGCCTTACTTCTGGCCCTGACGTCAGCTAGACGAGTGAGTGAAATTCAGGCTTTCACTGTGAAGGAACCTTTTCTACGCTTCACTCAAGACTACGTGCACCTCCGAACTAATCCGACATTCATTCCTAAGGTGCCGTCACAGTTTCATCTTAATGAACCGGTGAAGTTAAAGACTTTCTTTCATAACCCATCTACTCCAGTGGAGCGAGCCTTACATTCTCTCAATATCAAGAGATGTCTCAAATTCTATCTTCAGAAAACAAAACACCTTAGAAAGTCTGATCAATTGTTCGTGGCTTATGGCCAAGCTACCCTGGGGAATGCAGTGACAAAATCCACTATTGCCAGATGGATAGCATCAACAATCCAGTTCTCCCATGACAAAGCTCACAGGCCGTTGTTACGAAAACCCAGGGCCCATTCCATGAGAACAGTAGCAGCGTCTACATCGTTGTTTGCTGGGGTGACTCTGAAGAATATTTGCCGTGCTGCGACATGGAAGAATGTCCACACTTTTACGAGACATTACTGCCTCCAATCTATGCATCAAGGCGATGCAGCTGTCAGACAAGCTGTCTTGTGACATCTTTTTCTTTGAGATAATTTCAGGTACCTTATTTCCACTTTTCACATGTTTTATGTTGATGTCTTTTAGCATGACCATGGCATGTTTACAATGATGATAAATTTCACTTTGAATGTTATTGCATTACATGCTGCTTTCTCTTTGTTGCTTGCATGTTTCGAATTTTAAGATTGGGTTGCTTATACCTTTTGTAAACGAGTTGTGGATGCATCTGGGGAGTATCAGCACTAGTCTCCCACCATCCGCAAACGACTGTATACGTGGTATACTGCTCGCTATTCTGATTCAGGCATGTGAATCTATGAAAGATACCCCAATACTGGATAAGTAAACAAGTCACTTACCTGTAACTACAGTTATTCAGTATTGGTATCTTTCATAGATTCACATGCACCCACCCTCCTCCCTGTAGAGTCAGTTCTCTATGTTTTGGGACATTTACTTCCCACATGTGCTAGGAAAATCTGAGGAGAACTGGCTCTGCTGATAGGGTTCTAGAAGGGTGCTGGTGTCTGATTGGTTGTTAGCAAATTCTTGGTTCTTTTGCATAATGAGGTAGATAGGCTGCTAAGATCTAGGCTTTAGGCCTTTTCTTTGGGCCTTCTACTACTACTAACACTTTTGGCACTACTTTTTATTTACCGGGGACTCCCGCCTCGGCGACGGGGAATGATTCAGGCATGTGAATCTATGAAAGATACTAATACTGGATAACTGTAGTTACAGGTAAGTAACTTGTTTTCTTTTACTTGAAAAATCTTAAAGGAAGGTCAAGCAGTGTAGCATTGTGGCGGTGCTGTCCCTGTCCTAGTGAGCCATACTGACATCTCCTTAGTTGACTCCCAGAAAAAGATTGTGGGAAAAAACAAACACTTCCTAACCCATTTCCTAGAATAATGCACGGCATGCGAATTTAGAAGAGCTTTGAGCTGCAAATCCATTGCTACAGGTAAGCGATGTCTTAAGCAATTGGCAGAAAAAATTCTTTTGTTGCTGTTCTGAAGTGTAAAATGGTGCTTGTATCAGTGTTTGAAGAACAAATGACTTGGCAGCACAAGATAAGGCGAATCAAAAAGGTAGTGAGAGACATGGCACTTTATTATCTCAAACCTACAGCTCTACACAAAATAAAATATCAAGCAGACATTGAAAAGGGTTTTTTTTTTTTTCATCTTTTTTTTTGTAATTGGCTGTTATTCACCACCATAATATAGGGTTGTTAATGTAATTATTAACCCAAATTCTTGTATACTATTTTTTTATTTTCTGGCTAATTGAGTGATAGTCACTGAATAGAACACAGACTATTTTTTGTTATTTATGCAACTCTTATGCTTAAGCGGTTTACTAAAACATCAAAATACATTTACAAAATTGAAATCCTAAGGAGCAGGTATCTACCTGGGAATCTCCACTGTTCACAACATCCTTTGACTCCAAACTCTCAGTTTGAACTCCTGCAGGATTGGATGTTCTGTACCTTCCTAAAACCCAAACCAACCAGTACAGAATTCCTCATGTTCACCAATAGTAACTAACAATCACAAATTGAAGCCCAACTCTCACTTTTAAAATCAACTTTTGAATGGGTTTATCGTCTTGCTGCCCCCGTTCTAAATCGCTTGGTTTCATCCTTTACACCAACCTCTCTACTAAGAATATATAACCTAGACAGTAGGGTGCAAACTACCCTTCCTGAAGAAAGATAAACCCTACCCAAGAGAGACTCCAGAACAGTAAACCAAGCATTAGACCTCTTGCACCTACATAGAGGTAATTCCATGCTCTGAGTCTACCTTAGATACTGACTGCTCTAAAAGGCAATGTACATGTGACAGCATGTCTCATCAAAGGCCTAAAGAAATTTGAGAAAACCATTGCAACCCTGATAGAACTACAAAGGCTTCCTCTCCAAGTCCCATTATCATCCAGATTATGTGCATCCCATAAAAGGCAACCAGAGCTAGACCTTGCAATATGGCAGAGCAACTAACTACTTTAGGTTGACAGTGCAACATCAGAAGCGAGGACATAGCCAGATGGAAATAAAAACTACAAAGAATACAAACCTTCCCCATCTATGCTCCTAGCATGTGGAACATCCACATCAAC
Organism: Triturus cristatus; assembly: GCF_964204655.1. NCBI lineage: Eukaryota > Metazoa > Chordata > Amphibia > Caudata > Salamandridae > Triturus > Triturus cristatus. The sequence goes on from NC_140591.1 coordinate 1,542,787,989, forward strand.
GTCAAAACTGCCCCACAGCAATTCAGAACGGAGCTGAAGGCCTACCTTTTCAGAGCAGATTACATCTCTCCAAGGTGGCATTCACCATTCATGAGCATCTTGAATCCTTCGAAGTGTTCCTGAACTGTAATTGAGGGCTCCTGCCCTTGTTCAGCGCCGGGTTCCTTCCTTGCTAGGTTCGAGCTCTACAAATACATCTGTTTACCTAAACGTAGATATAAAGAGGTTTCTAAAACCAGACCTCCAGAAAACAAAGTCTTTATCTTAAGGACGCCACTCAAATATAAAATGCCTAGTTTGGTGCAAAAGAGACCCCGGAGTAGGATTTTAAAATGCGCATGTGTGGAGGTTCAGCAGTTTGGCAAGCTTGGTTGATTTGTTGAACCATTCAGTTGTACATTGACCATGCATTGGCTTGCTTGATGTGGGGGTTTTTTTTGTGGGCTGTATTTGATTCACTATTAAATTCAATGTACATTTATTATAAATGTATAGCTTTTATTGTTCATCTCTAACAAGTTTGTTGATAGTAGATGAATCACCTGAGGGGTGGTGTTTGATGGTATATTTATGGATGAAAGTGTTGTTTCTTTCATCAATTTGAGGTAGGCTTTCAACAATGGTTCCCAGCCAACAAGAACTCACTTATAGTTTGTCCAATTATTAATTGGTTTCTGCTACAGAGAAATACAAGGCATAAGCTCTACTGAAAGTGAACAATGGAACCAAGAAGCGATATCGAAGACTGATAACAGATAAACAGTGTATCAACGCAACATCTGTACGAGAAGATACAAAAGATAAATGGTAGAAATTGTGATTTACGTATTTTGAGTCGATCAGTAAAGTTCAGAAGTCCAACAACGCATTTCTCAGTTTGGACCTGCGGTTTGGACATGCAATTTCATGACATTTGGGTGTAGTGGACCAGTGGAGTAAGACATCGATTGTATAGTTCTAAATGCCAAGAACGGTTCTAGCTTTCAATACACTGGTTTGAGTATAAGGAGTCTGGCATGTAATGGTTCATTTGCAGGTATTAAGGATTTAGTGAGGTAGGCGGAGAACGTGGAACAAGCTGGAAAGTGTTTTCAGTAATGCCCCGAAGATCATTTATTGAACTAAATGCTGTTTAGCCATAATAAAAACATCAGGATTTTAAGAGCACAGCCCGAGGAAGATTTCTGACACGCTTATCGTTTTCTGAATTTTGCTACTCATGGCACCATCAGTAGTTGTGGTATATGGTGTTGTAGATCTGTTGCATTTTCTTGAATACTGATTGCAACTCAGTGGAGAGTCGTAGGCATTTGCACAAATATACAGCATAATAAATATATACAATCGGTATAGGGGCAAGTCCAAATTTTAAAGCAAACCTGTGGGACCTGTGAGAAAGAAGGCCCCATCTCTGAACGCCTTGAGGCATGCACTAAGGACTTCTTTTTAATGTACCACAAACCACACCCCAAAAAGGCGGGTTGGGCTCCAATGCAACCTTGTCCCTTGATTGGGAGAGGTGTGGCGCCGCGGCCAGGGCGACTGACGCTGGGGATCACGGTTCGATCCCCGGCTCTGGTGGCAGGGGTCTGCCCAGCACCATGCGACTCTGGGCAATAGCTCGCTTAATCTTCCCAATGGCCCCCAGCGCCGTGATACCCCTTCGGGGGGGTGTTGTGCGCTATACAAGTACTGGATTTATATTGGGGAGGATAATAACTGGGTGTGACCCTGGATCATGACTGTAAAACATACTTACAGAGGTTACCGCTCATCTTTGCCATGTTTTCTGCATCAGCATTATCCATGGCCACCAACAAAACTCCCTTACCCTGCCTGTGGTTGAGCTCCTACTGTTATGATCCCCATGGGCTGAGTTGACCATCTCTTCTGAAACCACATGATGAATTAACTAGTTTCAGTGGTTCCCAACTCGATTAACCGTTCATGCACACAACTAACATTACCAATTGAATCTCTTAGCCTGCTTTCCGCTACATACCATTTAAACTCGTACAATAATAGGGCCATTTAACTACATACATTGAAGTTCTGCACCTCCGCAATGTATTCCCCTCCTGAACCAAACAAAAATCCTATTTCATTGTGCAGCAACATAATCAAATGCAAAGCACGTCATGAACACGGCTGCCCATCTTCACCTGCATGCTGTTTCCTGATTGGACCAATTGGTCTTGATAAGATGGAGCAGTGGCTTAGGACTGGACCTGATCTGAAGCGGTGTGTCCCATAGCAGATAACCAGAAGTCTGCTACAGCCCGCCCAGCCTTCCAGACCCCTCCACTGTATCCCTGAGAACCAGGGTTTCCATCTCACTAAAAAGACATTACTCAGAAAATGTGACCTTTCTGTCCACTGTGCACACTTCCTCCTTACAGCCCATGGTCAGGTTTTCCATAAAACGTTGCTGCAGTTCATGCCATTTAAGGCGCATTCAGCATCCACTCACACAGTGGAAAGAACTGATATTTTGGTGAAGAAATCCTTGATTTGTTTTCTTCATTGCAATTGAAACCCTTTTCTCTTGGACCAGCTGCAGTTTCGCAATCTTATTCCTGGTCAAAGTATCGACGAAAGGAAACCTCTCCTCTACATCTCTGCCTTAGTGGCCGATCACTCGCGTTAAATGTCTTCTCTGACAACATACAGAACACTGCATTTACCTCCACTATTCAGTACCATCCTTTCTTACAGCTTCACTGCCCTCATGAGCCCGTCTTCATTTTACCATTCACGTCACAGCCCTCTAATTAGTGTTGATAGGTAAAAATGGCTGCATGATGGAATTTCTGCAGGCTGCCAGCACTGTTCATGGGCTGGTAACACAGTGACGCGTTGGCACGCTGAGGGTGCAGCCCAGCATGTTCCCAGGTCAGACCTTATTGCCATTCCATCCAAAACAGTGTCTTGGCCCTGACATACAGCTCAACAAACTCATTCAGAGACTGAATGCTGTCTCCATGAATCCCTTTGAAAGTGGATGCTCTAAAGATGCTGCCACTCCCAGTTGTCTTGTGTCTCGGACAGAGAGGGGACCTCTGGGGTATATGCATGTCCTTGCTTGGCTTGGACCTCCTGGAGTGCCCTCTAGCCTTATTCTAGGAGAGAGGATGGCATGATTATGGAACTGCAAAGAAAATCTTTGTACAGGTTCCCCAAAACGTGTATGGCAAGAGGAATTTTATGGCAAGAATATTTAGTTCCTTATACAGTTTGTTTTGCGTCCTGTCTGTACAAATGTTTCGAAACTGGAGAAGTTTCTAGCGGTGTTCTTTCTTTGCTGCAAGGAAAGGCCCTGATGAACGGTAGCATAACATGGTAGTGCATGAGTAACATGGAAGAGAAGCATGGTACATGCGTGTAATTTCATTTGGTGGGAACCGTGAGTCCTCATATCTTTGAGGAACATCAAGCAAGGCAAGGCATCGACCGCAGAAGGTTCTGAATGGGAGTGTGCAGAGATTGTTTACTCAGAAGGATACAAGGAACAAATACATTGGGGGAGACTTGCTTCCTGTTCTTTTAAACCATGTGAAAGAAAACATGTTTCCAGTTTTGGAGAAAGTACACCAAAGACCGTGTCTTAAGTCCGTTCCAGAGTTCTACTGAACCACGTCTTGCTATTCAGCCTCATGTCCTGGATGTAGTGATGAGGAAATGGACAAACCCAGATAATATGATCTACCAAGATTTATGCAGTGACCCTTTGTGGCTATAAATTCTAAAATACCCAACTCTGTGGCAGAGGATTCCTTGGTTGGCAGCTTGGTGGGCAGGACATCAGTGGCTGAGCAGGCAGCAATCAACGACTATGCACATAATAAGATTGATTCTATCCTGAAAACAGTGTTCTGGCTCTCGTGTAGCTCTTAGGCCGGCATTTATGTAGCTAATTCTGCTTGGTCTTTAATTATAGACTTTAATAACCTCTTATAAATAGCTTAATTTGAGCCTGTTGTTGCAGGTGGAGCCCCCGAGGACTTACTTTTCCTCAACAGACTTTGAGACCGAGAAAGAGAGAGAAACACACAAGGAGTGAAAGATGGAAAAACAGTTACAACGAGGAAAAACAGGGATGACAAAGAACCTGAGAAAGTGAAATAAAGGGGCAGGAAGTGTCTTGTGTTGGATGGAAGAGGCATAAGGTGTTATCTGGACTACGCTGCCTTGGCATTTGGCACCCCGACGTTCGATAGTGCCGGCCACAGGTTTCTAATTAAAACTTTGACTCCAGCACTTATTTTACAAATTAAGTACTGGGCGGAATGTGCATAATTCTCCGCATTAGAGGTAGGAATGAAGAGACAAATTGAATATTTGCTAGACATAATCTTATCTGAAGACTATGAATATAGTTTCTGCTTTGAAATGTTCTGCACTATAAATGTTTTGTGAGGGTACTTGCTTGTTGGGCAAGAGTTGGAGGAGGAAATTTAGAATCCTGTCAATCTGATTCTTAGTCTTGTACAATTTCCGGAGTAAGTCGCTCAGACTGCATTACCAACAAGGGCAGCAACAGTCTGCCTAAAATTCTTGGGGTAAAAGCTTTTTGGGAAATTTTCCTCCCAAGCAAAACAGAGCACTTGTTAAAATACGAAACACGCACAACTCCTGCCAACATCGGGAGTTGCCTAATCTGCCGGTGGGAGGTCATATCCTGTTGTTCAGAGAAGTATAGGAATTATCCTCTTCAGATGTCAAGGTATTACAGATAATCGGTCAAGGCTACAATATCGAATTTGTATCCCTTCCATCTAACTCTGTGGTCAAGGGAACTTCTTGGCCTCTTTTTCTAAAGAAGAAGGAAGCTTTCCTTCAGGCAGTTAAAGATCTCCATCATAAAAAGCTGTGATTCCTGTCCCTCAGGTGGAGTGAGGGAAGGGTGTGTTTTCAGTTTTTTGTTACCCAAGAAAGATTTAGGCTGTACCTCCTGTTAGTGACCCAATGAGATATTTTATGCTTTTTCCTCCCCAGTTCTCTTAAGGATATCTGTTGTGCTCTTTTGGCCTCAAAGTAATTGGAATCCTCTCCAAAAATCTGTCTTTGCATCCTCCAGATCTAGAGAGGTTATCATCTGTTTGAAAGGTGAGGGGAGATGTCTGCAAAACAAGGAAATTCCTCGTCATTTAGTAGAGACAGTCCAGAATTTGCATTCGCCTTCCATACTTAAATCATATTCTTGCCATTGGAAGGCTTTTCAGTTTTGATGTGGGTCTCGCACTATCTCTTCTGTACGGTAGGGTCTTCTATCCCTTCTCCAATTTCTCTGGGATGAGTTTAATCTTAAACGTTATAGCACTACCCTGAATACTTAGTAGGCAGCCATAAAGAGCACTGGGGCTCCTTGGGAGATGGTGAAACATTGGTTGCACAATTGTTTAAAAGTTTCTCTTTATCAATCAGTTAAGCCCATTTCTCTTGCTTGGTATTGGGATCTTCCTTAATTACCAAAGACTATTCAGTTTTGTCCTTTTCAGCACTTCTCTGAAATAACATAAACATTCTCATAATAAAAACAAAATTTCAGTGGAGATCACATCAGCCTGAAAGGTGAGTCAGTTGGGTAAACATTTGGGTAGGCCATTTTTATCAAATTGTCTGAGCATAATCTGATTTCTCGTCCTGGTCATCTTTATTGTCAAAATGTTTTTATTCATTCCCAGGAAATTATTCTTCCAGCATTTTTCCAGCTCCATTCCTCTCCAGAAGAAGAGCTCATACACACTTTAGATGTTAGCAGGACCAACAAGTTGGTGGCAGATTTACTGATTCCAGAGGCTATGCAAGATGGATCAACTAGAAGTCTCTTGTAGCATGATAGGTTGAATTGAAAGGTATTCCACTTTTAGAAATGTGCAGGGCAGTTGAATGGGCTACACCTCACACTTTTTTTAATCATCACATACGTCAAGGTCTGGGTGTTAATAGGAGGAACTTTCAATCACTCAATCGGGATTTATTAAGTGCAGCTAATCTCCTCGTAGGGTATCCAGGAGCCTGCAGGTCCCAGAGGCTCATTCGAACAGTCAGGTCTTGAGGATCCTTCAGAATTCCGGAAAAGAGATGATGGTTTGGAGCGGCATGGGGAGGCTGTTTCAGGTTTTTGCTGCGATGTAGGAGAAGGCACGTCCTCTACTTCTGCTAGTGCAACTTCTGCTAGTGCAGTTGCCTGAGTTGGGGTGTAATGTGGGTACATTAGGATAGGCCGAGGACTAGTGTGGCTGCAGTGTTCTGTACGATCTGGAGTGTCTATAGGATGTGTGCAGCGATTCCTACATAGAGGGCATTGCCATAGTCCAGTTGGCTGGTGATGAGGGCCTGTGTTATGGTGCGCCTTGTGTGCAGGAGTAGCCACTTGAAGATCTTATGTAGCATGCACAGAGTGAGGAAGCAGGTGAAGGTGACTGCGGCAACCTGTGATATGGTAAGCTTTTTATCGATGATTCCTAGGTTTCTGGCATGGTTGGCGAGTATGGGTGCGGGTCCTAGGTCTTGAGGCCACCATGAGTCGTTCCAGGGGTTGCTGTTGTTGCTGGAAATCAGTACCTCTGTCTAGTCTGTGTTCAGCTTCAGGTAGTTGTTCTTCATCCAGTCGGTGACGCTTGTTATGCATCTGTGAGAGTTGGTCCTGGAGGTGTTAGTGTCATCGGGGAGAGAGATGAGTTGGGTGTAATCTGCATAGGATATCATGTTAATCCCGTGAGATCTGATGATGTTGGCCAGTGGGGTCATGTATGCGTTGAAGAGAGTAGGGCTGAGGGATGAGCCCTGAGGTACACCCCAGACGATATTCTTGGGTCTGGAGGTGAAAGGTGGTAGGCGAACCCTATGTGTACTTCCAGTGAGAAAGGCCATCAATCTGAGCGCATTCTCTTAGATGCTGATGTGGTAGAACCTTTTGATCAGTGTGTGGTGGGAAACGATGTCGAAGGCTGCCGTGAGTTCAAGGAGGATCAGGGCTGCTGTTTCTCCTTGGTCAAGGAAGGTTTGTATGTCGTCGGTGGCTGGAAGCAAGGCAGTCTCGCTACTGTGATTGCTGTGAAAGCTGGATCGGGAGGTGTCAAGTAGCTGATTCTGCGCCAGGTGTGTTGTGAGTTGCCTGTTGATAGACATTTCCTGTACCTTAGCTGGGAAAGGGAGCCAGGATATAGGCTGGTAGTTTTTGAGCTCTCTGGGATCGGCGGAGGGTTTTCTCAGTAGGGGTCTGACTTCAGCATGTTTCCAAGCATCAGGAAATGTTGCTGTTGCGATTGAGGCGTTGAGCAGGGTGGTGAGTTCCTGTCCGATCCTTTTGTTTCCGAGGTTGAAGATGTGGTGCGGACATTGGTCAGTCGTAGCTCCCTGGTGGATGGATTTCACGATGGAGGTGGTGTCCTGGGTAGAGAACTGGTTCTAGGTGGTCAGTCTGAGCTTCGCATTGGCTTCGGTGAGGTCGTATAGGTTGAGGAAGTCTGTGGGTTGGGGTTGGAAGTTTCTGTATATTGTTGCAATCTTTTCATGGAAGAATTTGGCAAGGCTTGTGAGGATGTGATATTCTTTTCTGTGGCCGCTGGGTTGGAAAGCTGCTTAATGATGTTGAAAAGTTCCTTGCTGTTTTTGGCGTTGGTTTCTATGGCTGCGGACTGTCTTTTTTTTTTTGTTGCTCTCAGCAGGTGGTGGTAACGGTTAAGGGAGGTCTTGAAGGCACGTCATTTCCTCTCTAGCTGTTTGCTGTCATGTTTCACTGTTCTGAGTTCTTGGGTGTACCAGCTGGTCTTTTGTGAGGATCTTCTGTGATTGTTGCCCTTAATATGGGCATGTTGTTGGCGCAGTTGGTGATTCAGGTGTTGAATTTCTTAATTCTCTGTTCCAGGTTGGGGGCGGCAGCTGGGTTGGAGGCTTTGATGGCCTCCTTCTATTGGTTCTCTAAATATTTTGCTCCAGCAGCGGTGGGAGGCACTGGCTATCTTGGGGGTGGCAGTGTGGGGGTTGGAGATGCTGAAGTAGACAATGGTGTGGCCGGTGGCTCTATTTGCTGCGGCTGCTGCAGGTGAGAATGGGGTCCTGTGGTGTGCGTGGGGTGGAAGATGATTTGGGTCTGTCCAAGGCTGCTCATACTGTCGTGGAGGTGGGTGGTGTCATTGGGGTCCTTGAGGTGGAAGTTGAGCTCGCAGAGCAAGATGTAGTCCTTGGAGTTCAGGGTGAGGGGCTTGAGGAAGTCTGCGATGGTGTTGCAGAACCTGGGGTGTGGGTTCAGGGGTTGGTATTGGAGGGTGCGTCTTATGATTGTATTGACGTCTGTGTGGAGTTTGAAGTTGATGTGTTCCACGCGGAGTGGTGGTATTGATGGTGGTGATGGTGCACTGTATGTAGTTTTTGTGGATGATGGCTATTCCTCCTCCCAGTTTGTTGGTGCGGTCCTGGTGTGTGATTTTATATCTGTCGGGAATGGCTGTGGTGATGTCAGGGGTGGATGAAGAGTTGAGGCTGGTCTCGGTGAGAAAGACTGTTGGGTGAGAGGGGTGTGATGAGGTCCCATAACTCAGTGATGTGCTTGCCAATGGAGAGCGTGTAGCGGAGTAGGGAGTGGAGTCGGTGGGCTGCTTCTGGTGTGGTGTGGTGTGGCGTGACGAGAGCTCAGTGTTGTGCTCTGTGGCGTGACAGTGGTCATGCTGGTGTAGAAGGTGCAGCTGGCGCAGGAAAATGGTCCTACCGTAGGGTGCGGCGAGGCAGCAGTGCTCCCTGAAGTGTCCTGTCTGCAGGGTGTGGAGGGTGGCAGCGTCTTACCTGTGGGTGGGCTAGGAACTAGGCATGGTTCAGGTGCGGACGTTTGCAGATGGGCTTGCTTTTGTGCACCAACGCTGTGACCTCCATTAAGTAGGTCCTGGGAGGAGGAAGGGGTGCTGAGAGGCGGGGGGTGGGGGTGTTGGTGGGGCTGTTGGGAGAGTGACATTGTTTGGGAGGGAAGTTTGGCAGGACGGGGAAAAACAGCAAGAATGCAATCAGCGAGAAGCTGCAAGAATTTAGGAGAAAGGCAAATGAGTGAGAGGCACAAGAAATTAAGGAGAAAAGAAAATTAATGAAATGCAAAAGAAATTTAGGGGAAAGTCTCAAGCAAGGCAAAAGAAATTAGCTAATTTGGGAGTTGACAATTAGCGAGAAGCACAAAAGAGAGAGACAATCCGAACGAAATTTAGTGTGGTTGTTTACAATTCCACCCTGTCCTAAAACTCTTGTGATTTTTGTGATTGTATTAAATCATGCATAAATTCATGTCTGTGTACTTTGACAAGTGCTTTTGTGTTTCTTATTTTGTGAGACAAAGACAAAGTAGCTTTGGTTTTCCACACTAGCAAAATGACTGGGACAAGGGACGTAGTGGTAATGTCCCTGTCACTTACCAGCAATCGTTAGTACTGCTTGTTCTACTCATCCTCTTCATTACAGCCTGGATGCCCATCTATAGCCTGTGGACTTTGTCTAGGCTTGGTTTGTCAGAAAGATGTTGGGAATAGCAGTCGCATTATAGCACAGAGTTTTGTGACCTAGGCTTCTTTCGTTTTCAACATTTCCTGGAGTTTTTGGTCTCCGACTAGGTGGATGTTACGTGATTTCAGTATGTTGTTCTAAAACCTCTCATGCTTTCTTATGGACAGAACACAGTATCTAATTTTCCATCAAATGATAACACAAACCAGTTTTTTTTTTTCCCTCTTACTAAACTCTCAGCTATTTTTAAGACTACCTCCAGGCCTCTTTAGCTGTTACTACACTGTTGTTACTGCCTACACACAGAGTAGGTTTTTGCTCTCACCTTATATAGTTGGATATCTGGTGTATCATTCTTTTTCTTATGGAGTGCTCCCATTATAGCGCATGAGGGACTATTTCACATCTAGTGCAATTAGCTGTCACACAGTGCACTCCATTGTATCACTTTTTGACACATTTATAAATTTCCCATAGATACCATGCCCCCACCTCCAATATGACTACCACACCCACCATTACTACATACTATCAATGCACAAATGTAAGGCATTGGGTTCTGCCCGGATTTTATTTTTACTTTTTGACCACAGGTATGTGACCTTTTTTTACTGTGGGTGAGCCCCACCACTGTGGATTCGCCCACAGAAAACTCACAGTAAATCGACTGTGCATTTTTAACACCAGTGTCCACCTTCTAAGATAAGGCCGCTGTGATGCAGCAAAGGGGCACTTGGCTGGCTACATGTGTGCACACTCTTGTAAGGGCTGTGTGTATGAGACTTCAGTTGTGTGCAGCCCGGTAACTGTGCCAGGCGCACAGGAAGCCTGGCACAGAGTGTCTCTGCAGGATTGGATATTGACCTGGGGGTAGGCCTCATAATGTTAGTTTACACTATTCGAGAAAGTCAGTATGGTTTACTGTCTTGTCTGCAGTGCAAATTCATTCTACCGTATGGGGAAGACTGCCTTAGAATGCAGATTCACTTCCTTTTGGCCTACAGAAATTACTGACGGATCGAACTGGGGTGGCATTTGTGTGGCAAAAACAAATATGGGCGCTCCAAGAAGATTTCTGTACAGCTTATGGGTCATCCAGGATTTACATATTTCTCTGGCTCTGCTCAGGATCAGATCAGGTCCCAGGCCTTTTGTTACCCCGCTGTGCCAAGTTAAATACATTTCTCTCCAGCAGCAGGAACAAAGGTATCCCCACACAAAGGGCGCAAGTAACATTGTTTTTACTCAGCTGCTGAGGAGGAAAGGGGTGGGTAGAAGGATCTGCATAAATCAGTCAGCTGTCACACTGTGCCAGGGGCGGGCCAGCCCAATCCCACTGAACAAAGGAGGGAGCTCAGACCTCTGTAGCCAACGCAGGAGGTGGCTCCCTTTGAAGATTTGATGGGAAAAGGCCCTGGCAGTGATGTCAGCGAGGGGCGGAGCTGAGGTTCCCTGAACAGATGAGACTAGTGACTCCTGGGTGATGCCATTTTGAATTGTCCCAGCAAGCTGTGTAGGAGGATTGGGACAGGGGTGATGATGTGGCACCCCAGGATAGGCCAAACATGCCTACTTCTGGAACCTTCCGCCCCTCCACTTAAAAGGTCTCGTTCAAGGGGGAGAGCTCTCCTGGTTGTGATTTTCTGCTGGACACTGGGACTGGAGGTGCTGGCCATGGACAACTAGAATGAGGAACACCCTGATGTCCATCTGGACTAACTTGCCCCCAGGACCAGTGGGACTCTCCCAAGGTAGCTGGTCCCCTTACACCCATTAAGGTCTAGTTTGGGGGGGAAGGGGGTGAACTTCTGTGCCAAGGAGAAGAGAAGCTTCAGAGGAGAAAAAGGAGAAAGGCTGGTGCGGGGAGCCTGTTGAACCTGCTCCCTGCAGAGTTTGTCACCTTGGATGCTAGGAGGCCTCAGGAAAGTGCTTCAGGTGGCTAGGACTTACCACCAGGAGCAAAGTGAGCACAAAAGAGTGTGACTAGGATGAACGGAGCATGAGATTAGATCTCATCCAAAGAAGGGTTTGAGCTCTTTACCACCCCCCTTGGGCGCGTGTAGGTCAGCTGCCTGCTTCCAGCTGCCAAGTCTCTCCCTGGGTAGGCCAGGGAGGGGGCGTCCATGGGGCTTCCCCCCCAGAGCCTAGGATACCCAACTTCAGAGAGGAAAACTGGAGACCTGGCGTGCTTTGCAAAGAAAAGGGTGGGACCCAGTATCCCAACTCTGGGCCCGATGCTCTCCAGCACAGGGTGGAGTGCTGATGCACCCCCCCCCCTCCCCCCTGTGATGGGCTTGCCTCGCTCCCTGTGCCCATGTCGGGGGGTGGGGGGGAAGCAGGCATCCACCATGAGAGGGAGCACAGGAAAGAGAGCTGCCATCTTGCGCAACAGCACGGAGGAGTGCTGCTTGCGAGGGGAGCTGGTCAGGGTAGCTAAGGTAGCCAGGGATGGGCTCCTTGTGCTGCCCCCAACAGAGGTGCCCAGGTGGGACAACAAAAAGAGGAAACAGCCAGCCAAGTGGCAAATCAAAAGCCAGTGGCAGGAGACACTAATCATATAATCACCTTTCCAGGAGGGAGTGTTCCATAATGTCCTGTGGGGCTTTTTTTTTTGCCAAAAAGATTCTTCTGTGTGGGGGGCCCCCAGAATGGCAAGGGGTGCCTCTGAAAATGCCAGGAGATTGTGGGTGGCAGCAGAAGCACATCAGCACCCCCAGGAAGTTTTAACAAATAGTACTGACCTGTAGTATTCAGGGTCCAAAATGGACAGACCAACCTGGGATCTCTTCAATTTTCAAACAGTGCCCAGGCTCTACAGCTGGAAATGTAGTGCCCTCTAAGGGCTAAGTCTATGGCTGCAGTCATTGTGCCCTGAAGGTGTCTAAAGCACAGTACATGTTGTACAGCGCTCTGTAGGGGCTAAGTCTATGGTTACATGTTGTTTGATCAAAATGTGATGGCCTCTAGGAGCTGTGTTTCTGAATGCGTTTTATGGGTTGAAAGTATATACAAAGCACACAAACATGTGAGGTTAATCTTTACAAGAGGGGCATGTCCAATACGTTATGTTATAGAATATTTCTAAAGCGCACCTTCACCGGGAAGGTCTCTTTGCACTGATGCATCATAAAACCCTCGTTATTGGTAAGCCTGTGTAAAGAGCCAAGTCTTCAAGAGTTGCCTAAATTTAATGTAATTGGAAGACTGCCTAATCTCCAGGGGAAGTGTGTTCCAAGCTCGAGGAACCGTCGCAGAGAACCTGCGGCCCCCCATCCTGTATTTCTTATAAGTGGGGGTAAGCAGGTAGTGGTGAGAGCTGGATGTTAGTTCTCTTGGCAGGCAGTATTTCACGGTCCGAGCTTTCACAAAGGCCGGGCAACTCGTATGTAGCGCCTTAAACGCTGTACAGCATACCTTGAACCTGGTTCTCTGCGCAACTGGCAGCCAATGGAGATCCTTCGTCACCTGTGAGATGTGGCGGCCAGGACAATTGCACTGCTCTGATCCCCCTCCCACCTGCACCCGAAGGTGTAGCAAAACGCCAAAACTTCCTGCTGCTGGTGTTGCTTCAGAGAGACTGAGGAGATGAGAGATGGCGGTTGGCCTGTGTGACTGTGGAGTGGTTCCCGAGCCCCATGGGTGACAGAGGTGGGCAGTTTCACGGCCTGGAGGACAACGTCAGGAGGGACCGGACTACACCGGAATGCACACATCGCCCTGGGACAAGGCAGACCTGTGGTGCATGGGATCTTGGTCTGCACTCGCAATTCATGTGGCTGGACCCAGCGATGAGCCCTGGGGTCTCTCGCGGCACAAGGAGACAGGTCGGATATCAATGGAGCGGTGAACCTCCCTCACCTGAGGCGGCCTTTCCCACAATAGGGCCTTGAGCTAGCTGCCCTCATACTGCAGAATTGGGGTTCCCACTCCCCCCTCCCCCCCACTGAGAACACTATTGAGCCTTCCAGGGGGAGGTTTGGGGGAGAGTGGATTGCCAGCAATAGCAGATGGGCCAGCTGAGCTTCCTGAGCCCTTGCAACAGACATGAGGCAGACCTCTGTCAGACACCCTGGATTAGCGCCATACTTGTCGTTCCGCTCCCCATCCCCCCCCCCCCCCCCCTTTTCCCTGCCTGAGTGACGAACAGTGGAGGAGCTGCCATTTCCTTCCCGGGTCTGCATCATGACCACAACAACGGGTACACATCAAGGAGCAGTAATCCTGCAGAACTGGGATTACGATACAGCTAGCGTTGTCCTATCACCCCACTTAGCAGCCATTTCCAGTGAGGCATACTTGGTTTACATCGGAGGCCTGGGAAACTGGCTGAACGTGCTAGGCTGTTGGGTGAGAATCGGTGCCCCACCATAGAGTGTGAGGAACAGAGCCTGTACATTCTGTTGCACTGAGAAATATTATGGGAAAACTGAAAGGGGGTAAACCCACCCCCCTCCATGGATGTAACAAGGGACCCCTCAGCAACCTCAAGGGCAGTCGTAGCCTGTTGGGGGTAGAGGACACCCTGCAAGACCATACAAGGTAGTTCAGTGAAATACTGGCAGCCATTATGGATGTTAAATCCACCCTGGAACCTAAGCATTGACCTATTTTGTTGTAGTCCGGAATTAGTGAGCAAAGTGGGGTCTGCGGAAATACCTAGGGTGTACATTGTCTGATCATAACCCACTGAAGATGTCTCTTTTCTGGGGTGCTGTACCCCATATACTGACATGGCGCCTCCCAGTGGAGGCGCTTTATGATGCAGCCTTCCAGGCCACGTTGGAAAAGACAGTAAACCAATATTTTTGGGGAAATGATGTCACTGCGTCGGATTCCTTAACAGAATGGAATGCCTTTAAGGTCGTCTTGAGGGGAATTTGTATTAAAGCCTCTTCCAGAAACAGATTGGTGGTTCGCTGGGAGCTTACAATGATGGAGATGGAAATCGGTACCTTGAATGCTCCTTGGTGCGTGACACAGGGGCTCAATCCCAAGTAACCCAGCTAAGGGCGGTCTATATGCTGATTCTGAAACGCCTCTGCAAATCTGACTATAGTGAACGCATGACTAGGCAGCATGCAGAGGGGGACAAACCTGGATGACTTTTAGCTTAGCTACTGGACTCTGAGATCCATAGGATTCTGATTGCTGCAATCAAGACTCGCAAAGGTATAACAGTAATCTCTCAAACTGAGATCAATGAGGCATATCAGGAGTATTACTCCAGATTATATGCCTCACATAGTAAGACAGATGTTGCTGCTATTGATGGATACCTAGACTCTTTATACTGGCCTGAGACCTCCCCTTACAACCAGTGAGATAAACGTCTCCCTTACAACAGAGGAAATATGGACCGCCATTAAGCAAATGGAATAAGGTAAGACACCAGGCACGGAAGGTCTCTCCCTGGAGTTCTATGTCATATATGCATAGAAACCTGCCCCTAAACTCTTGCTGGTATTAGAGAGCCTCGGAACGAGGGGCAACTGTGGCGGTCAATTAGGGAAGCGATCATTACAGTCCATCCAAAACCTGACTGGGACCCTTTAGAGGTGGGCTCCTACCTCCCAATGTCTTTACTAAACCTCGACTACAGGATACTGGATAAGGTCCTGGCCAACCAGTTAGTACCCATTGCTTAGACTCTGGTGGAGTCGGACCAGAACGGCTTTATCTTGGGCAGAAACACTGTTTCTAATAATGTACTGGGTACGTACTTTAAGTGCCTGCCCCCTGGGTGGCCACTATTGATATTGAGAAGGCATTCAATACCCTGGGATGGCCATAGGTGCTAGCGTCACTGAAAAGGCTGCACCTAGGAGATCTGTTCATATTGCGGGTTCACCTACTACACAATGATCAAATAGCACAGGTAAAGACTGGGACATTGATTTCTGAGCACATACAGCTATATAAGGGTACACTTCAGGGTTGTCCTCTGTCCCCTATTTTATTTGTGCTATCTGTGGAACCTCTGCATGCGCTCCAAGCCAGGACCTGGATTAGGGCATCCCCATGGATGGGAGATGTCACATAATAACTCTATATGCGAATGATACCCGCCTTTATTTGCAAGATGACCGAGACTATGTTGGGGACATAATCGCCCTACTCGATGGATTCGGAAGGGTGTCCAGCCTCAAGATGAATTGGAATAAGTTATGCCTCTTTCCCCTGACCCCTCTATCTGACGCACGGCGCATAGCCCTGCCCATCACTCAATTGAGGTGACAATTCAATCAATTGAAATATCTGGGAGTCCGCATATATCACACTGACAAATGACCTGATAGCTTACAATCTTGGCTGCACACTGACGTCAGCAAGAAATAATCTCCTCTTTTGGTGCATCCACCTTCTTTCCCCCTTGGGTCGAATTGCAGTGGCAAAAATGTTGGTACTTCTCTGCCTGTTGTACTTTTTTCAGCACTCCAGGTGAAATTCGGACCTCCAATCCTATTTGATCACCCCCTATATGGGGCTCGGGCAAGTGCAGAGTAGCGATCTCCAAACTGTATGCCCTGTTGAATGCTGGTGGACTGGGAGCCCCTCGAATTACTATCATTACTACCTGGCATCACAGCTGCTATGGCCCCTGCGTTGGCTAGGAGAACAGCTAAAGGAGTTTGGGGACTGGTTCCCCCCACCCACTCCGGATTTTATACTGGAGTGGCTGTTAGGTAACACACGGGTAATGCCTACAATGGTTGGGAATGCTGTCATGAGAGCAGACGAATGGTGTTGGAAGAGGGGTGTGATCCCCACAGGCCAGACTCCATATGTCCCTCAATTACCCCTATGAGTGGTACCGGGTTGCAGCGACCTGCACAACCTACATGACATCCACCAGAGGCGAGGGCTCTACGGTTGGGGGGGGCCAGATCATGGATGGTCTACTGCAATATTTCGAGGACTTGACGACAGAGGAAGGGATCCCACCAGGCAGCTTCCTCTTGTACTGCGTTATCACATGCCAATTAACCATTCTTTGGAATAAAACACATGTTGCTCCGGGCACTTCCCAGGTTCTTGACTTTATCTAAAATGCAAATTACCTCAAGCGGATGATAAACACCTATTTAGTGCATGTCCAAAGATCTTTTTATTCTGGCAGTATGTCAGTATAACTTTGTCTGGAGTCTTCAACCAGCAGGTGAAGTTAGCGGATACCCAAAAAAAGGAACTCCCTCTAGAAAATTCGTGAATTTACGAGTTTACCCCTAAGTCATATTAAAAAATGGCAGTCGGCGTGGGAGACCCCCTGTTGTCACACTTACTCCAAGGGTGGTGCTCCTCCTAATCGGTGCTCGCCTGCTCCAGCCGTGTAGGTATGCGGATAGAGGGAGTTCCTTTATGTGAGGATTAAGGTTTCGGACACCTATGAACCTCGAACAGAGGTCAGAGCACTACATAATACACTGGGATCGGGATTCGAGAAGTATCATGAAAATTACTCTTCTCCAATAAATACTGGTTTGTGTTTGTCTTCCTAAAACGTACAACATGTATATCACTTAAAAATGTACAATAAAAGTATAAAACATGCAAAGACCAGACTGCGAATTAGCCTATCGCAGTTTTTCTTCCCCGAGTTGCTGCTTTCAAAAAGGCACATACATAGTAACAGATTTCAGGCGAGCTTAAAATCTATAGATGAAGCAAGGCTGCTCGACAGCGTTGGAATCCTGGCTTAGGTAACAGGGTTTTAAAAAAATGCTTGAGGGACAAACTGTGCAAATTGCAAAATAACAAAGTGCAAAAGAGATTGGTCTGAATGAATGTCACAAGGACAAGAAGATACTATGGGGCATATTCTCAAGGGCCTATCGGCGAGTCATCGGAACTTTATCGCAGCCAAAGCCGCGATAAATTTATCGCCCCATTCACAAGCTGGTGCAAACGGCCTATATCACCAGTTTTCCAGCGATAGCATCCTCAAAAAATATCACCACAGACGACTCCGGCAACTATCGCTAATGAGATGCAGAGTAGGCGTTCCCGAGCAAAATGTCGCGACAACATCACTCCGCAACATTCTCAACGACCAACCAGATCGGCGATAAGATCACAAAACATGCAATAGGGCACGTTAGCAGCAGGAAATTAACACCTGCTCTGACCTGGTGCAAAGTCTGACGACAACCGGCACCAGACAAGGGAGCCCAGACCACAGCCACACCTGAAGACCAACAGATGCCATGGAGCAACTGATCATGCAGCTCGGAGCCCCAACAGGGCCACAACACCCACCACCACCAACCCCCCCCCCCCACTTGGACCACCACAGAGGCAGCGCAGAAAAAGACAGCGGACCCTCAGAAAACGTACCAGCCTCACAGACGTAGCACCAGACATCATTGCCCACTACAGACTCAAAAGGACAACTATCCTACACACCAACACAGCGAACAACCAACATCACACCTCAGACAAAGATGCTGGCTGTGCTGCACCTGTTGGCCCCTGGTACCTCCCAACCAACAACCGCCAGAGTCGGATGAGTCTCACAGCCAGCCTCATCCAAGTCCCTCACACCTGTCCTGGATGCCATCATCAGCCTGGTACCCCAGTACCTATACGTTCCCCACAATGCACAGGAGCAGCTGGAGACCAAGCAAGGACTATACGCCATAGCTGGATTCACACATGTTTTGGGGGCAATCAACAGCACACATGCCCTACTAGTGCCCCCTGGTGACACTGCACACAATTACCTCAACAGAAAGCACACGCATCATTTTGCAGGCAACAGTTGATCACCGGGGAATCGCCACCAACGTAGTCGCCAACTACCCAGGCAGTGTGCATGATTCCACTTCTACCGACAGCCCATCGTCAACCAGCGCTACCAGGATGGCACCCATGGAAATGCACTGCTCGTTGGGAAGTACCAAATGTACACACCACACACCTCAACTCCACAACCATGCAACTCACAACACTGGGAATGCACACGTTACAAACTCACATACAACATGCCCAACAACCTGACACAACAGCACAACTCACGGTGGCAACCTGGGCTAGCCATGTTTGAGCCTTCAACGGCATGGCACATCAACCACTCAATAGCAGATTGTGGGGTGAGGTAGGAACCAAGCATGTGCGAAGGAGGCAAGTGTCCCATGAATGAGAATGTACACAATGCCAGGTGTGGCGTGGATATGATGGCCAGACTGCAGTATGCAGACCACACTCATATCCATGTCGACATACACCGCTGGTGTATGGAGTGTAGTGGACAGTGGACACAATCATGTCACCCCAGCCAGTGGGGAAGATCGCAGGAATGTAGCTTGTTATGTCCCCGCCCCCCCCCCTATAAGCGTGAGCGGAGTGGGCTGGCCCGGCGTACGCCAGGCCAGCGTAGGGGTGTGAGTGAAAAGCACGTATCCCTGGGCATGGTTCTCTTTCAGAATCGCCAAAGTCTCTGCCAGGGTGGCGCCTCTCACCCCGCCATGAGGCCGACGCCGTTGTCGTGAGCAGAGTTGCCTGCGATCCTGTGCGCCAGCTGGTCCCAAAACCTGTCTTGCCCGCCCCTGCGCAGCCAGGTGTCATGGTTACGGCTTATTTGTGTCCTCCGCACGCACACGAAGCGTGATCGCGGCTTCACGATGTGGAGTCGGGTTGGCGGTCTAGATGCGGTGGTCGTAAGCAGACGCCGCCTTCCACGGCGCTTCCGGGTTGACGCGCTTATCTGCCAGCAACACCTGCTGTCCGGCACTTTGGATTAACGCCGTGGCCCTCCCCCTCGGACGAGACGAGAAAGCTCTGTTTCACCTCCTGCTGGTAGCTGTTCCTTCGTGACAGTTGCCGGTGCCCTAGCGTGACTCACGCTGGAGCGCTATTTCTCTGTTTGCCCTCCTGCTGGTAGCTGTTCCTTCAAGACTGTTGCCGGTGCCCTAGCATGACTCGCGCTGGACCACTAAGCTGTTGGTGACGCTGTTCCTTCGTGACTGTTGCCGGTGCCCTAGCGTGCCTCGCGCTGGAGCGCTATTTCTAAGGTGAACGAAGTGCAGCTGTTCCAGCATTTGAACGCACGAGACAACCAGTATGATACCCCCCCTTAGAAGTCTTGTTCATTGGATTCCTGGAAACCTACGTGCAGGTACATTTGGTTCTTCTTTATTATTTGCACAGGAGCGCTGGTTTTTGAGTTTGGGTTCTTCATTATCATTTGCGCAGGACTTGTTCTGGGCCACGTTTACACAGGAGCATTTCCACGGGCACTACCAGGTGCAAGACTGCTCCCCGGTGCAAGCGCAGGAGCGCTTGTTCTAGCTGCCTTGTTGATGACTTCCTTGGTATGACATACGAGGTAACCATACTGTCCTTTTGTGTTTAGTAGTCCTTAGGGCAGAAGGGGGGTTGGTGTGAATCATAGTAATAGCTGTTCCCGTGTCCTCCCATTTCAGACCGAATGTCTTGAGGATCCCAGGAACGTAGCGAGGCGCACAATCTGGGTTACAGGAAGTTCCCCTTTTTTCCCGTCTCTGGCTTCTACCCCCGGTCCCATCTCCATCCTTGTATTCACGCATCCACTAGGGTAAGGTGGGATAGGCGGTGGTTAGGGTTTAATGTCGCCTCACAAATATAAGGTAAGACTTGTGGGACTCTGACCCCAGGCCTCACTGCTCACCTGCCGACACCTGCATGTGTCAAGGAGGGCCCACCACGTGCCGATGCAACTTCCAAGCCCGAGGCCCGCCACCTTGGCATCCTGATCAGACCATCATGGCCTCCTCGAGCAATGCCCACAGTCATCCTTTCTCCTTGACGTACTCCACCGGCATACACAGCGGACAAGTTGGTCACACATTTGGAACTGAGTCTTGATTACACAGTGGTAGAGTACATATTTATGGCTGATTTTATGTCCCTATACTCCCTTCGATGTGGTGCCACCAAGTCTGTGTATAGCATTCCAACCACAAGTGTCTGTGGGCCCTCCCGGACTACTGCCCTCGGCCCACACTGCACTCGAGTAGGTCACACATTTGGAACTGAGTCTTGATTTTATCATGGCAGAGTTCATATCATTGCACGCCAGGAGAGATGTAATAGGAGGACGCGTTTCAGTCTGGAGGAAAAAAGGATCATCTCAACGGAGGTGACCGAGCACTACCAACAACTGCCCTGGTGTCACTAACTCTGTGCATCGCAAGCCGACGACACGTGCTTGTGGGCCATGTGACCGCTGCCTCCGGCCTACACTGTGGTCGAGTAGGTCACACATTTGGGACTGAGTCTTGATTATACAATGTCCGAGTACGCACATTAATGCAGAGTTTAAATCCCTATACTCCCTTCGATGTGGTGCCACCAAGTCTGTGCATAGCATCCCAAACACACGTGTCTGTGGGCCCTTGATGACTATGCCTTCGGCCTACACTGCAGTCCAGCAGGCCTCACACCAATCCAATCCAGTCTGTACCAGGCAGGACACAGCATCGTCGCTGACTGAACACCCGCTCAGCTCTGGTGCTTCTACCTCGGTCAACCACAAGTCATCCCCACATGCCATTTCAACGTCGTGTGTTCAGAGTTCCAGGAGGAGCTCATTGAACAGCGGTTGGCCCGTGCTGACTGCTGCCTCTGGCCTACACTGCGGTCGAGTAAGTCACACTTTCAGAATTCAGTCTTGATTCATTAATGGCAGATTTGAGATCATTGTACAGGCCTCATCACAGACTGCATCCCCTTTCAGCTCCGGTGTCTCCAAATCTGTTCCCCGACATCCATGGACACTTTCTGGTTGAACTTTGGTGGCAAATGAGTCTATGGACTGGGGGTTGTCGTCATCATCATGTCGGTAATACGGACTTTGTGTCAAAAACGAGGCAGTAGCATTCAACTCCTCCATTTACCGCTTCCAGATGGCTTCTACCCTCTGAATCATGCCCTGGAGGACACCTTCCACTGTCCCCCGCAACCCTCAGCCACATTCACCTTGGACATCGATGAGGACCCACTCAGCTCGCGTGGCCCTATCTCACTGCACCGCAAGTCACCGTCTCGTGGCAGTGTGCCTGTGCCGGCCGCAGTGTATCCGGTGACACTAATTCTGTGCAGCTCAAGTCAGGGACCCTGTCTGCTGAGATATTGGATGGCCTCTGAGACAATGGCCTTGGGTCATCAATGCCATGTGTATGTGGCCCCGCGCTGTCCGCTGCATCCTGCCTCAACTGCGGTCCACCAGGGCTCACACATCAAATCGAGTCCTGACCGTCCCATCACAGCAGGAGGCACACGCCACCACCGCCAGGACCACCTCCAAACACCAACTGCCAGAGTCGAAAGTGTCTTACTGCCAGACTATCAGAGTTGCTGGCACCTGTCGTGGATACCATCATCTGCCTGATACCCTGCTCAGCACTACAGGTGCCACTAACTCAGTGCACCACAGCACATGGACACTTCTGTTTGCTCATTGGGTGACCTCTGTACTTGCTCCGGCTACCACCATGATGCTCCGCAGTTGTCTCTGTAATGCTGGTGTTTTCTGTTTCCGTTTTAATGGTGTTCACTGTTGTAGTTATTGCCAGCACCAACTACTCCTTGTGGGCTGGCTTACACTCCCCCCACACACATCCAGTACAGGCGTCACTGTACATGTGACCCTGCAAATCGTGCCAGTAGCCAGTCCCACGAAGAATCTGTGTGTGTCTGTGTGGTCATGATGTATGCATGAGGGCCCCGGGCCCTACAACATTACATTGTGCTGTGTACAGCGGACGCAGCCATGTCCCCGCTGGCACCGGGTAAGACCTTGGAAATGTAGCTTTATCGGCACCCACTCAATACGTAAGAGGGGTGGACTGGGCAGTCGTACGGAGGTCCGGCGTGGGTGTGTGAATGATAATTCGGGGTTCTGGGCGTGGTTCACTTCAGGAAATGTGCAAATGCATGTGCCTCTGTCGCAGTGTGGGTCTCCTTTGTGGGGTGTAGGTGGTCCCTGATGGGACTTAGACACCCACGTATGTGGTCCAGTTCGGCTTCCATGAGCTCTGACCCCACCCATACCTGTTCGGCCACCTCCTTTTGGCATTCTGACACTTGGCATTGGAATGCGATGTGTGCCTTGGTGGAGTGTTGGGAGCCAGCCGTGGTGGCGGGTGCTTCCTGCTGTGTGATCTGTGCAGGGGCTGGGTTCTCCCCTATGAAGCTTGACTGCC
Organism: Triturus cristatus; assembly: GCF_964204655.1. NCBI lineage: Eukaryota > Metazoa > Chordata > Amphibia > Caudata > Salamandridae > Triturus > Triturus cristatus. Next base: position 1,542,810,656 of record NC_140591.1, read on the forward strand.
CTGCTCCTGGGGGTGGGTTGCCTAAGATGTCCATGAGCTGTTGTAGGGCGTCCGTGTCAGAGGTGTGGTGGTCCTTTCCAGCATCATTGATGAGTTGTCTGGTCTGCTCTGCTGGAGGTGTTGTGTGTCCCTCTGCAATGTGAAGTGGAGATGCATGTTGACATTGTGTTGACATATATGTTGGCGCATTGCTCTAGTTTACATGCAGACTGTATGCCAATGTACAATCTGACTGTTTGGGAGGTGCTGAAATTTGAGGTGGGACAGTGGACATTTGGACTACATGACTGATGTGAGCTAGTACACAGACATTTCAATCTCACAGTTTCCTGCAATGTTAGATTTGATTGGCCTGTTTCTGCGCATGGGCAGACCCAGTTGTGTCCTCTGTTCTGCAGTGATGGTGTTGCACTTTGTACCACATTGTTGTGGGATGTGCTGTGATAGCTGTGTGTGTGTGTGCTGCAGTGTTTCCACGGGGATCCGGGACATGATCCAGGGTCATTGTGGGTGTGCGGTGTGCTACACATTGTTGTGCATGTGTGCCATTGTGCCCGTCACCCCCTTCCCCCCCAGTCCCTGGTTGTTACTCACCCTGTTGTTGTTGTGTCAGGTCCTATCGAGCTGTGTCCGGACTCCCAACTCCTTGCACCGTCTCCACCCTAATGACTGTGGCCTCCATTTGCTCCTGCCCCTCCTGTGGCGCAGGACTCCCACCTCCAGTCGCCGTTGCTGCCTTGCTGTTGGCAGCGGGTTTGTGCTTGGTTTGGCTTTTCACATCATGCCAGCGCCTCTTGACCTCCTCCATAGACCTCCTCGCCACTCCGACTGCATTCACGTTTGTCATATTGACGTTCAGTGGACGGTAGTGGTCTGTCACCTCCGTGAGCTGATCTGGTTTTCTTGCGGACTGCACCCCGTCTGCCTCTTCCTCTTCTCCTTGGCCTTCCCTGACCACGAGGGTCCTTGTTGGTGGTCTGTAGGGCTTGTGGGGTTCACGTTGGCCTCTGCACTTGGTCTGGATGCATCCATGGTGCAACGCAGTTTCTTTTTTTCTCCCTTTTTTTTGTTGCTTTTATAGTGCATTTTCCCACATGACGCGTGGGAATTGCAGGCCTGTCGCTGGTTTCGCTGATTTTTGTATCGCAGTTGGCCTCATCACAGATTTTTTTGCGTTCGTGTTTCGTATTTTTGCGGCATAGTGTTGACTTTATCGAAGACATTTGACGTGTTATCGTGAGCCTATCGCATGGTACTGCCAGGTTGAGTATACCACGTTACCACGGTTTTATTTTCCCGCGATAGACTGTGATGTGCAAAGTTGCGTTACGCTAATTTTGCGATGATTATCACAGGTTCTTGAGAATATCCCCCCATGTTTCCCGATGGGTCAAAGAAGCTCTTAAAATACAAGGACCAGTATATTGACCCCACACTGAAGTGAAAGAGAAGTGATTGCTCTCATTGTGTGAGATCTAAATATTCAAATATAGGGGGTTCATTTGTAACTAACGCTCTATAATAATTCCAGACTGAGCTTTATTAACTCGTTTTTCATTCTTATGTCTTGACAGTACTCCAGGAATGTTGCGTTCACCTCTATCTTATCAGTTTTGGAAATACTACTAGGTTCAGTAAACAAAGGAGATAAACCAAGGATTGCTAGAGTGTCCTGTATATACTTCAGACAAGAAATAGAAAATGCCTTATCTAGGCTGAGACAATCAAGGATGATATCCCTACATAATGTTGCTGCCGGCTTTGTCCAAATGCTGACCATAAAAAAAAAAGTGGCGCCAAACGCGCCTTGTCAGATATAAAACCCTGGTTTAGTTCGGAATGAGTAGTAAAACTAGAGGTGGTGGGTAGTAAATTCAATATCCGCCAGAGAAAACAATTTTCCTTAGGCTGTAAGGAGCAGCATTTGTTAAAACCGCACACCCCTGCACCATAAGTGGCGGCACTGATACACAGGGAATTGTACACCTTCATTGCTGGCCATACATTCCCTCTAGAAACTGGTCTAATAAGATAACAGACTGTCCCTGCAGATCTACTAAGTTTAAGACTAGCATGAGTAAGCTGAGCATTGCAAGACCCTGAGGAACAAAAGGTCACGCCTAGATAACAAAAGTTATCGACACTTGTTAGTGCTTTTCCCTTAATGGTGATTTTATTTAGCCTTGATTTGCCAGGTCCGCAGGACATAATATGCGACTTTGAGTAATTCGTTTTTAAATCAAGGTCTTGCATAAAAATAGCAAAACGGTCCACCTGCTGTTTCAGAGCGTTTGGAGTAAGAGCTAGCAGATACGCGTCATCTGTGTACAGTAACGAAGGCTCGAGTGCCTGCAATTCTGGGGATATCTACTTGAAAGGAAGTTAGGTAAGCTCTTAGACCATTTTTATAAAGGATAGAGAGCTTGGGAGCCAGTATGCACCCCCTTAGCACTTCGCTCTTTAATGGGGAATCGGAAGAAAGCTCACCGTGAGCATTTAAATGGACTCTGGCTGAAAGATCCGCATGCAGAGTACATAAAATTCACCAGGGGGGCACTACTTCCTCTAGCAACATTAGATACAACTTGGTTCTGTTTACTGAATCTAAGTAGACAGATCCATAAAGGCGAGCTAAATAGGACTACGTCTGGCGTTGGTGTACTTAGAAATTGTCAAAGCCAGGTTTAAACACTGTTTGTTAGTTTCTAAATTTGAACAAAACCCAAATTGAAAGGGGGAAAGAATGCCATTATCTTCCCATTTTACTAAGTGGTCATATATGACTCTGATGGTGCTGTCGATAAGTGAAATAGGGCAATGGCACTTAGGAGACGTCCGATTGCCCTTTTTAAATATTGGCACAACCGTTGTGGTGGTCCAAGAATGGGGAATATTAGTTGTTAGGCAAGAATTGAATGTGTTGGTAATAAGGGGGCCCCAAATCTCAGGCATACGTTTCAACAAATCCATCGGTACCCCTTCTGGGCCTGGCGTTTTCCCACCCATGCTGTGCAGAATGCCCGATTCCACTTCGCGCAAGGATATTAAGAGGAGTTCTGTAGTTTGTTACATAGAGAGGTTAGCATACTCTGATCCTCCTCAATATGGTAGATTGAAGCAAAATGTGTGACCCAATCTGAGCCTAAAATATTGTTTTGCAGGAGAGGATTGGTTCTTGTTCTAATTTGTTTTACTAGTTCCCAGAAGGTTTTACTATCCTTCCCCAGGGTGGCATTTTCCAGCTGCTCCCACTCTTTTATACAATTCACTCTTCCGGTGTGAAAGCGTGGATCAGTACTTGCGTCGCGCCTGAAGAATCTCGAGCCTTACCCAAGGCTGTGCATTTAAGGCCCTTTTCAAATTTCGATTTACTGTCGAACAAGCCCCATCAAACCACATAGGATCTACATTGGATGGGTGACTTGGCTTGAGCATAGACTCTCTGATACTATTTATTAACCTGTTGTAATGCAGGGTCAACAACTCATGTCAATTCAATTCAAATATCTTTATTCGATTCACACAAAGTGTATCATAAAAGAGTACATGCGATTAAGATTTCTTAAAAAACAGATTGGCTTGAGCATAGACTCCCTGATACTATTTATTAACCTGTTGTAATACAGGGTCAACAACTCCTGTCCATTATCGGCTAAGCAATTAAGAAATCGGCCTAAATGTGACTTAAGTAGAAGGGACATTGATTCTACAGGTTTTCTATAGTACATTCTTTTGTTAAACCATTTTAGCACAGCACACAGAGGCTTGGTTCTTTCAGTATGACAGAGGGTATTCTGTTCGCCTCCATTCAGTACAGTAGTTGTATGTATAAGGTATTTATATATATATATATAAACCTAATTGAAAGGCAGAGGAGCTCTGTACATTGTCAAGGCAGAGCCATCACAACATATGATAGAAGAGGTAGCTGGTTTGTGGAGTATTGCAGATGCGATTTGATGTAAAAGTGTAAATCAATGACTGTAAATCAATCGCCTCTTGCAGGATGGTCTCTGCGCAAGCCATCAGCGAACTTGACTCGCGTGATCCAGCGCGAAGAAAATGAAGTTGACTTCTTGCATAACTGCTTTCCATGCTCCAGAACATGCAGGGTAGCCGCAACTGGGTACTAATGGTTTCTTTTCTAAAATATTTAGCTGTCAAGTTTTAGGTTTGCATATATTGTTGTGATAATTATTGTTAATGCATTGTGCCTTTGTGTGATGATTGGCTGTCTCACGTGTGCATGTAGCTTTCCATTGGAAGCAGTTGTAATGAGGGGCTGGGAAGCTAAAGAGGGACTCAGAGGGGAGGAGACAGAAAGAGTGGCCGATGACAGATGGGGCAAGCAGCGATGAGGGAAGGAGTGGGTGGACAAAACAGGCCTCCTCGGGGAAACAGCAAATGTGACGAGATGAGGACAAGATTTACAGGGCTGTTTACTGAAATGGCGCTAGGAGCATCAACACTAAAAAGAAACACAAGCATTGGCAAAGCCAATAAGCTTTGCCTGTGTAACTTCTTTTTGCTTTGTTATTCTTTCATATCCTTTTTTTATTGCAGTGTATGCTGCTCCCTAACACACAAGTTAGTTACCTTCGGTAACGCTATATCTGTAAGAAACATTAGTTAGTTATAGATTCCTTACCTTAGAATTACCCCCAGGCGTCAGACTGGATCCGGAAAGTTTTTTTGTCAGCCGTACCGCTGCGCGTCGGAAAGTGGCGTTGGTCGGCTCCGCGTCCGTTGTCAGCATCGTGGTCGTCCGGATGACGTCGCGGCAGCTACTTGGACGCCGTCCTCGCGTGCTGACGTCAGTTCTGTACATGACTTTCCGTGCCAGAAACGCAGAGCCATGGAAGACACTGACCATTGGTGCACAAAACTAGGGCCCTGAAAGGATGTACTTAACCCTAGAAATCAGTTCACAGAACGGGGAGGATGGGTAGGGCGGTAAGGAATCTATAACTAACTAATGTTTCTTACAGATATATTGTTACCGAAGGTAAGTAACCTGTGCATCTGAAAGAAACACGTTAGTTATAGATTCCTGACCTTAGAATAGATAGCCCAGCAATACCAACCCTGGTGGTGGGTCTGCGAACCTAGATCACACCAGAAAATTCTGGAGAACAGAACGGCCAAAAAAGCCGTCTCTACAGACTTCGCTGTCCCGGCAGTAGTTTTTGTGAACGTGTTCAGCGATGCCCACATGGCTGCCTTACAGATGTCATTCAGAGGCACTCCCCTTCCCAAGGCAGTAGTGTCTGCCGTCGCCCTGGTGGAGTGAGAGCGTAGAGAGTAACAAGCCTTAATACACAACACGACCCATCGAGAAATGGTGCATTTGTGTATGGCCTGACCCTTCTTTCCACCCATATAACCAACAAAAAGTTGATCATCCACCCGGAATTGTTTTGTGTGATCCAGATAGGAGAGCGCACGTTTTGGGTCCAGACGGTGGAGCCTCTCTTCTTCCTTTGAAGGATGCGGAGGTGGAAAGAAGGTGGGCAACGTAATGGTCCGCCCGATGTAAAAGGCAGTGACCACCTTAGGAAGGAAGGATGGACGGGTCCGGAGAAGCACCTTGTCCGGATGAACAGATACAAAAGGAGGTTTTGAAGAAAGAGCCTGAAGCTCACTCACTCACTCACTCTTCTAGCAGAAGTGATGGCTACCAAGAAGGCAGTTTTAAGAGTCAGAAGGCGTAAAGGACAGTTATGCAGTGGCTCAAAGGGAGCACACATGAGATAGGTTAGCACAAGGTTGAAGTCCCACTGAGGCATAACGAAGGGGATTGGAGGAAAAAGATGCGTTAAGCGTTTTAGGAAACGGTTAACTACCGGGGACTTGAAAAGAGAAGGCTGATCTGGCAACCGAAGGAAGGCAGAGATTGCTGAAAGATAGATCTTGATAGTGCCCAGAGCAGAGCCCTGTGGGCTAAAGAGAGAATAAATACGAGTACTTCAGAAAGAGGGGCAGAAAGGGGATCCACAGCCTTTGCTGTGCACCATGCTGTGAGAAAGTGCTATCTTTCTTGCATGGTATGCCCCCACTTTTTGCTGAATTGCTGATGTACTTTGACTGAGTGTGCCCTGGGCTTCTGCCAATCAGGTACCCAGGGCCTGTGTTCCTTCCCTAAAACTGCATGGAGCCTAAACCCAATTGGCATCTCTGGCCACATGTCAGCCCCTGGTAAATGGTACCCTAGGTACCCAGGGCCCTGTGACCAGAGAAGGCCCCTAAGGGCTGCAGCACTTATTGTGCCACCCTTAGAGGCCCTGTACCCTGACACACACACACTGCCTTTGCAGGCTGAGTGTCTTGTTGCAGAACAAAACAGAGAGTCGACATGGCATACATCCCTGTGTGCCATGCCCACAACACACACTGCCCTGGCATACCTCAGTCACCTCTCTAGCTGGGTGTCCTATGCCAGTGGTGTGGGTACAGGTGCATGAGCCTTGTACCCTTACAGTACCCAGGTCCATTCCTGGGCACTGTAAGTGCAGTGCGTCCATTAAGAGTACATGGTACTGGGAGGTCATCATCACAAACTCCACAGCACCATGATGGCTGCACTGAAGACTGAGAAGTTTGATATCAAACTTCTCAGCACATTAAACCCACACTGATGCCAGTGTGGGAGTTAATGTAAGATGCACGACAGAGGGCAACTTAGAGTTGCCCCCTGAACCTAACCTGAAATCCACATCCTGTCTGAGAGGCTGCCTAGGCTGCCACACAGCAGACATTTTGCTGGACCCCTGGGTAGAGAGCCATCCACTCTCCTGGGCCTGCAACAATGCACATCCTGGGCAAGGTGCTAGGTCTCCTCCCCCAGGATGGGCAGGGGAAGCTTCAAAGGCATGCCGCCTTTGTGAGCTTCTCCAGGCCACTTGCTGTACTCAGCAACTGGCCCCCACCGGTTCTAACCCCCGCTCTGGCGGGAAGACTGGTGGGAAACCCCAAGGGAGGAAAGGGGGTGTGCCAGCCTCTGCCAACCCCACCCCTCAGGTGGGGAGGCGAGGTGAAGCACATCTCCAGGCTCTCGCCATCTTGAAGATGGGGAGCCCTGCCCAATCAGGACTAGGCTCCTGCCCCCCTCCCACTGGAGAGTGGCAGGATAGGAGGTGTACCCAGCCCAGGGAAGGGATCCATTGGTCCCTGCCTTCTACTTACCTGTAACGCCCCTAAATATAGTATTTAGGGGCACCCTGAACCTTCCTTCCTCAGATCCAGAATCCGAAACAAGCAAGAAGAGCAAGAAGAAAGAAGACCTGCCATGCAGCTGCTAACAAGAGGAAGACACCAACTGACTAGGCCCCAGCCCTACAGGCCTGTCGACCCTCGAACCTGCTCCTGCTAAGACCTGGCATCTCCAGTGGTCAGCAACCTCAAAAACCCCGGCGGAGCTGACTGCCTTGTGACTCTAAAAAGACTGGGACTCCCTTGAGCAGTGGTTCTGCTCAAAGCAAGTAACAAGCCCCTGGTGCCAACCAGGAAACGCGGCTCCTGCACACTCTGCCCGTGCCAGAGTGGACAAAGACCACGAGGACATCCCCCCCCAGCAAATGTGACCCCGAATCCAGCACCCAAGGACCCACCTCGACGCTCCTGACTACTCCTGTAGCCTCAGAACCAGGGACCCCTCCAACCGCGACCAGCTGAGGGTAAGATTTCCCGACGCGAAATGACACCCCTGCGCCCTACGGCCCCCTGTGCCCAGCTCCTCGGTGCCTACCTAACCTACAGCTTCCCAACTTACCTCTCGAAGTGGTGGACACACCTGAAGAATCTTAGTCCTCGAGCTTGCAGCCTTTGTTAGTCTTAGAGCTTCTCCATTGAAATCCATTGAGCGCCCGATGGCTCAAAAGCACCCTGCACCCAGCCGCCTGAGTGCCCCTGGGAATGCAACGTCGGTCCTATTTTTCTTCCCCCACTTGCCCTGAGCAAGTGACCAGGAGCCCAGCTCCCACAGTCGCGTGGCCTGCCTGCTTGCTAGCAGCCACCAACCAAAGACCCCCTGCCCGCCATAGGCTGACATTGGGCCTATCTCTCTCTGCACCCGACTGCCTCTGTGCCGCCGAGGGTGTAACAACTGTACCTACCTGACCCTGGGAGACCCCTGAGTCTATGCCCAGAACCTTAACTCTGCCAGTCGAGTACTTACCCAAAAGCCGATAACTCACTTTTCCTCCATAGGGTAATATTGACTGGTTTCACTTGGAAATTCTTCTAAGTGTCGAGTTTTGAAACTTTAAAATATTCACCTAAAATCAGCCGAATAACGGAAACAAAATTACTCACCTGCTATCGGGAGAGATCCCAGTGCTGGATCTTGGTGCCCAGCACTGACCCTGAAAAGTAATTACAACCGTACTTCCCAATAACTTGATTTTCCTCTGTAGGATAACATTGCCTGGTTTTTACCAGAAATTCTTCAAAGTGTCGATTTTTGAAACAAATAAATATTCCTTAGAAATCGCCTGTATAACAAAAACGATTTCTTTCAACTGTTTACAGGAGATGCACTAGTGCTGAATCCAGGATCCAGCACGGAGTAAGAAAAAGTAACGATAACCCTACTTACCTGTTAAGTGAATTTCCTCCCATAGGATAACATTGGTGATTCTATGTGAAAAAGTTTCTAAGTGTCAACTTTTGAAATGCAATAATATTCCTTAAAAATCATACCTTTAACCAAAACACATTTACTCACCTGTTTCCAGGAAATGTCCCAGGACTGAATCTAGGATCCAGTCCTGTGGTTAGAAAAGTAATCCAAAAAGTAATTAATTGCATTTATTAAGAAATTCTTATTGAGCTCAATGTTATAATTGTGTTTGAATTGTGTTGCCTAGTGCAACAACTGTAACTACTGTATTCAAAAGTCTATTGCTTATTGCACTCTGGGCAGAAGTGGTATAGGCGGAAAGGCGTACAACAGGCCTGGGACCAGATCATTTAAGACGCCAGTTTCAATGGTATAGACCGACAAGAACTCTCAGATCACTGGGAGCCAAAGTGGTCGTAGTCCCACCCACAAAAAAAGCTCAGAGGGTGGCAGAAGCTTCTCTTCATGCTCAGCAGCAAAAGCCTGGAATGGCTTGCATTCCATCTGAGAAATGCCACCAATCTTCTAGTTTTCAGGAAAGGGCTGAAGACCTGGCTTTTTGATAATTAAACGTTTTCTTTTTTTCTAGCCATGCATTAGGGAGAAGTTACTAGCGCCAGGACACTTCCGGGTAATCGTGCGCTTTAATAATTGCCATAACATATCAACAGACCGCAACTCCACACGCAACGAAAAGCGTAGCTGAGCGAGTGCCGCCTTGGAAATTCCAACGCGCAGAATTGCTGACATTGCGCGTTCTCTTCGGTGGCGAATAGATCTAACCAAGGTTCTCCCCACTGTTGAAGGAGACCTTGCACCACCTCCGAGTGAAGATGCCATTCGTGATCCATCATGCACCTGTGGCTGAGTTCATCCGCCCTGATGTTCAGAGAACCGGCCAGGTGTTGAACCACCGAGTAAATGCCCTGATGTTCCAGCCATGTCCAGAGGCGGAGGGCCTCCTGACATAGGGTCCACAACCCCACCCCTCCTGTTTGTTGCAATACCACATGGCTGTGGTGTTGTCCGTGAACACCTGCAGTACTCTTCCCCGGACAGAGGGAAGGAATGCTTTCAGTGCAAGACGAATCGCCCAGAGCTCCAGATGGTTGATGTGAAGCCCGGACTCCGCCGGAGACCAGAGGGCTCTGATCCCTGCTTCTCCCATGTGGCCGCCCCATCCCAGAAGGGATTTGTCCGTCACCACAGTTTGGTCTGGTTGGGAAAGGGAGAGGAATCTACCATTGACCCAATACTGGTTCGTAAGCCACCACTGCAGTTGTTGGACAGTGCTCTCCGAGATCTGGACGGACGCAATTGGACAGATTCCCCTGATGCTGCACCCACTGGAACTTTAGGTCCCACTGCAGAGCCTGCGTATGCCACCTGGCGTGATCGAGCAGCCGGATGCAGGAGACCACGAGGAGCAGCAGCCCCAGGGTCATTCTGACCGAAACTCGGGATAGAGGCTGAAAGATTGGAATCATAGCCCGAATATCCCGGACTCGCTGTTCAGGAGGATAGACCCAAAACCGTGTTGTATCCAGAACTGCTCAGATGAAGAGGAGCTTCTGAGAGGGAATCAGGTGTGACTTCGGCACATTGATGGAGAACCCCAGCAAATGCAGGAGGTCTGCCATAGTCTGGAGGTGGGAAACGACTGCCTGGGGCGAGCCCGCCTTCAACAGCTGGTCGTTGAGATAGGGGAAGACTGAAACCCCTGATCTGCGCAGGTGAGCTGCGACCACCGCCATCACTTTCGTGAACACCCAAGGGGCGCTGGTAAGGCCAAAGGGGAGCACGGTAAACAAAGTGCTCGTGGCCTACCGTGAACCATAGGTAACGCCGGTGGGCCGGCAGGACGGGAATGTGAAAATAAGCATCCAGCAAGCCCAACGCTACCATCCAGTCTTGCGGGTCGAGGGCAGACAAGACCTGAGCAAGCGTCAACATCTTGAACTTCTCCCTCCGGAGGAAGCGATTGACGTCCCTGAGATCCAAGATAGGACGCAGGCCCTTGTCCTTCTTGGGTACCAGAAAGTAGTGGGAGTAACAACCATGACCTACTTCTGGGACAGGAACACACTCAGTGGCTCCCTTGGCCAAGAGAGCCATAACTTCCTGCTGGAGAAGGGCCAGATGATCCTCCGACATGCAGTGGTATCTCGGGGCATAGCTGGAGGGATAGTCTCGAAGGGGAGGGAGTAGCCCCTTCGGACTATTTGCAAAACTCACCTGCCCAACGTGATGGTGTGTCAGTGGGGGAGGTGATGGCGGATCCTGCCGCCCACTGGCATTTGATGGGCCTGAAAAGTCAGACTAGGAGGGCTTGGAGGCTGCTGCAGAGGAGGTGGCGGGGGGGGGGGGGTCGGGTTTGGGAGGGTGTTGGTGGACTGGCCCACCCCCGGAACCACGCCGGCTGTTTCCAAGTCCCTGGCCGTGCGAAGGTTGGGGTAACTTGCTGCGGCCTGAGGACCTGGGTGGGACGTAGCAGGGCACACCTTCTGTAGCCATGAAAGGGGCAAAGAGCAGACTGCGCATGACGGGTGGAGAGGCCCAAGGACTTGGCCATAGCCCGTGAGTCCTTTAAGCTCTCTAGGGTGTTGTCTGCTTTGTCGCCAAAAAGGCGATGGCCATCAAAGGGCATGTTCATCAAGGTGTTCCGGACATCCCCTCAAAAGCCAGTGGACCTCATCCAGGCATAGCAACGAAGCGCTACCGACGTTGAAATGGTCCTGCCCACAGAGTCGGCGGTGTCCAGCCCACAATGGATTGTAAACTTTGCTGCATCTCTCCTGGCGGCAACAGCCTGGAAGAGCACTTCCCGGGACTCCTCCGGACACTGAGGAAGCACTTGCACCACCGTATCCCACACTGAGTGCGAATAACGGCCCAAGAGACATGCAGTGTTTACGGACCGCAGTCCTAAGCTGGCGGAAGAGAACATTTTCTTGCCAAGGGGGTCCAGCTTCTTGGATTACCTTTCTGGTGGAGTGGTAGGGAAGGCACTTTTGGAGGTAGAAGTTTGAACTATCAAGCACTCAGGGGTGGGGTGTTGGGAGAGGAAAGTGGGGTCACGCTCCAGGCAAAAGAGGCACACGCGGTGCGGATCCATCACAGGAACCGCAGGCCTTGAAACCGTGGATCCCTCGTGCACCTGTCCGGAGTCAGAGACCCGAAACAAGAAGTCGACAAAAGTCGAGAAAAACATAGTAAAAGAATTACCACGATACCGCTCTTCCCGGATCTGCGCTGGCTGGCGTGGAAAAAGAAAACTGACGTCCGCACGCGAGGGTGGCGTCTAAGTAGCTGCCGTGATGTCATCCCGGACGCGGAGCCGACTGACACCACCTTCTGTCGTTCAGAGGTACGGCTGACAAAAAAACTTTCCGGATCCAGTCGGACACCTTGGGGTAATTCTAAGGTAAGGAATCTATAACTAACGTGTTTCTTTCAGAGTGGATATTTAAATTTGTAAAAGTTAATTATAATGACAAATCCTTTTTATGAAAGCTTTTGAGTTTATGTTTAGCTACACAGTTATTATGTATTTCATCTGCAACTGTGCCTTTTTTGGAGCACAGCTATAACTGGATATAAAGAAAATCCTCATTTGTTCTTGCAGGCACCAGGGTTATGATTTGTATGGTGCAGCTGGTGCAGTGGCACAGGGGCCAAAGGCTCTAGGAAACCCATTGAACACCGATTATTGGTATATGTGTTACAACTAAACAAGCAGTCACAAGTGCAGTTACATTGCAGGCACTAGGGCCATGATTTGAATGGTGCAGCAGGTGCAGTGGCACAGGGGCCAAAAGGTCTAGGAAACCCAGTGAACAGCGATTATTACTATATTTCACTACTAAACAAGCAGTCTATGTGAGATTTTAAGTCTTTGTCATTTGTTTTTAAGATATGTTGCGCAGCCGCTCGATTTGCTGTGCAACATGGCATAAAGTAAAAAAAAAAAAAAAGTGCTATAATGCGGCCAAAGTTGACCGCGTTATAGTGCTTTGCTTTCTTTTCAGCATCCTACATAAAAGGTTAAAAGCATTAATCGAGAACACGATTGCCTGTAGTGTGAAAAATAAAAGAACATATTTGACAGTGTGCCAAATGAATACCCAGGAAACATGAAACCACAGTTATGCAACTAAGGAACAGGGAGCTAGAAGCGGTTCAACTAGCTGAACCGGTCAGTCATTTCAGTCAAAATTGGAATGGTTGTCCAATCAGACACTCTTTTGAGAAGGACCATCATTATCTACAAACATCCAACTGTCTCCACAACAAAAATACATTGTTAAAAAAAATTGCTAGGCCTGTTCCTCAATGAAGTCGTACTCGTCTCGCCTTTGACTAAGTTAAAGCCATTTGCTTTGCTAATGGTAATGTATAGCAAACTAATGGCTTTAACTAAATGAAAGGCGAGACCTATTGCATTTTTAATGCTTGTTCTGATTTCTCTGAGATCGAGAAAATGAAAGGACTGTCCGTCCGGGAGCTCCGCCTCGCCTTAAGGGCCGACTGCGATATGCATCTGATGGCGGTCGTGCTGTTTCTCTCAAAAGTTACTGTTTCCACTTAAGCATATTTTGTAGGTGTTTCAGCCGGCTGCCTGCTTGTGGAAATTCCCATACTTTTGGATTTAGACGCCTGCATTAAATAGTGTTCTGTGCGAGGCGCTTCCCAGCTCCGCGGCACTCTTTCCACGTTTTTATACCACGCATTGATGAGCGGCTGGCTGAGTCTGCCGCAGCGCTCAGCAGTAGGTGCACTCGCACACTGAGCTTCCTGCCCAAGGTTTCTCCTTACCCCACTGATGAGAAGCAGTAAAACATGGAAAGGGTGGAGTGGGAGATCCCTCTATAGACTGTATTAATGTTAAAAAAAATCAGTTTTGTTCTACACTGTGTGTAAAGGTGGGCAAGTCTTTGTTTTTTGCTTTTTATATCTCTGCTAGCACTTTCCTTCAGGGATCTATGAGCATATCTCAATGCATATGTCTGGCAGAATAAGTTAGAGATTTGTTGTTCAATTAAATGTTATGACCCAAAGCGGAGGATGGTTTGTCATGCGAATCTATGAAAGATACAAGTGCTTGTGAAATGTAGTTAAGGGTCAGTAGCTTTTTCTTCTACAGCACTGAATCGTGATAGATTGACTTACTTGGGATACTACTACAAAGCAGTGACTGAGAATATAACTGATAGGACCTTTGAAACTCCTACCAGATGTCCAAATAAATTGTTAGACATCTTGATGTAGAGGAGGCGGAGTACATTTTCAGTTGCAGTCAGGGGTTTAAAATGCAAGCAAGTAACTTGCTGTTTAAAATCAAAGACAATTATGCTTGTGATAGGTTTTTAGGATAACTTAGTCTTTGCATAAATTCAGATAAGGTTCTCTGGTTGGCATGGAGGTTAGTTTTGCATTTGGTAGACTTGCGTTTCCAAGACATTACTGCCTGCAGAAGTGCTGTGACCCGGAAATAAAATGCAGAGAAGCCTTGTGAATGGACGGCTTATACAGTGGTATCATCATTGCTTCTTGAACAGTGTTCAGCATCCATGAAGGTGGAATCTTAGCTACCAGACAAAAAGTTCTGAGCAGTTGTCTTGCGAATGTGTTAATCATCTTTTCTGAGAAGGTGGTTGTGTCCTTGGTTGTCTCAGATAACAGGAATTCGCTGCTGACCTTCCTAATAATGACAATCACTCCAGTATCTGGATTACTGCACCCACCCGAACACTCACTTGTAGGCGGTGACCACAGAATTAGTAATCTTCATTACACTGAGGCATACTCTTCCTCATCAGGCCTTTTCGGTCTTTCCACCTCTCTGTGTAGTCAATGACGGTGTCATGGTGTGGTTACTAACTTGGTAAATGAGTCTGTAATAGGGACTAGATGGTTGGGGAGTTTTTAACGTTAAGCAAACGTGCCTCTTTCTTAAATATAGATTTACTTTATAAGGACTGTGGTGAAGATGAATGAGCAAATACTCCACACATAGTAAGGTTTACCCTCATGCCGAAGAGAGAAGACAAAATGAGACATAAAATATCGAAAGATCAGAAAAAGATAACTAGAAAGTAGGTTATGGGTTTCATCCAGTAAGGTAAGTTGTATTCATTTATGGTTATGGTGAAGAAGGCTGTGATTGGTTTGCTATCATGCTATGTTCGAAGTAGATTTTCTAATTCTAATATCTTAGTTGAGATAGGTTAAAATTATTCCCATTCAGTCGTGAATTATCCATGAAGGTTTAAGCTTTTCACAGCATCTTCCAAAATTGAGATGTTTCTGACACATTTTATCTTCTGACCGAAGTTGACAAATTGTTCACATTTGTCTCAGTAATTCTCCTGGATGGTAGATTAGGAAGGTTTCACCACTGTATTTACCATGTCTAATATTTTTTTTACTATTCCTTGCATCGTTTTGTAAGCAGAAGGTTTTGGCCTCTTGAGAGTTTTTCTAAAATGATGTCCGTGCTAAACTCAGATGTCTACATTTGAGGATTGTCATTTTCTCCAGAAAAGCTGGCTAGATTCTCAGCTAATTTTACTCTTGGGAGATTTTAACCTTCACTTTGATGACCCCTCGGCATCTTCGATGAATGAACTAGTTCAAGACCTGATGGCATGTCATCTTCACCAGAAGGTCTCCCAAGCAACTCATATTAAAGGACACCATCTTGATCCGATTTTTTCTAACCTGACGGAACTAAAAGGGAAAGACCCCATCCCCATTCCATGGTCAGACCATTTTCTAATTCCATTTGTATGGGCCCCACCGACCCCCGTCTTGCATACCCAGTCAACTGGAATTCTCATTCGTCCCTGACCCAAACTCTCGGTGGAAGAGTGGATACAGGAAATGGAAGACTCCAAACCGAATGTGGAACTCAATCCAGTCATGGACTATCAGAACTTCACCTACTGGATCGAGGAGTCACTAAATACAGTGCTCACTAAGAATTCAATCCAGAAGAAGGCGGGTTTTAACAAATCTGCATGGTTCTCCCCTGAGCTGCGCATTTTAAAACAGCAATGCAAAAAAACTGCAGAGGACATGGAGGAAAGATTTCTCACATGTTAAGAAACTGGAATATAGGGCAGCCACTGGAATATACAAGGCTGCAATAAAACAAGCCCAAGCCACTTACTATGAGGAAAGGATCACAACAGCATCCAATTCCGCTAGAGAGATCTTTCTCATTGCCAAAAAACTTCTCAAAGTCCCTGATCCTCCAGCAGCACCCGATCCTTCGGGATACCGCTGTAATGAACCTGTGGAATACTTTGCCACCAAAGTTCATAACATTCTCAAGCATCTCCCACAAAGAGACAATGACATACTTGAGCCGATCGCCGCTGGCCGGCATGGAAAGATACACCTTCTGGAGAGCATTATTCCGATGACCCAGGAGTCCTTTCTAGCCACCTTAACCTGGTCTGGCTTACATCCTTTCTTAAGGATCGCTCACAAAGAGTTCAGCTAGCGGATCTGGTGTACGATCCAGGCACACTCTCATGTAGGGTACCTCAGGGCTCGGCACTATCACCCCTCCTTTTTAACGCCTACCTTCAGCCCTTGATATCTGCTCTAGACCAGATGGAGTGCCGGATTTATAACTATGCCGATGACACCCAAATCATCATCCAGATTGACAGCTCGCTGATGGCCCATTTAAGGATGCAAAACATTTTAAAATTCACTGTCAACTGGATGACGGCCAATTCCCTTAAAATGAATCCAGAGAGACTGAGGTACTGGCCATCACCACAGATTCCAATCCATGGAACGATCTCTTTTGGCCACAAGAACTTGGCCCCTTTCCGGAACCGGCCGGGGCAGGGAAAAGCTTGGGCATCAAAATTGATGCCAAGCTATCCATGATACAACAGGTGTTGGCAGTAGTGGGAACCTGTGTTGGCCTGTTGAGACAACTGCGGAAATTGGCCCCTCTCCTCACCTTCTCCACACTCAGACTGGCGGTCTCAGCAATGATACTGTCGCGTCTGGACTATGGCAACTCGCTGTATATCGGCCTCCCGCAACAACAGCTGGCCAGACTACAGGTTGTCATGAATGACGCGGCCAGACTAATTTTCAGAATGCCGAGACGAGTTCACGCCACTTTTCTGCTGCGCGAGCTACATTGGCTTCCGGTCAGACAGAGAATCCAGTTTAAAGGTCTGTGCATTGCACATAAACCTATGTATGGCCAAGCCCCAAGATAAATCAAAGACTGCCTGCTCAACTACGTCCCCAGTATGGTGCTCCGGTCAACAGAGGCCAGCCTACTAGTCTGTCCCCGTTTCAACCTGTCTTCCGTGGGAGGAAGAGCTTTCCCAACATCAATCCCTCAGTTGTGGAATAGTCTTCCGGTAAACCTACGCAAGGAAGTGAACCTCCTCCCCTTTAGGAAGAAGCTGAAGACAGTTCTTTTCTCAGAAGCTTGGGGCATCATTTAACAGCTGCTACTTCCCTACTAAAATGGATAGGTTTGCCCTCTGATAGCTCTTAGAGACCTGCTGGTGAGAATGCACTCTATAAATATAAATTACAATTAACTTCTGTTAAATCGGGGTCACCGCTGGACCCTGCACCACCCAACATCTTGAAACTGGTAGCACCTACAGTTGCTCCCATTATGACCAGCCTGATCAATGCCTCCCTCTCTTTAGGTACAGTCGCCCCGGAACCCCGGAATGGAAAAGGGCAATGGTAAAAGATTTGCTAAAAAAACTAACTTAGACCCTGCAGTTCTAGGCAACTACCGCCCCATCTCGCTCCTCCCAGTAATTGGCAAAATTGCTGAGAAACATTTCAATCAGACACTTTCCGCGTTTCTTGAGTTCAATAACCTGCTCCACCCCTCTCAAACGGGCTTCCGCCCTCGCCAAGGTACTAATATAGCCTTACTAGCGGTGGTAGAGGAAGTGAGAAAAATCCTCGACTCTGGAGGTACAGCAGCCATAATACTCCTCAATTTAAGCACAGCCTTCGATACAGTGAACCTCCGTTTTCTGGTCCACCGTCTTAGGAGCGTCTGGCTAGGCTCTATCGTAGCTCCATTCCTTTCTAGAGGACAGGTGCTTCCAGGTTTTTGAAGGTGACATACTTTCTAAACCCATCCCCCTTAGGTGTGGAGCCCCATCCCTGAGACCAACCCTTTTTGATGTCTATATGTATCCACTGGCGGATATTATTTCCCCCTTTGGGATTCATATAGTTACATATGTCACTGACCCAGGCCGACCATAAGCCCTCTGATCCCCACTTCAAACTCAATGGTGATAAAACAGAGCTCAGCTGCTTGGCAACCAGCTAAACTTTAAATCTAACACCATGTGGCCAGCTTGTATAGGCCTGGTACCCACTCCAAAAATTGAGATAAAAAGCCTGGGCGTCTGGCTGGATCAAGACCTTTCTTTTAAAGTCCAAGCCAGGAAAAACGTTGCTGCATGTTAAGAATGATACGCAAAGTGCTGCCCCTCCTACCTGACCAAGCAAAAAAACACGCTGGTCCAGGTGCTCGTCCTCTCTAGGATAGACTATGGTAACGCCCTTTACCTGGGCGTCCCAAAGGCAGCCATCACGAAACTGCAGATTGTACAAAACTCTGCTGCAAGACTGCTCACGGGACTCCATAATCGTTCCCTCCACTGGCTTCCGGTGCAGGAAAGAATCAATTTTAAAGTCCTTTGCATTGCCCATAAATCTTTAGGAGGGAAGGGACCTCCTATTATTAAAACCATGATTTGCCCCTACAAGTCTAACAGAAGTCTTCGCTCAGACGAGCTGCACCTAGCAGTGGTACCTAGGATTAAGAAGACCAGAAGTGGCGGACGCGTTTCTCATATAACGCCTCAAAATTATGGAACAGCCTGCCGCTACATCTGCGCAGAGAATCTAATCTTCTATTATTCCGGAAACAACTAAAGAACTTGCTTTTCCCGTAGACGTCCTGTCCAACTCTAGTAACCTCTACAGCGCTGGGATGCTCTCGGGTAGCCATGCGCTATATAAACAATTTTCCATTCCATTCCAAATTTTCAAGGATTCTCACTGTTGTTCTCTCATTTTAGCTCATAAGAGAATAATGGAGCAGATATTTTTGAAAGCTGTTTAATCTAGAACAAGAATCAAGGTTTTGACAATAATGTAGCCAGACAGGTTGCATCTTTATTTTCTGAAAGAGGAAGTAACTTGTTAGCAAGGGTTTATCCTAGAGCTTTAGTTTTAGTGATTCTTAAATATTTGTATTTCATCTTGAGCTATTTAGATTGTAATTTAATGGTGAAGTTTGATTATGGGAATTTGAAGAGTTCTGTACATTGTCAGATCAACCCACTAATTTGGGTTCTTTAATTGTGATCTATTTATCTTTTGCGATGATCAAGTCCAGTATTGTTCCTCCCTTATGTGCAGGGAAGGTTATGCATTGATTTAGATTGTTTTCTTTAAGGAACAACGCGAGGATTTAGTAGAAGTATCAGAGACGTCACCCCAGTGTATAATGAAATGTCTTAGTAATATGACATTATAGATGGATACGTTCTTGGAGAAAATGTACTCGATGAGCTTATACAAGAACTCGTTACTTTGCATGTTGCTGTGGGAGATAGCATTGCCCAGCACTGGAGTTGTGGTCTTTTGTTTTATTTCCACTTCAAGACTTAGAAAATGTTTGAACTGGAGCACTGGTACCGTCTTACATTTCAGAAAGGTTCTGTGAATAACAGCTCCTTATCCACCTATTTAGCTCTGCCCATGTGCAAGATAGATAAACTAGGAGGATGCTTAAGATCGATTGATGCTCAGTACAGAAAAAATGGGCATACCGACCACCAAGCGTAGTGTAACCACTGAATGGGTAATGTCTCTCACTCTGGCACTGTGTATAACTCCACACTTCTCACAGTAACACACAGCCAGCCTCCTGCCTTTCGTTACTTGAAGACGGGACAGGCCGGCTACCACACACGCTGCTTAGTCAAGAGTTGGGAGGACGTTGTACCAGCTGACACGTGATTGTCCCAGGACTCAGAAATTTCGACATTATAAACATAAAAGTGAAGAACGCAATTTATTTTAATCATGATTTTATGAACCATACTGTGCTGAAATATTATTTTTAAAAAGCCTTGAGAAAGCACAAGTCTAATGTACCCCTATGGGCGAAACGCGTGTCGGCTGATGCAGCTTTAGCAATGTGCTGTTAGGAATACCATGAATACAAGGATACTACACCTGTAAAAAATCTCACAAAACACTAAGAAAAACAAATGTAAAAAAGATCAATAATAAAAAAATAACTTTTTGAAAAAGAATCGAGATCTCCTTGTGCTTATCTATTCAATAACAAAAAAGAGGGGATGACACTCACAATCTTCCCCACAGTAGCAATTTAAAGGCTGGAGAGGTCCAGTGCCTCGAGTGAACCCTCCTACAACCTACTGATCTCTATAGTGTTATTTGGCAATACCATCTGGAACTGGGATCCCTGGACCTTATAAAATTGGGAAAGAGTTGGGAAGACATCCGGTACAAGAGCCAGTGAAACCTGCTTTATTGTGGTGGGTTGCATGACCTATAAATGCCCTATTGGTTGCTGTTGGATGCACTTGATTCTCCCAGCACACGCCATCTTAAACACATTCACAGAAATGGTTATGTATCATATGTGTGACTTGTATAACTTTTCTTTTTCACTGCAATACTAAGCACAGATGTTCTCCCTCTCTCTCCATTTTAACTCTATGAACACTCTTAAAGTCCTCCATAATTATAAGCATTTTCACACTACTTCTTAGTTTAGATTTTAGCCAGTGCTGTCAGTTACTGTCACTAAACTCCTTTTTTTACGTCCCTTAGTGCACCTTCTATGTGGTGCACAGAACCATTTTACTTTAGTTTGTTTACTTTCAGGCAATATCTTGGTTCCCTGTTTGTTTGTCGAACTTGCAGTTGCATCAAGTCTTATTCATTAAAAGGAAAGGCAACGAGGTTTTCATCAAAGTGCAGATGTCCCATTTATTTGCAAATAGGTTTGATATTGAAGGCTTGATTGTCAGAGTCTTGTGGTGATTGTGTAAATGTGTGCCACATCAGTGTATCCTGCAGATATTGCTTGCATGTCTTCATATGGTGCACCACTTAGGGACAATATTCAAAAAGGTTTTCACAATTTTATTTTTAAATATTAGGAAGTGTAGGTTTCGTCACCAACGATTAGGAACTCTATTATCTTGTTTGATCTTTTACATCTTCATAATACTTCTTCTAAAGTTAACATCCTAGCCACACCTAAAAACAAACCTTAGCTTACATTCTTCCTACAAAACGGACAAGTTTAAAGTTATTTCTATGTCAAAAAACAGTAATTTGATTTTTTTAGCCTTTTGGCTCTAAATATATTATCAGAGTAAAATCTTTGATCGGCTCTAAAGACAAGCACTATTAGTCATCAGGTATCCCATGCCACCACCCCATTCCTGTCTTTCACTTGCTCACAAGCGACCACTGCCACTTGTTTTCTTACTAGTTTACATCATTTTGCGAAAGGAGAATTCCCACTGGATCATTCATAGCAAGGATGAGTAGAGAAATGCTGGGGAGAGAATAAAAATAATGGACCACCATGTTTCCTAAACGAGGGCCAAGCATGCAGCACACTGGACCGAGGGCCAAGCATGCAGCACCCTGGACCGAGGGCCAAGCATGCAGCACACTGGACCGAGGGCCAAGGATGCAGCACACTGGACCGAGGGCCAAGCATGCAGCACACTGGACCGAGGGCCAAGCATGCAGCACCCTGGACAGAGGGCCAAGCATGCAGCACCCTGGACAGAGGGCCAAGCATGCAGCACCCTGGACAGAGGGCCAAGCATGCAGCACCCTGGACAGAGGGCCAAGCATGCAGCACCCTGGACCGAAGGCCAAGGTTGCAGCACACTGGACCGAAGGCCAAGCATGCAGCACACTGGACCGAGGGCCAAGGATGCAGCACACTGGACCGAGGGCCAAGGATGCAGCACACTGGACCGAGGGCCAAGGATGCAGCACACTGGACCGAGGGCCAAGGATGCAGCACACTGGACCGAGGGCCATGCTCTCAGCACACTGGACCGAAGGCCAAGGATGCAGCACACTGGACCGAAGGCCAAGGATGCAGCACACTAGACCGAAGGCCAAGCATGCAGCACCCTGGACCGAGGGCCAAGCATGCAGCACCCTGGACCGAGGGCCAAGCATGCAGCACACTGGACCGAAGGCCAAGGATGCAGCACACTGGACCGAAGGCCAAGGATGCAGCACACTGGACCGAAGGCCAAGGATGCAGCACACTGGACCGAAGGCCAAGGATGCAGCACACTGGACCGAGGGCCATGCATGCAGCACACTGGACCGAAGGCCAAGGATGCAGCACACTGGACCGAGGGCCATGCATGCAGCACACTGGACCGAGGGCCAAGCAAGCAGCACACTGGACCGAGGGCCAAGCTCTCAGCACACTGGACCGAGGGCCAAGCATTCAGCACACTGGACCGAGGGCCATGCATGCAGCACACTGGACCGAGGGCCATGCATGCAGCACACTGGACCGAGGGCCAAGCATGCAGCACACTGGACCGAGGGCCAAGCATGCAGCACCCTGGACCGAGGGCCAAGCATGCAGCACACTGGACCGAAGGCCAAGCATGCAGCACACTGGACCGAAGGCCAAGGATGCAGCACACTGGACCGAAGGCCAAGGATGCAGCACACTGGACCGAGGGCCATGCATGCAGCACACTGGACCGAAGGCCAAGGATGCAGCACACTGGACCGAGGGCCATGCATGCAGCACACTGGACCGAGGGCCAAGCAAGCAGCACACTGGACCGAGGGCCAAGCTCTCAGCACACTGGACCGAGGGCCAAGCTCTCAGCACACTGGACCAAGGGCCTAGCATGCAGCACACTGGACAGAGGGCCAAGCATGCAGCACAATGGACCGAGGGCCAAGCATGCAGCACACAGGACAGAGGGTCAAGCATGCAGCACACTGGACCGAGGGCCAAGCATGCAGCACACTGGACCGAGGGCCAAGCATGCAGCACACTGGACCTAGGGCCTAGCTCTCAGCACACTGGATCGAGGGCCAAGCTCTCAGCACACTGGATCGAGGGCCAAGCATGCAGCACACTGTACCGAGGGCCAAGCATGCAGCACACTGGACAGAGGGCCAAGCATGCAGCACACTGGACATGGGATTATAGAAGGCTAAAAAGCAAGAAATGAGAAAAAAACAAATGAGAGTGATCAGGTAAAGGGCCCGGTTTCTGTCTTCACGATCTAACCATGGATATCGGTGGTCTTCACTGTTGATATCCATAGAGTTTTAGAGAGTTTTTGATTACACGTTTGACAGGGAAAGAAACAGATCAAGGAGACGGATGAAAAGCTGTCAATAGCTGGGTAATTAAAAACAATATGACTAGGTAAAAGCAGTTAACCTGCGACTACAGAATGATTCCCATGTGACGCGTTGGTCTTAGGCGGAGGCAAACATTGAGGTTGTCAAATAGGCAATGCGTACAGATGTCCTATCATTTCTGTGTGATTTTAATGTTACTTTTAATGGGGGGGGGCATCGATGGCGAGCTATAAAAACTATACTGTCCGACCGCTCCAGCCATAAGGCTCCTTCCTCATTACCAACATCTTGTCCCCATTTCACATATCTCCTGAACCCAAGCCAGTGCAAGGAGATTATCTTCGCCTGATGTAAAGCACTATATAAATAAACAGCATAACACAATCTAGGAGGATATTTCAAGCGTCCTTGATGGTTTTACTTTCCAATTTCTTTAACCTTGAGCACTGCTAATAGCCTCCAGACATTGCAATTCCAAATGGGAATTTGAACCTTGAGTTTCACACCCCCTGAGCTAATGTCTGCCTTTGCTTCCTTCAGTGAAATTTTCTTTTGTCCCAACACAAGGTCCATTGATTTTAAAAGCGCCAGTGTCTTGACTATCGTTGCTGATGTCCAATGTGTCAAGAGGAAGAGGGTCATGATTGGAATCATCTGAAGGCTACTTACAACATGAGACAGCGGTAGAAGTAGGAGTCTGCACTGAGGATAGTCCTGATGAGTGGTAAACCTTAATTATTCAATGTATTGCTTGTACAGTTCCATTTCATGAAGTAGTCCGGTCACACTGGGGCAAACAGCACATGGATTAAATGCCTGCATGATCCGGCATTCCCTTTTTCCCTGCTATTGGCTGGCCAGATAGATAACCATATACCTCTGTATTTAAGACTTCGGTTAATCTTTCTTCTTTTTCTTCACACGCTTAGGTTTTATGTTCATTTTCCTCCAGACTTCAGCATTTGTTCGATCCTGTTTGGTAACTCCACTAAAGTCAAATGATTTCAGCCAAGGCAGCAGACCAATAACATAATTTCTATTAAAAAAAGGAAAAAAACAAAATCAGTCATTGCAGTGCAATTGAACAACCACTGCCACAACCATATCTGCTTCCATATGCCTGTGGAAGAACACAGCATAAACATAACTCAGCATCACCATCAAGGACTGGGATACCCATCCTCTTGCCCATAAATACAACTCAGCACCAGAGCATGGGTCATCATTAGGACAGCTGTTGAAAGACACGTGAAAAGAAAAGCAACCTGAAGAAATACCAAAGGTATCAAATATGAAAATTATACAGAAACAACCTCTAGCGCCCAAGGAGGAATGGAACATAAACCTGAAAAGAACAAAATGTGAGTTGTAGACTAGGCATCAAATTTTCAAGGAGTAACTAGGGAAGCCTAGTCCAATAGGCAAAAACATCCCACTGAAAGACAGCGGACTTGCAAATGGAACCGTCACGGAACGTGTATGAATGCCAACAAAAGTACCAGGACAATGAAAAAGCACAATACAGGAGAAGACCGAGGTTAATCATAATGCGAGGATCTAGGTAACAGACCAATCCCCTCAAAGCAAAAGGATGAACCTATTGGACTAGGCTTCCCTCCATGGGCACTAGACGTGGTTTCCCTATAATATTTATATTTGATACCTTTGGTATTTCTTTAGGTTGCTGTTCAAATAAATTGTCTTTCCACCTCTGTCCTAATGAAGGCCTGGTAAATGTAACTATTGGGGTCGAAACGTCGACTTTCTAATGCTTTGCAATATGGACTGTAGTATTCACTATTATTCGTTTCTACAAGCTTTGATGTTTTTCTCCTTTGTTTGTTTAGAATTTAGTAACTATATAATACGATTGTTTATCAAAAAAGTCATAAGTCTGCAATAAACTAACTCGCTTTTGCATTCTGTCTTGATATGTTTATGAATTTGTAATCTGACCAAACGTTAAAAAATTCTGTTGCCTGTGCTTACCTATTTGTATACATTCCTTCCTCCCACTGCTCCTGAGTGAACCACGTATTTGTTGCATTTACACAACTCAGCACCAGTGCATCAATCGTCAAGAATTGGATGCCCATCGCCTTGCCCGTAAACACAACTCCGCACAAGAGCATCTATCATCAAGGACTGCCGTTCCCACCCCCTTGCCTATAAACACAACTCGGCATCAGAGCATGTATCATCAAGGACTGGGGTACCCATAACCTTGCCCAGAAACACAACTCCGCGCCAGACCATTTATCACCAAGGACTGAGGTGACCACCCCGTGCCCATAAACACAGCTCACTGCCAGATCATCTACCATCAAGGACAGCGGTGCCCACCCCATACCTGTAAATACAACTCAGCACGAGAGCAGATATCATCAAGGACTGGGATGCTTACCACCTTGCCCCTAAACACAACTCAGCGCCAGGCCATCTATGATCAAGGACTGGGGTGCCAATGCCCATAAACACAACTCTAGTCTAAAAAACAAGAGCAACTCAATGTATCACATGAACTTAGGTATCAAATGTAGTAACTGAAAAAAGCAACTCATTTTTACACACAATCTGATTACACACACTTCTGTGCAGACCTAATCGACATAAAATAATTCCTAATGAAGCAGACAAATTTACTCTAAAGGCTTGATCTTTGTTCAAATTCAAGTGACAAACAACCAATATCTCATTATCCAATTAGATTCAGCCGAAATTCACAGATGTTAATTATGTTCCCACCAATTGTTCTGTGGAAGCAAGGAGCCAACATGTTTCGTCCAATCAAGCGACTTCCTCAGGCAAGAATTGCTGTGAAGAGTAATTAGAGTCAGACTTGGAGTATTTAGCACAACCTTAAGGGCACTGGATGGGGTTGATTATGGCCAAGTAAGTATGCAGTTCATCGTGACAATGCACAAGTGTCCTATCAATAGCACTTCTAACGGTAGAGTGTTCCAAGGTATTGAGGTGTGTGTAATGGTATTGAAGTGCAAAATGTGGTAAAGTGTGCCCAATATTTGAATGCTAGGGTAGTTGCCATTACATTTGTTGAGGAATTGTAGAGGTCTATGATAGAAACTGAAATAGAAAAAGTAGTTGACTGCCCAGCATCTGCGTCTAACACCACTTGGTAAACTGGTAGTAGCCTGCTTGGCGTGCGTGCCCGACACCACTTGGTAAATAGGTAGTAAGTACACTGCTTGGAGTGCATGTCTGACACCATTTGGTAATCAAGTAGTAAGTACACTGCTTTGCGTGCATGTCTAACTCCACTTGGTGAACAGGTAGTAAGTACACTGCTTGGAGTGCATGCCTGACACCACTTGGTGAACAGGTAGTAAGTACACTGCTTGGAGTGCATGCCTGACACCACTTGGTGAACAGGTAGTTAGTACACTGCTTGGAGTGCATGTCTGACACCACTTGGTAAACAGGTAGTCCACTGCTTAGCGTGCATGTCTGATACCACTTGGTGAACAGGTAGTAAGTACACTGCTAGGAGTGCATGTCTGACACCACTTAGTAAGTAGGTAGTAGACTGTTTGTGTCATGAAGCTACATAGGCCTTGTGCACAAACACGTCCATTTTACATGTTCACGTTTAAAGTTGACATCTTTTAAATGATGACTTTTACCACACATTGTTGTGCTCCGCATGAGATAGAATACTCAAAGGGTTTGCTTACTGTTACATTTCTTCGTAGGCATATTATCATACTAGAAGACATTCAGTTCAAGGACCAGGTACACTGCGCGCACTGGCCTTGTTTGCTGTTTTCCATTCTGTGACAATTCTGGCTGGGTAGAATCGACAAAGTTGGCGGGTCGGAGCTTAGGCATAGAATGAATGGGTCCAGTTTATTATATAAACTGTACCACGCTTTTGTTTAGGTGGAGGAGCATTTCGATGGTTGTCGAGGTTGACCTTTGCCGGAATTCTAGCCCAGCTGAATACCGTCTCCATCCTGAGAAGGACGCCAGCCTGTTCTACGCTAAGATTGGCTCCCACATGACCCACAACCAGAGGTAAATGAGGAGTTAGACCACTCTAAGGTATTCTGGCAGACCACACACCCTATGCTTACTAGCATAGAAAGCGCTAGGTAGGAGTAGAGTTATATGAGATCATATAATCATTGCAACAGCACAATGGTTGAACTATTTCTCATCTTTGCCATTATTGCAATGTCGATTACTTTGTTTTGTTTCCTTCTGTTCATCATTGCAGCACACAAATTTTACACAAGAATCCTATTGCTTCAATAAATATTGAAACGCCAATTTGCGTATTCTTTGTGTCTCCTTTTGGGCATGCCTGAGTTACTAACGAAAGGGTAAGATCTGTTCCCATGATTTCCCTGATGAATCAGGATGGCCATGTTCTGAGGATGCAGACACTTGGAGTGCATGTCTGACACCACTTGGTAAACAGTTACTAAGTACACTGCTTGGCATGCGTGTCTGACACCAGTTGGTAAACAGGTAGTACGGTTTAGAGTTCCAGATGGTGCACTGTACGTTAGCCAGGAATTAGGTAAACAGATTATTTTGGTATGCAAGGACTCAGTTTCACATAGTTATGACGCTTATGTTGCCCAAACGCATAGTCGTACTGCGATAGCAGGAACCGTATGACACTAGGCATGCATGCCTGAAACCACTTGGTAAACAGTTAGTACACTGCTTGGAGTGCATGTCTGACACCACTTGGTGTCAGACAAGCAACAGATGGGGTGAATCACTGAAAGCAACGGATTCAGCCTGGAGATCCTTCAGAAAAATGAATCTGAGGGAAGAAGAATCCATCAACAAAAACGTTTGCTGTCAGGAAGTGTAAAAAAGCTTGTGATTTATTTTTCTCTCAGTTGTACAGAGATTACCAGCCGAACAAATGCAAGTGTAAAGACTGTGAAGAAGGTAGTCCTTCCACGATACACTTTCTGTTTTATATGCTATGTGTACTAGCGTCAATTTTGAGTGAAAAACTGGCTTCTGATCTTAAAACGGGCATGAGTGAAAGCTACTTTGGTATGCGAAGACATCGTTTATGTGCACGGTTATAATTCAAGTAGAAATTTGTGAATTCTACCTGGAATAGTCTTAGGTATTCGTTCATTTGCTTGATGAGCATTGCTTTGGATGACCACAATAATTTATGGTAATGTGATGGTAAGAGCATTTTATTGTCAAGTCGAGATGTTGATTTATTGATTATGATTTTGGTTTGATTTAGTCACATTGAAGATCTAGACTGTGAAATGAGCAGTCAATAAATGTTTGGAATACAAAATAATTGTCATGTGGCGCGCTTGCATAGCATTACTATAGGAAACGCCATCTATATAAACTATGGATTCATGCTTTTCTACTTGGAATATATTTCTAATGGTTGGATATGGATATGCTGATAAGAGTGAATAGTTAGGGGTGGTATGCATCATTCCTAAATAAATACTTGATTGTTATCTATTTACTGCTTTTCATGCTGCATGATAATGTACTATACTCTCTCTCTTGTGAAGTGTGAGGCGTCACAGACTTGCTGGAGACGTCGCTGATTTGAAGCTCTGGCTCACAACTTATCAGGGTGTTACCACAGGAGCTTCAACAAGAGCGTTACTCTGAGGTTCATATACATGAGGGCACTACTACCGCCAAGTGGATACCAATACAGCTATATCAGTACATGATAGGATTGGTTGTTTTATCACAAGGGGACATTTTGAAGTACCACTGGGAGATTGAGGATTCCACGCTAATTAGATACCTATTCATGCTTTGCTGCCTGGCTATCATTGATTTTATGAATTGAGGTGTGTGTACTGCAATATTTTGGGCAGATGTGCGAATTGAAAAGGCGCGATTCCGATTTTGGATTGCTGTTTTCAATGCCTTGAAAAAGTCTGTGCAAAGACTAAATACACGTCGGCTAATCGTGTGCTGGGAATTTGAAAGATTTACATTTTGATAATAAAGACTACTAATCGACATGGATTAACCTCTCTGGATTCTTGTTTCTGATGAATAGATTTTGTGTTTTTCTTGCTTGAAAATTGGGTTTATTCATACCCAAGGGTCGAACATACGTAATTAGGACTTGAATAAGACTAATGGTGTGCTGTAAAGCCCTCTACTTTCTGTGTGATAATGTACTATACACTGCACAGGTAGTGTTAATCAGCTGGCAAATCGTCATATAAAATAGTCAGTTTTTCTATGCACAGGGTGGTAAAGTTCAGATATTGGGGTTTCTTTGCAAAGAGAAGGTTCCGATTGCACCTTCCACCAATTACCGATGTGGAATGTCGGTGGCACAAATTTTATAACTACATGGTAATGATGACACCACAGTAGATTTTGTACTGAAATCAGTTTTATTTGTGGCCTGTGACTATTTTATGAAGTTGTATGCATATAGTTTTAATTATATCTAGCTCTAATTACATCTAGCTCTGAGGAAGCTCCATATAAATAATAATGCTTAAACGTAACATGTGTTGCCAGCAAGAAGTACTCATAGAATCCATTTTTATTTTTTTTAAATATCTTTATTGGTCTTTTCAAGTTTTTCCAGCATTCCATGATACATAACATGACAGAATGGCGAATAGAAGAAAGAGACAGTATTGTCAATTACAGATTACATTGTCGCAACAATACTGTTATGGAGTAACTACTCGCAGTTCAGCAGATCGTGTCCCGATGTGTTACAGCGCACAAAGTTATCCTCAAGAGGCTGTCCCCCCATGGAAAAAGAAGTACTCATAGAATCCATGATGGAGTTGAAAAATAAACTGGAGCGAACCTTGAGAATTAACACACTGATCACGTCAACACAGGCTTTGTGTGGAAAATTTGCTACATATTGAATGCAACTTATTAAGAAAACAGGAGGCGTGCGGATAGACTTGGCCAGATTAAATTCTGCAAGGTTCCTTCAGTTCTTGGATTTGACTGAGCAACCAAATATCTCTTCCGTTTCCAGCACTGTTGGAGATGTTAAGTGGAGCTATATTTCTTCTGTTTTATTTGGTATAATAACAAGGGAGATGTTGGCGATGTTTAAAGGTTATGTATTCAGAATATTGTGTATGTTATCTATTTAGAATATTGTGGATGTCATCTTATGTGGATGTTCTGGAATTCCTTTCAGGCATTCACTACAGAGACTTCTCTGGGATTGGTCGTGGGTCTTATTCTGTGAATAAACCTTCAATTAAGGATATACCAGAAGTCGTATCCTGAGTTTCATTCCATGATGGACACACTACATTTTAGCCACAATTTGGTTTATTCAGAGACCCAAAGACTCATGGTACTTTAATTTGCCCATTATTTGGATACTTATTATTACAGATCTGGATGTTAGCCGATGACATTTTCTACATTTACAGCAGAGCGCTATAGTTTCGAGAAGGTACCGTGTTTTAAATCTTGCTTTACTGACTTTTCTATAATATGGCATCAGGCGCTTACCGTTAGGATCTTGTAACAGTCATCTACACGCGAGTCCCTCACGTGGGATTTGAATGCAGAGCAACGTTCGCCTGGCACACACGCTCTCTGCTTCTACGTTGCATTGATTTCAGCATGCTCTGCGTTGATTTATGTGCTTTGTCATCGCATGGTACCCCCACGTTTGTGACCATCTTGAATTGCAAAGGATTCGTTTATTCGTTCATAAGCTGGTATCAATAGGTTTAATGCAGTGGCACGATCTACAATGTATCTTCTAATTTATGTGGCTGTTGGAGTCATTCAATTACACGCACCGCCACGGACTACGATTTATAAATTCCTATTTATGCAGCTGCCGGTCAATTCCTCGATACTCTACGATCCTGCATTTCTTTACCTGCTGGGAAGAAAGCATTTAAGTATTTTCAAGTTTTTCTTTATTTAATTTTGTTCAGTCCTTTATTTGTTTACATACTTTAATGACTATTCTATTAACTGTGTTTGGATTTGATTGTAACTATTTCGTTGGAATATACATACCTAATACATGGCTAATGAGAACAACGTTGTGCAATCTCCTTTTTTACAATTTTCCGGAAAACCACTAATGCTGTGTAGAAAATGTCTCGGAATCTTTGAGAAATATAGGATTACACTTGATGCCAAGAAATAGGATGCTGTTAGATGCACCGCTTTATTATTTAATCATCTAGGTGATGCAGGGTAGGGAGTCTATGCCAATTTGCCTCATGTTATTCCTCCTGCTGCGGAGGCTGAATCCTGGGATGAATATACTGAGGCAGTAGCTGCATGACCAAACAATATTCTGATGAGCCATCTGTTATGCTAGAGAGGAACACATCTTTCAAAAGAAAACAAAAATTGAGGGAATCAGTTGAGGACTATTTGCAGCTAAGTGTGAATTTGGCAGTAATCTTGATGTTTATCTTAAAGATCAATTTGTGTTTAATTGCCCATGAAAACAAAATATACATGAACCCATTCTGAGCTGTTATAATCCTTTGCTTTCTGAAGTCAGAGACATTGCCAAGATTATAAAACAATATCTTACGTCCACAAACGCCATCACAGATGAGGTAAAAGACAGGTTGCCTGTGTCATTTGTTATCCCCTTGTTGCAAGGATTCTGCGTAAACACAGAACTATGCGTAGGATTATGGGACCTAAGTAGATAGGGACTGAGTCATCCTACCACCTTAGTACCCATGAGCCCAGGACCGACTTGCTATAGTGTCTCACTTGATCTCCTACTCACTCACAGAGAAACAAGTGATTAGACACCCCAGAACACAACACTCCCTACTCTTCTCAGGAATCGCGGTTGCTAGACACACCCTTTAGCTCACACTCTTATACTTGTCCACAATAAGATCTGACAGACACGAACAAGTTTAAAATATTTATTTTAACTAACGTGCTCTAATATGCAGTATACATACCACAACAAGCAGGAAAATGCATAACCCCAGTGTATGGTAAGCATAGCAATTAGTCCGTAAATCATGAAAGGAGCTGTCATTGTAAAAAGACAGCATCCCTCCCCTTGTATAAAAGCAGAATGATTGTATATCAGAAGATCTCTTGGCGTTATCTGCAGACCCCGTATCTCAGTCTATAGATGGTAGATCAACATCATTGGTGCGGTCTGGTTTTTCTCCCTGGAAAGGTCCCTCTCCAAGTGTGTGCTACCTATTTGTGTATTCCAATAGGCCCAAAGTACGTATTCTCTAACAACAGCTGCAATAATATGTTTTTTCTAGGTGCTAGTGCCTGACCAGAACAGAATAACAAGGGGCATTGTTGTTCGACCTTTGTCACAATGTTCAGACCTGCAGAGTGTGAACACAACGATAGGTTCTCATGTGAAAACGGCAAACAAGTCATTTGGAAAATAAACTTGTGTAGTAACGTGTGCAAAGCAGCGGACAACCTGCAGCGTGCTCATGCTAACTTAGAGAAGGCGACAATGTCCCCATGCCCCACGTGACACCCTCTGATGATGCTAGTGTGTGTGTTGGATCTAGAAAGAATAAGGACAAGAAAAGTTGTGGTTACTGTTTTAGGTGCAGGTCAAAATTTTATATGGGAAACAACACAGCATGGCCAGCACAAGGGATTACATTCATGTAAAAAAAAAAATAGGACAGTTTTAGGCTGTGTGTTGGAATCTAAAGACAAATATGAAAGTGAATCCATAAGAAAATGTTTAAAGGTCGTATTTGTGAAATTGATATGGAAAATGTTAACATTAACGTTATGGCAGATTCTGGTCCACCAATTACCATACTTTCAGATGTAACTTTTGACAAATATTGGCTAAACAAAAAGCTAAAGACAACAGGTGCAATAACAAGACGTTTGGGGAATATGACATAATTATGAAAGGATATTTTCAAGATGTACTGATGAACAATTTATACATAGATTTGTGTTGCTGAAAGAGGAAGGGACATCATGGAGTGGCAGGATCAAGGTAAATTTGGCATTTTGCTTAAACCTGGTGCTGATGAACCAGTTGTTTTGGGTCAAGTACCAGTTTTAAGTTTAGATAGTTGTAAATATAGGGCAGACATTGTTATGTTATCAGACAAGTATGCCAACGTTTTTAGTGATGATATAGGTCTTGGATGATATAGATCTTGTCAAAGATTTCGAGAATAAAATTGTGCAGAAGGGGGATGCTAAACCTGTGATGCAAAGAGTTAAACCAGTTCCTATTTCTATTAAGCAGGAATTGAAATCGTTGCTGGACAAAGTATGTGCAAATGAGTTGCTGCAGCTGTAATTGCAAGAGACAAATCTGGTGAGATTAGGTTATGCGCAGATCTCAGAGCTCTTAACAGAAATATTGTGGTGGATTGTCATCCTCTGCCACGTATTCATGATATGTTGGCAAATTTAGGCAAGTGTAAATATTTTCCCACCATAGATTTAGGATCTGCATATCATCAAATGCCGTTGGCTGACGAGTCACAGAGTTTGACAATGTTTTACGCCTTTCGGTGCTTACAAATATTTGCGGATGCCTTTTGGCTTGGTGTTGGAACTAGCACTTTCTGGTTGGATGAGGCGAGGCAGAACTTACCAATCCAGTCAGGGGTAGGTGATTACACTCGCTGTATAACCTGCGCTCACCCCTGCTTAGCTTGGCACTGAGCAGTCAGGCTTATCACAGAGGCAATGTGTTAAGCACTGGCATGGCACTCTCACATAATAAATACACTGAGCGTCAAAAAAGAGACTTCACATGTGGCGTATGTAAACACATGGGATACATTAATTAAAAAGTTTTGTTGATAAGTATAAGGAATTTTTGTGTTCTAATGAGCAATGTAAGGTTAGTGTTCCATCTTTTTTTTAATTTTTATTATTATTTTTTATTAGCATTTTTGAGCAACATAACCAAAGTAACACTTCTCACTGCCACGTATACTTAATAGATTATTAATGACATATGCTCCCATCAGCCCTCCGTCAGCAATAGGATTGACATTCAACTTATTAATAAGCCGTAATAACATGGGCCTGTCCCGTCCAGCCCCACATCCCCCCCCCGCCGCACTCTCTCCAGATCATAGGAATACTTCAATATGTCCCACAGTCAACCGAACCTGTATCCGTCCCCCGCCAATACCAACTCCGAGTATGAGATTACAGCGCCTGGAGAGTAGTCTGCGCCAACCAGTGCGTGAAGGGCGCCCATATATCCCTCGGCCGCGAGCGCATTGGCAGGAGCTCCCAGTAGACAGCCAGCTGTGACTGGCAATATACAGCGCTTCTTACCCATTCTCTAACGCTAGGCGACGTAGCAACCCCCCAGTGCAATGCAATTTGTCGTTTGGCCAGCAAAAGTAGCATTGCTGGTAGCTTCCGGTGCTTGGGTTTGATCATATGTAAGATGCCCAGCAATGCAGTTTGTGGTGTACATGGGATCAGTAGGCCAGTGATTGTGCATATTATTTCCATCACCCTGACCCAGAATGCCGCTAATGTGGGGCAGTCCCACGCCATATGTAAGAAAGTAGCCCCTCGTGCGTGGCAGCGCCAGCAATCATCTGTATCCCTCAAGCCCATGCGGTGTAATCGTCTAGGGGTGCGGTATGTCATATGGATATACTTGAAATGAATCAGGCGAAGCCTGTAGTTGGGGGATAGTATCTCAAGTAGCTTACAACATAAATCCCAGTGCTCATCAATGATTTCGGTCCCCAGTTACGCGGCCCACATGCGACGCGCCGCCGGGATCACTATAGGATGACAATTTTGCATGCTCAAGTACAATCGAGATACGAGCCGGCGTCCTGAGTCCACAGTCAGCACGGTCTCCAGGGCAAGTAAATCCGGTGGCGGTGCCGGAAATGTAGGAAACAGCTTTTGACATGTGTGGCGAAGCTGACAGTAAAGTAGCGTGTCAAGCATCGTCGGGGCGTCCGCACCACACATCTGCTCCTGCGTGAGGAAGGCATCACCCGGGAACAAATCCCCCCCTGTGTGAAGGCCGCGCGCCACAGCCCGCTCCCCGGTTCGCATATTCTGCAGCGGGGGCCACATCGGAGTTCCCCGTAGAGGCATCGACCTGGTGTACAGAAGGTCCATTCCGGCTCTACGCCTCAGCCCATCCCAGGCCCACTTAAGTGCATGTATCGGGTCGATTTCCGTGCATCTCCGCCTGAGTGTTCCATCTTTGACTCCTATGCTTGACCTGAAGGGCCTTTTAAGTTGTTGAAGAGTGATTTGAAGTATCTGATTGTGGCAGTGGATTATTTTTCAAAATGGCTGTAAAATGCATTTGTAAGAACAGCGAAAACACACAGTCTCAAATTTTTTGGGTAAAAGATTATTTGTATTGAAGGTGCACCTAAATCAATTGTAACAGATAATGGGTCACGTTTTATTTCATGCGAGATGTTGCAGTTTTTCAACAAACATGGTATACAGCACATTAAGGTGACATTGTATAGTTCTTCTTCAGATGATTTAGTGGAGATGGCTAATCGTTTTTTGAAGGAAGGCCTGCAGACGGCAATTTAAAAATATTTGAATGTTGTAGAATATTTGAAAAACAAGGTATGAAGCTATAATCATAACAACCTGCACAGTACTATTGATGTTGCATCTTTTATGCTTTTGAGGGGCAGAAAACCTGGTTCCGGTATTGAAGCATCTTGGTTGGATGCAGGTACTGGTCATTTGAATGAATGTTTAGATTTTAACAAGGAGGGCAGAAAAGTGGAGGCAAAAGAAAAAAAGGTTTGTAAAGAATATTTTGATAGTACTATTTATTTGAAAAGTTTTATATAGCACAAACAAGACGCTCTAGGGTATCAGAGCGCTGTACATCGTATTATAGACATAAAGCAGATACAAAAGAAATAATAAACCGAGTAAGAGGTTAGGTTACACCTGAAACAAATGCTAAGTAGGAAGGTAGACAGGCCAGAGTTGTAGACAAAGAATAAGAGTTACTTTTGGAGGTTACTGGTTTATTGTTGCATTTGGCTATTCAGGAATAATCCTTTGACATCTTTTTTTAATGCGGCTGTCGAGAGGTTTGTTCTGATTTCGGGAGGGAGAGCATTCCATATTCTTGGAGCAAAACCAGAGAAGGTGCGGTTGTAGGTTTTCTTCTGTTTGAACTTTTAGGGTTTCAGCAGTAGAGTATTGGAACTTCTAAGGTCTTGATTCGTGCCTGCAAGTTCAGGTTTTATTGTCAAGTAAGTGGGAGTGTTATGTATGTATCGCTTTATGCGTTAAGCAGGCTATCTCATAGCGGTGCCTTGCATCGAGAGAGAG
Source organism: Triturus cristatus (assembly GCF_964204655.1). Taxonomy (NCBI): domain Eukaryota; kingdom Metazoa; phylum Chordata; class Amphibia; order Caudata; family Salamandridae; genus Triturus; species Triturus cristatus. The sequence goes on from NC_140591.1 coordinate 1,542,846,984, forward strand.
CCATTTGAGTTGAATTAGCTCTGGAGTGATGTGTTTACATTTTCTTGATCCCATGACGAGTCTGGGAGCAGAGTGCAAAGTAGCCCTAAAAGATGCCAGTTTAGCTTTGGGTAGCCCAGCCAGGGTCACAATTCCGCAGTCTAAACCGAAGATGACTAGTGTTTGGACAGCTAGTTTCATGTCCTCTGGTGGTAGGAACAGTTTGAGTTTTAATGTGTTGAGTTGCTGGTTGATGATTGGGTTTTAATTTAAAAAACATTCACAGTGGTGACAGGAGAGTTGAAATTTACAAAGCCAGTTAAAAATTGCAGGACAATGGGCGATGGAATAGGAACTCTATTGTGAAGCTTAAAGAAGAGCAAGTTCGGATTATGAAAAATTTGAATGTCGTGAAGTGATGAATGATTCTGATTGGCTTGATGTGCCTTTGTTTTTTTTTTTGTGCAAATCTGTTTTATTGATTTTATAATGCAGTACATAACATCACTGTTAGACGCTGCAGCTATTACATTAGGTACAGCATCTGTGCGCTTGTGCAGTCCGTTTGTACCCGTAGGGCAATATAAGATGCTATAGAGACAATACTCGTAAGTACATTTGCAATTGGTCTCCCACAGGTGGGCAGGAGAGAGGAGAAGGGAAGGAGAGCGACAAGGAACATGTACAATATATCATAGCTTACAGTCTGAAACCTCCCCCCAAACATATACACTGCTGCATGCCCATCCCTGGTTACCCTGACACGTGTGGACTTACAGAGTAGTCGATTATATTGGTGCCATATACGGTTGAGCAGCATTATGAGATTCACAGGAGATCAAAAAGAAGGGCAAAACTTTGCATTTATTAACTGTTGAGAAATAAGAAACATAAACGTGTGTAATAAACTGATCCGTTCTCGACCCTCCCCCCCCCAGTTCCATGTGCAGTATTACATATTGCTCTGCATGTTAGTGGCTGCCAGCCGCTGCCCCATCCCTAGATCATGTACTAATGTCTTGGCACAATCAGCATTTATCTAGCAATAGAAGGTGATGTGTTGTACGGACCTGCACATCATGTGTGTGCTAACTACCCGTGGCCTGCTCCTCTGAGGGGTCCTCAGATGGCGTGTCTGCGCTGCGTTGCAAAGCTGTATAGAGAGCGTCCCAGTATGTGGTGATAGGGAGCTTACGCAGCCCCAGGGTCTCTTTGCGTTTGATGACGATACCTTCTGCCTTGGACCACACTAGCAAGGACTGTCGCCAAGCCTGAATATGCGGGGGGTCTGACGCTTTCCAATGCTTCCTAATTAGCCTCTTGGCCACTATCTATGCCAGGTCTAAGAACCGGGATGTAACTTTCGTGCTGGATGTTCTGCGGAACCTATGTAGTTAGTAGGTTGGCCTGCCGAAAGGTAGCTCCCGGCCCGTACAAGTGCGCAGCGGCGTAGTCACGTCGCTCCAATATGCACCTACCCAGACACAGCTCCGGGACATGTGCACCAAGTCAGCCCACGCTGCAGCGCACCTCGGGCATGTGGCATTTTCACAATTAAAATATTGTTTAATTTTCGCAGGCGTAAGGTATGCCCTGTGAACTATGTATAGTTGAATCTGGCGAAAGCGCATATTCCTGTGAATGCGCGTCGGGCTCTTGAGCACCTGGACCCACTCTTTGTCTGTGAATGGGTGACCTAAGTCCTGTTCCCACTTGTAACGAAGTGTGTCAAGGCTGATCGCTGCGTGCGACCTGAGTGAGGCTGCAAACCAGTGTGTTAGGTGTCTACCCTGCCCCATGACGTGCAAGTACTGCATGGTGAGGTGTGTTCGCGGCTTGGTAGTGACATCTCCCCATGCTGCTGTGAGTGAGGCCACCGATGGGCGAGAAATTGTCCCGGCGGCAGTCCTTCCTCATCCACAAGCTTCGTGTACGGCGTGAGCGCCCCCTCGCGATAGAGATCTCCGAGTGTTTGGACACCCTGTTTGATGAGCCTTTCTACTGAAAATGAGTGCGGTGGTAGTGAAGTTTGCCTACAAAATGATTCTCAGAATACTAGCAGTGCGGATTTGAAGTCTGAAGCAGATGATGACGTTTGCTTACAGAGTAATTCACAGAATACTAAAAGTGTGAATTTGAGATTTCACAATGAATGAGTGAGAGTAGCTCCTGTTACACTTTCTTATGTTTTAATTGTATTTCACAGTAACTAGATTTCTTCTGTTTATTTGTTAAAATAATAAGAGAGATATTGGAGACATTTAGTGGTTATGTATTCAGAATATTGTGGATGTTATGTATTTAAAATATTGTGGATGTCATCTTATGTGGGTGTTCTGGAATTCCATTCAGGCATTCACAGCAGAGATGTGTCTGGGAGTGGTCGTGGGTCTGTGAATAAACTTTCAATTAAGGACTTACAAGAAATCATTTCCTGGGTTTCATTTCAAGATGGAGTAGACACACTACAGGCACCCAGGAGAAAGCCTTTTTATGGAACCAAAATTGTTGTTATTTGTATATCTTGTGAGGTGTACAATTGTTAAAGTTGTTGGTTGCTGTTATAAGTGATTTAACATGGTAGTCCTGTTGACCAAGGCTCACTGAAGGATTAAGATAGCTATTAAGAGCAGGGCTCGGGCATGAAAGGCTCAATACTAACATGCAATTTTAATGCATTTTAAGTGGAAACCTTTCAGGTGTATTCCCCTCATCAAAGCACCCAAGCAATCCCGATCTGAAGAAAGAACAACAAAGAATGCAGTTTCCTTGATTGGGATGAATTAATTTGTTTGTTTTGTGCAGGATTGTCACATTCACCAGGAGCACAAAACCTGTTGATGCTTACCAACTAAAGCAGTGGTAAATGCCTTTTGAAAAACACTCTTATCAATTGTCAGTCTTTGGCATCAATTTTGTTATATTCAAGCAAAGCCATGTTGCTTGGTTTTGCATCCTCTGAAGTTTCTGGTTGTTTTTCATGGAGGCTATAGCATACATTAGTTTGTGGCCAAAGAGCAGAGACCGCACGAAGGCCCTGGAAAGTTTGATGCCATGGATTATCTCTAGAAGAGGAAGGATCCTTTGCAGGATCAGGAGTTGGAAGTAGGTGATTTGGACCACGCCTGAAACTTGGTACAGAGCTCAAACAAGACATTCAGTTACTGGGCAGTGAGGGGATGGCCTTTACTTCCTCTGTGCACTGGAATGGTATGGAGTTTAGGGTATGATAGATACCAGACTTTCAGCCTTCTTGCCACACATTCTAAATCAGCTCACCTTCTGGTGATGTATGTGTGCCAGCCAACTTGAGTTTTTTTTTATTGCTTTGTACTATTATCCTGCCGGATGCATTGTTGGATATCCCAGGTGGCGGTGTGTGATAACATGAGCGGTTGCTCTCACGTAGATGGTCACGAACAGTAGTGACAAAGGGAAGCGCTAGAGGACACTGAACATGCTATGATGTTGATGTGTGGGGATCATTTCTGATCAAATGGCTTCAATTTGAGAGGACTGAATGGCGCCACTGAAGGCGATTGCCTGTGACCCCAGAACACACTTCAAGGCTTCAGTGTCATTTTTCAGGCTACTTTATCCTCCGTTGCAATCATGGATACTGGTGCCATCTGCAATCTTGGTAAGAGGGACCTAAACATGCCGGTTGAAGGCAGAACTAACTTTAATGAACCTTCACTACAATGAGTCCACAGTTCAGTTTGTGCCTCTTCTGCAGCTGATTACACCACATAATTTCCACACAAATCAAGACTTTGGGCCAGATGTATCAAAGGGTTTTGCCCATTCTGTGTCTATGGGGAAATGTGTTGATACATATGGCCCTGAGTCTTTATATTTACTAGTAGAAACAGTAAAGGGAGATATTTGTATTCTCCGTGTTTGTGATGCGTACATGTAAATGAATCTTGACTATGCAATTTCTTAATGTAGTTTTCACCTTCAGCAGTGAAAACCCTTGGTGGGGCAGCTGCTGGAATGCATCCAACTTCTGATGTTTCATACAGAATAATGACACTTTGACTGCTGAGGTCCACTTTACACAACTTCAGTCTCCCTTCTGTTGTTGATAATGGTAGAGATAATTTACACCTTGATGAAGTCAAATATGTTTGAATATGTATGGTAAAGTAACAGTAATTAGGATGCAATTAGTAATTAGGGTGCTTTTACACCACTTCCCTTCTCGTCTTGAATTCGCAAGAAGCTGAAGACCTGGCTTTCCAATGAACTAACCTACCATTGGCAGGAATATGCACACACATCTGCTCAACAACAGAATGCCCTCACGGATGACAGTGCGCTGTACAAATACACATAACATAACATCCGAAAAGTTCAAGTTCAAAAGCAAAATCAGCAAAGACCTTGGCAGCCCATGTTATAGGAGAAGGTATTTGGTTCCTAAAGAACAAAGATTTTGCCATCTGTGCACACAAGAAGCAACCACAGATTTTGAAGCTCAATTGGACTACCAGTGTCTAACAAACTTAGGATCAGATGTTGTATTCCTTGAACCATTCAATTTCTAGAGTTGGGACTCCACCACTCTGGTTCAGTGTAGGTCTACTAGTACAAAATCCGATCGTTATGAGAATTTATATTTTTTTTGTCTTCTATCCAACCCTTTCACTCAAACAGGTTCCTTCCTGGCTCCAAGATGGATTCATCACTTAGGATGTATGTATGTAGTATTTGTATAGCGCAAACCTAATCATAAAAGGAAGCAGAGTGCTATAAAAAGTCAGAGGCAGGCATACGGCCAACAAGTGAGAGGAGAGATTGGGGATTATTGGATGGTTACAGCATTGTAATGTAATGTTCTTTAAAGAGGTATGTGTGTCTTAAACTATTTTCTAAGTTGAAGCTGAGTTGGAGTGGTTCTTATGATTCTGGGGTATTATTATAGATCTTAGATAGATGGAAAAGGTCTACTGCCTTTTTTTTTTACGCCGCTTAGTTTCTGGTCTGACGGTGTACTGGCTGTGGGTGTGCTGAGAGCCACCAGATATGGTGAGCTTGTCTACAAGATAAACAGGCGTCTTAGTTGTGATTGGCTTGTAAGTGATGCAGCTGGTTTCGAAGAACATGTGGGTCAGCAAGGACAGCCAGTTGAGTCCCATCACAGCATTATGTGATCATATTTCTTCTGGCCCTGCATGAGAAGTGCTGTAGCGTGTAGGATGCCCTCTAGTTTTCCAAGTCTGTTATCTTGATCACATGGAGCATGTGCAACCCCCATCCAGATGCAAGAGAACAAAGCCTTAAACAGCAGTTCTGAAGTCACGTTCTACAAAAAACGGTTTTACTTTCTTTAGAAGAAAGAGTTGGGACCTGGCCATCTTTGTTTTTTGCCAACATGTTCCTTGAAGGTGAGGTTGGTGTCCAGGGTGAACATAAGTGAATTGGCATTCAGTGAGAACTGGGGTTTGATGCCACCAACGGCCATATAATTGAGTCAGGTTTGTACTATTTAATGCATGTTTTTGTCGATGCTTTGTAGCAGTCTGCTGTGACTATAGCACCTTGATGCTTATGAGTAGATGTTGCACTCTATAAATTTAATTCAAATTGCTCTTGGCAAATCCCAGAAATTCTGATTGGTTGGGTGGAGCTTCGGGTAGGAGATGGCCATCCAGGTCTGGACCTCACAGGCGGTCGCTCCTTCCTCGCTGCTCTGCCGCTCGCCTGCCTGCTGCCTCACCTGCTGCCAGACCGCTGACGGTTACCGCTGACCTCTTCTTCTCCGCAGCCCTCCGCTTCTGCCCACAGTCCGCCTTCCGCTTCTTCCGCCTTCCCGCTCCTCACTTCTCACCGGCCCCGCTGCCCCGGTCACTTCCTTGCTTTCTCGCCGCTGCCCCGGAGCCCCGCCTCCCCTCCTCGCCCATTGGTCATCCTGCCTCCCGCCTGACCCTCCCTACCGACTCCTTCTTAAGGGGTCCCTGTCGGGACACTCACTGTGACCCCTGTGACCTCACAGGCGGTCGCTCCTTCCTCGCTGCTCTGCCGCTCGCCTGCCTGCTGCCTCACCTGCTGCCAGACCGCTGACGGTTACCGCTGACCTCTTCTTCTCCGCAGCCCTCCGCTTCTGCCCACAGTCCGCCTTCCGCTTCTTCCGCCTTCCCGCTCCTCACTTCTCACCGGCCCCGCTGCCCCGGTCACTTCCTTGCTTTCCCGCCGCTGCCCCGGAGCCCCGCCTCCCCTCCTCGCCCATTGGTCATCCCGCCTCCCGCCTGACCCTCCCTTCCGACTCCTACTTATGACGCCCCCTGAGCGACCGCGCAGCGGGAGCGCCGAGTGAGCGCCGAAGGTGCGCCAAAGGTAAGCCCGTCTGCGCCTGGCCCGCGCCCAGCGCCAGACTCCCTGGCCCCCGCGTCCGCCACCCCCCCCGCAGGACCTACGATGCCGCCACACTCATCGCACTCAACACCGCCCAAACCCCCGGGTGCCACCAAGCATCCCCGCGACACACCCATGGACCCTTCGCCTGCCGATCCTGCAAATTCTCCTGCCTCCGCACCGGCACCGCACCCACCAAGACGGACAACAGCAACCACCTGAAGTGCATCCTGCTCAACACCCGCTCCGTCCACAGACACGCCATGGAACTCTGGAACCTCCTCGACACCGCATCTCCAGACATCGCCTTCCTCACGGAAACCTGGATGAACGCCTCCTCAGCCCCCGACATCGCCATAGCCATCCCGGACGGCTACAAGATCATCAGGAAGGATTGCGTCAACCAGACCGGAGGGGGCATCGCCATCGTTCACAAAAGTACCATCCGCATCTCGACTGACTCCATCGACACATTCAACGCCGCCGAATACCTGCACTTCCAGATTCACACTGACCCCAAGACCACTCTCAGAGGCACCCTCATCTACAGACCCCCTGGACCGCGCACACAGTTCTGCGAAGACATCACGGACTTCATCAGCCCTCACGCCCTCCCCTCCGCCGACTACATCCTCCTAGGAGACCTCAACTTCCACCTGGAGAACAACAACTACCGCAACACCACCGCCCTGCTGGACAACCTCGCCAACCTCGGACTCCAGCAACTGGTCAACACCCCCACCCACTACGCCGGCCACACGCTCGACCCCCTCTTCTCATCCAGCAAGCACGTCACCTTCAGCCACTCCACCGGACTTCACTGGACTGACCACAGCTGCGTCCACTTCAGCTTCCAAAAGAACACGATCCACCACCACCCAAAGCAGGTTCCCCACAGAAACTGGAGCAAGATCACAGTCGACCAGCTCACCACCTCCCTCAGCCAGAACCCACCAGGCAGAACAACGGACTCCAACACAGCTGCCCTCGACCTCACGCAGTGACTGACCTCCTGTGCCAATGACCTCGCCCCGATGAAGAACCCACCCACCAGACCCAGAAGCAAGAAGGCCCCCTGGTTCACCGACGAACTCAAGGACTCCAAGAAGGCCTGCCGCACCCTCGAGAAGGCCTGGCTCATCGACAAAACAGCCGACAACATGACCGCCCTCAAACTCGCCACCCGGAGACACCACCAGCTCATCCGCACCACCAAGAAGACATCCCTGAAGGAGCGACTGGACAAGAACGCCCATGACAGCAAGGAGCTCTTCAACATCGTCAAAGAGTTCTCCAACCCCAGCACCGGCAACAACGACATCACTAAGCAGGAACGCTTAATTTGTGTCACCACTTTTTCACCAGCATCACATGTAATCAAAAAGAGTATAGTCAAGCATTGGCCCATGTTAAATGCCAGCCAACTAAACCTTGAACGCCCACTGTTCGCCTTTAAATGGGCAAAAAACATTAAAGATCATCTAGTCCGGGCAGCCCTGCCAAAACCCCCCCAAAAAACAACTATCAACGATGCATGGGGGTTACCGACTCTTACAGGTCATGTGAAATGTGGGAGCTGCATATGTTGTGATTACACTGTTGAAGGCAAAACCTTTGAGCACGGAGCAATCAAATATGAGAGAAAATATTTTTCTAACTGTAATTCAACAAATGTTGTGTATGCAATTTTCTGTCCCTGCAAAATGATCTACGTGGGCCAGACAAGCCAGAAAATCAAGCTCAGGATCGGACAGCATCGCAGTAGAATCCGGTGTAAAACGGCTAATGCACCCCTAGTGGAGCACTTTACGGACAATGGACATACTGAGAATGATCTCAAATGGACAATTATCACAGTGATCAAACCACCCCCAAGAGGGGCAGACATTTTTCAAATACTCAACAAGGAAGAGCTCCATTGGATTCTGAGAACCAATAGCATCCACAGTGGCCTCAATCGCCTTGAAGACTGGACCTCCCTTTTATAAAGATGTCCCCGTTTTTCTAAAAAGATGTCTCTTTCAACGTGTATTCAAGTCACAAACACTGCCACTCTGTATGCACGTGCTCGTGTAATCACACTATGAGTCACTTACTCTGCACCTTTCCTGGGCAACCCACACCACCTTAAAATGGCCGCCTCCTTTTCATCATTTTAGTCCTTCTTCACTTTCCTCCGATTGTGTGCCTTAACCAGTCCTTCCCACACCACCTTAAAATGTCCGCCTCCTTTCCATCATTTTAGTCCTTCTTCGCTTTCGGCCGATAGTGTGCTTTAACCAGTCCTTCCTCACTTTCTGCCGATAGTATGCCATAACTAGCTCTGCCTCGGCAAACCGGCAGTCTCCATTGAAACTCCGAAGCAGATGCGGCGATACTGCCCACGCTCACTGAAGTAAGTAGCACGGCTAGATCCCTTGGACACCCCCTCTTTAACATGGCGGGTTCACGCCTAACCCATTCTTACCCCTCTCTGCTTCCAGGTAATGCGATTGTGCATTCTCCAACAGCTGGCAGACAGCACCCAACAGGACTTTCTGCCATAAAGCAAACAGAATTGGTAATTAAATTATTCTGTTTTACACTCAATTTCCGTGTCAACTCCACCCCTTCTTAAACTTAGACACCTCTACCTCTGCCTTCATTTAGATCCCGCTGGTGTCAGCAACCCCCAAAGCCCAGATGTTGAGCGCTCCTGCGCCTATAATGAACCGTTGACTCTCTGCCACCTTAGGTAAAGTCCCCACTGCCTTCTGGGTTCACCCATGAAAATATTTCATTCACCTTCGCACCGCGCCGTTTTTTTGTTTCTCCTGAATCACTGGAAACACCTTGCTCATGATCAGGCACTGCGCCGGTTCGTCGTCCTTTAATATGCAGACTGGTTTTTATCATACTCACTTGTCTCTTCTCCGTTGAAACACTGCAATAACTCACCATTTCATGACGAAGCTGTACTAGGCACCATAAATCAGCATCAATTCAACCAACTCCTTTTTAACGTCGTCACTGCGACACGAATTTCAATCCTCACTCAGCATAGACTAAAGAAATGTCACCACCTCTGCATGAAATTCAATCCACATTGTTCGCGCAACTCCAAGCACCTAAGTCACAAACGTTATGCTGAAAACATGCCTAGTATTGTGTCAAATGTGGTTAAAACTCTTCCTTTCCATTTTTTATCCCCCTTTTTCTCCCCTTGTTCCTTTTTTGTATGTAAAGAATTGTAAAAAAGTTGTGATATATTATCAAGACAGCAGTGCATTATTTGTTTGTCCTGAAGATGATGCCCTATATTTAATGTGGCATCGAAACGTCGTCGACACCCAAACACCCTATGCACTAGACTCAAGCTATAACACATTGTGCAACGGTGTTAAATGATTAATTTGTGTCTGTCTATACTGAGAACAACTGTACAGACCCATTTTGGCTTGCCTTTTGGCCAATCCTGTGTTCATTGTTCTGTCTTGTGTTCTGTTGGTCACGGCTGTGCCCACTTGTCATTTGAATGTTTTATTTGATACTACTTTTGAAAAATACTATGAAAATAAATTCTTGTCCGGCTGGACAAAAGACATACATTCTATTCTAAGTGTATGGTTATCTATCACACTGTATTCCTCCTGAGTAGGGACCACTGTTCTCAATAACATGAAATTGGCCAAGGTCCCTGTCTTAATTCCTTTGGGTTCCCTTGTTCTGTAAAATATCACTCCCTCGCAGGACCTCTGCGACTCCCTCGCCTCGTACTTCCACCGCAAGATCGCCGACATCCACATCAGCTTCGGCGCTCCACCCCCGCACCCATCGGTCGAACCAACACACCTTGCTGCCACCCTCCAGACATGGACCAAGGTGACCCCCGAAGACACGGCAAGCATGATGAACACCATCCACTCCGGATCGCCGACCGACCCATGCCCCCACCATGTCTTCAACAAGGCCGCCTCTACCATCGCACCCTACCTCTGAAACATCATCAACATCTCCTTCGACACAGCCACCTTCCCGGAGAGCTGGAAGCACGCCGAGCTCAGCGCACTGCTGAAGAAACCAACAGCGGACCCGACCGACCTCAAGAACTTCCGCCCCATCTCGCTCCTTCCCTTCCCCGCCAAGGTCATCGAGAAGATCATCAACAAGCAACTAGCCGCCTTCCTCGAGACGAACGGATCCCTCGACCCATCGCAGTCCGGATTCAGAGCGAACCACAGCACCGAGACCGCCCTCATTGCAGCCACCGACGACATCCGAGCCCTGCTCGACAACGGCGAAACAGCGGCACTCATCCTCCTAGACCTCTCCGCAGCATTTGACACCGTCTGCCACCGCACCCTAGTCCAACGCCTTAACGACACTGGCATCCAAGGAAATGCCCTGGAATGGATCATCTCCTACCTCTCCGGCAGAACACAGAGAGTACGCCTCCCTCCGTTCCGCTCTGAAGCCACCGAAGTCATCTGCGGCGTCCCGCAAGGATCATCGCTCAGCCCCACCCTCTTCAACGTCTACATGAAACCCCTCGCTGCCATCGCACGCCAACACAACCTCAACATCATTTCCTACGCCGACGACACCCAACTGATTCTCTCCCTCACCAGAGACCCCGACACCGCCAAAGTCTGCCTACACGAAGGAATGAAAGACGTCGCCGAATGGATGAACATCAGCCGCCTGAAGCTGAACACGGACAAGACAGAAGTCCTCATCCTGGGACCATCGCCCTCCGCATGGGACGACTCCTGGTGGCCCCCGGCACTAGGCACCGCACCCAAACCAACGGACCACGCACGCAACTTGGGCGTCATCCTGGACTCCTCCCTATCGATGACCAGACAAGTCAATGCCGTCTCCTCAGCTTGCTTCCACAACCTTCGCATGCTCCGCAAGATCTTCCGATGGATCCCGATCGAGACCAGGAAGACGGTCACCCAGGCCCTCGTCACCAGCAGACTAGACTACGGAAACACCCTCTACGCCGGTACAACAGCCAAGCTTCAGAAACTACTTCAACGTATCCAGAACGCCTCCGCCCGACTCATCCTGGACGTCCCCCGACGCTGCCACATCTCGAGCCACCTAAGAGACCTGCACTGGCTCCCTGTCAACAAGAGGATCACGTTCAGACTCCTCACCCACGCACACAAATCCCTCCACGACCTGGGCCCAAGATACCTCAACGAGCGACTGACCTTCTACACGCCCACCCGCCAGCTACGATCCGCGAACCTCGCCCTCGCCGTCGTCCCTCGCATCCAGAGAACCACCGCCGGAGGAAGATCCTTCTCCTACCTGGCGACTAAGACATGGAACTCCCTGCCCGTCCACCTGCGACTGACCCGGGACCACCTCGCCTTCAGGAGGCAGCTCAAGACCTGGCTGTTCGAGCAGTAGCAGCCCCCCTCCCCCAAGCGCCTTGAGACCCTTCCGGGTGAGTAGTGCGCGATACAAATTTCTTGATTGATTGATTGATTGATTGATTTGATGCAGACAGAGTTTGAGACACTGGATGTCTGAAGTAGAGGAGCCTTTCAAGTAGAGTTGTGTATGTTTGGTATGTTGGAGACTCTTGATGCTGTTATCTGTTAGTAGAGCCCCATGGGGCTCTATGTAGACATTAAAGGTGACATGAGAAAGTCTGAAACCCTGAAGGACTGTGCAAGGGATAGCAATCTTTTAGGAACCTGGAGGAGTGAATAAACTGTTGATTGGAAAGCTACAAGGACAACCAGTGAAGGGCATTGCTAGTGAACCCCATTCAAGACTCCTTGTAGTGGATGAGGGTTGGATGGTCATCTGTGTTAAAGACAGCTGAGATATCCAGTAGTCCTGGTGAGCGAGAACTACTAAACAAGCATTGGGCTAAGCCAAGGTGTCTGGCTTGCCTATATATTACCAATGTAGGCACAAGGTGGCACAATTATTCAATGTAAATAAAATTGTACAGCAGAGAGTGACTGTAACCCTTTCACCTGCAACATAAGCACAATATAAACATCTGCGATGTGTCATGGCTCTGGTAGTATTGAACTCATTGGCATTGCCAGCAGATAGCTTCAGCTGTCTGCAGCCAGGTACTAACATGGTATTGTGTTAACAGTCTTTATCAAAATCATTGCTTATTGAGTTCAACAGTTATTATGTTGCAATCTTTTTAATGTATTCATTATTCTTAAGTCCTACCTGTAGCCTTTCTCAGACTCAATTGGGTTCCCATGCAGGGTAAGGCTTCTCAGATTGGGAAGAGCTACCAGCTTATTAACCTCAGAAAGTTCTGTGATGTCATTCCCATGGAGGTTGAGGACATAAAGATTTGGATAGTGAGTAAGGATCTGAACACGGAAAAAGAAAAACACATTATTTTCAGTCGTGTATCAATAGGCTTCCAAAGTGTGGCGTGCCATACATGGAATACTGTGATTTCTTCAAGTTAATTGACAAAAAACAAATTGACGGGTGGAAATATGCATAATTTAAAAAAAATTACAGTAATAAAAAAGATTAATTTAGCCATGCGTTTTATAGAAAATTTTAATCAAAGTTTTTTGACAAAGCCAAAGAGAAATTAACAGTTGCAAATACAATAGATTTCCCCTTGTCCACCTTCTCTGCAAAGCCTGGCAATGATGTAGAGGTATCTTCCTTGAGTTTTTGAGAAAGGGTTGGCTTAGCACATATGCTAGTGTTCAAAATATATATGTTCACTTGAATTGGTTCCTCTCTTCTCTGAGCCGGTCTGAATTTTATTTTATTCAAAATGATTGACATTTGTCCCTTTGCACCATCATAACACGGCTGCCCACAACGTGCTGACATTACTACTGACATGCATGCTCACAGTAGGTCAGCCGACATTTGGTAACATGGATGCCCATAATATGTCAAGAATTACCACCTCCAGGCAGTTGATGTCCACAATATGGGATGAACTACCACCTTGATGCCAGAACCATGACTGTAGTGTGTAGGTCCACAATATGCAGGAATTACCACCCTTGTGCCAGGGTGAACATTATTCCACGGTTAGGCACCATTGTGTAATGGATGCCCACAAAATGACAAGAGTGTCCTCCTTTGTGGCAGGACCAAAATTATGCCAGAGCTAGGCACTATCATACCGTGGACATTACGAACTACTATATTTATGCCATGGTCAGCATGGTGGATGTCATACCACAGATGTGCACAACTTCCCACCATTATATGAAAGCTGTGCTTTACCAAGAGTGGACAATGGAAACCATCTCATGGAGGCCTGCAAGGTGCCAAGACGTACCACCAACATGTGAGGGATAGCATTTTGTCAGGGTGGTCAATGGGCACAACACTTATATATCAATATATTACCTACTGGCGGTCGCCAGTAGGTAGTCCTAGTTAGAACCTACTTTCAATAGGAAAAGCGTTTTTTTGATTTGCCAATATCTTTGGCGCCGTTTGACGAATCTTCGCGAATTTGTGTATGTATGTATATATATATGTAACCTTCTCGCCTTCCTTCCTTAATGCATACCTTTTTTTGCAATCTCTAGTATGGGTTGTCTCCCTCAATCGTCAAGGCTCCACTATCAATCAATGCTTTAATGAGGGGGATAGGCAGGTCGGGAGTAAACCAGGCAGCCTAGGAGGGTGGTGAAGGCATGAGAGCCTGGTGAGGGGGCAGGGTGAATGCAAGCAAGTGTACGTCAGAGGAATTGACAAGAGGAGTGCTTTAGGCAGCCTGGGACATTAGATGGATGGGGCTGCCTGTGGAGGAGGTTGCAAGTGTGAGTGCCTCGGAGGGGGGATGGAGGTAAGAAGGGTGGTTAAGAGTGCCTCAGGGTGCCAAACTGCCAAACCCTTCCCTTCTTCTCCTCCTTTCTCAGTTACTGTGCTGTCCGAACATCTGTCCCTGGCACTCCTTCCCTCCGGTAAGTCTTGACACAGTGGCCACATGTATGGAATAGTCCTGTGCAGAAACATAAAGCAGGCCCCAGCAGCCCAGCGATGCAGGGGGCCCCAACCCCTTTAGAGGTGCAAAATCAGCCCAAGACCAGTTAATATCTGCGAAATATGGGAGACTCAGGTCCCCCCTTAACATTCTGAAAGGCGGGACATCATCTTGTGTACCATCACTGGTCCTGACATTCTTACTGTGTGGTTATTCACTATGTCACAGCCAGCCCTTGTTTGGTGCCTGCAATACCTTATTGTGTTGATGGGGGCTAGCGTAATAGCAACTCCTACACATGCTACATGGAGCAGTGCACATCCTTTAATTTTTTGGCAGGTGGGTGCTTGGGGTGCAATTTGTAAGAAAGGTACAGAGCATGTGGCCTTGTTTTCTCAGCGAGAGGAATGATAGGTGTGGGACCATGAGGCAAAGTGATGTATAGTGTTGGGTTTGAGAAATTGAAAAGTCTGTGGCTCTGAATAGGGATTCTTTCTTCTTTTCTCTTCCCCTGCTGCTGAGCCAGCACAGAGAACACTTGCTTTTCTGCTTGTAACAGGTTCTAAGTTAGGGGAGGGGAGAGTGTTGGGGTGTGACATCCTCCCACCCCAATAAATGCATTCTTGGCCTGGGAGTTTGGTCTGGGAGCCCTACGTTGGTTCTTGTATCTGTGTGTGTTGTCCTCTCCTGAGCCAAGAATGAAAGACAAAACGGTGACCTTTGATGTAAACCAGAGAAAGAGAGACAGAGATACCCATCTGGTGATTCACTTTCAGTACCAGCTTCCCTGCTTGGACAAACCCTGTGATGCTAGGTACATATTTTAAATCAAAGAGCTTCCATTTTCGATTTTTCTAAGCTATTTTAAGCAGTAGCGTGCAGAAAAGCAAACAATAAATCCGGTCACTTTAGGCATCAGTGACGGTCCAACAGTACATCAGTCACTCTACTCCGTAGTGCGTCCACCTTCTTCCCCAAATGTTCTCATGTTTATAGAGGCATCCTCTGGCTGCATACACCAGTTCATCAAGCTTCGTGCACCAGTCCATTTCTTTACGCCACGTTAGTATTGAGGGTGGGTCGCTGCAGGCTCGGGTGATATCACGTTTAGCAAAAAGGGTGCCCAGTTCCACTAGCGATCTTTACCCTCTGCCCCCCCCACCTCTTCAAGTAAGCCCAGTAGTAGTCTGTGGGGTGCTCTATGGTCCATGACAGAATGTGGAACACCTCCCACCAGTATTGAGCTATGACCGGGCAGGACTACACCATATGGAAAAATGTTGTCTCCTTCTCCGTGCACCCAGTGCATGTTGAGGATGGGCATAGGTAGGTATCTTTTTCTTTTGTATAACATACGAGAGAACTTTTAAATACTTTAGTTCTTAATGTTGCTCCATCTGTTATAAGAAAATAACCCACATTTAGGGTTTATATGACTACCCACTTACCTCTTTGCTTCACTAATTATCATGGGTGGGGGGGTAGATGAATGTTTCACCTTTAATAGATGTCTGTCTAAGCAGTGATATCATCTGATGTAGTAACCTGAAACGCTTCTGCATGTTAAAGAGATACACTTTTTTGGAACTTTTAAAAAATGTTATCATATTTTTACAACATGATTGTAGTACGATTTATATGCCATATGTTTTCATGGCTCTGCTTGTGCATGCACATAGAAAAGGGGCGACCCGGTGTCCCTCAGAACCTGGGTATAAAGTTTATCAAAAAAATGGTTCTGTAGGGTTCTATAGAGTTATTTCATATACGCACAAAGCATCGCAAAACCAAACTGCTCACAAGACATGGATATCGCCCACGCCTATACACATGTACACATTCATCGGGAATAATCACAAAAACACACTGAATGCATATCCACTTTGCAATTTGTCCGAATTAATTCATTCAAATATGGTCATTTTTCAAAGATACAAAGAACGGCTGTTTGCAATGGGTGAGGTATATGGTGCTCAAGTGACATATGTGCTCAAGTGGAAAAACAATTTGTGCAGTATATACAGGGTGGTTCAGGATTTATATACAGGGGACAGGACAAGGTTATTTAGTGGCCAGCGTCAGAACCATGAGCCCTGGTTGCTATTAATGCTCCTTTTGTTATGCAGGGCCATGGTTCGTCTGAGCCTTGGTATATCGTCGACGATATACCAAGGCTCAGACCACCCTGTATATAATGCACAAATTGTTTTTCCACTTGGGCACATATGTCACTTGAGCACCATATACCTCACCCATTGCAAACAGCCGTTCTTTGTATCTTTGAAAAATGAACATATTTGAATGAATTAATTCGGATAAAATGCAAAGTGGATATGCATTGCATGTGTTTTTGTGATTATTCCCGATCAATGTGTACATGTGTATAGGTGTGGGCGATATCCATGTCTTGTGAACAGTTTGGTTTTGCGACACTTTGTACGTATATGAAATAACTCTTTAGCACCCTACAGAACCATCTGCTTGTGCATGGACTCTCAGAGCCAACTCAGACTAATGCCTAGGCTCTAGCTCGACTCGTCCTATTAATTTGACTGTGCGTCCTCCTCTATTTGTGATTCGGGCTAAGACAATGGGGCTGGTAGTCACTTGATAAAATGATGTGTAAAAGGTGAGAACCAGAAACATGGAGCCCAGCCCAAATGCACCAGTTTGACAATTCTACCATCAAAGCTTCTTGTAGCACAGACAAAGAAGAGTGTATGAGTTGAAAATACATTTAGAATAAGTGGTCCCAGGGCAGGAACTTCAGGACATTGTGTTGTACGTGACCATAATATGCGTTCTTAGGAAAAACTACCAGGTTCAGGTGGGAACGGCAGGGGCGTAGCTTACGCAGGGGTGTTTTGGGTATGATATCTCTCAAATGCGTTCTCGGTTTGGCATTTGGGTCTGTGGGCCATATTCAGCTCTGCTATGTCTGGCTTTTCTAATCGTTTTCATTTCACTAAGAGATTTTAAGTTGTTAATTTTTTTGATTGGGATCTTAAATATATATAGTGACCGGTTTACCAAAGAGAAGTAAAGAGGTACTCCTTGAATGGGTGCAAACTTACAAATTTTTGGAATTCATAAACATTGTCAGTAGTGTCCTTGGACAGCTGAGTCAGTCTCAAGTTTCCTGGCAGACTTCTGGCAATCAAACACCCAAAAGGTGATGGGATGAATGCTTGCAAATAGTCTAACCAGTGGTAGTTGTCCGGGGAGCATTCCAACCTTTCGTTTTTCACCCACTGTGCCACTCTAGACAGAGTTCCACCTAATGCAAATCTGTACTGACCCTGTTCCCTATGGATAAAGGCCAACCCAAACCATCACACTCCTCCACCCTGCAGCCCACTGATGTTTTAGTTGGGAACTTTTAGATTCACTCCCCCCCCCCGTCCTACCCCGCCCCTGACCCGAGTTAAGGTACCTCCCTGGCTTGCATCGTACCTTGTTTTCCATTAGAAAAAAGGTGAGAAGTGCCTTTTTAAAAACAGTGACATAAGGTTTCATCTCACTGTGCCGCTTCATGACGTTGTTGAGGAGAAACACAAAAAGAAATACAGGTCTCTATCAGTACACAGACAGGCGTTGAGCTAGAATGCCCTTATTGCCAGGGAAGGTGTGCTGCTAAAGGAAATGGCAGAAGTGAAAGAAGTGGAGAGGAGTATAGACAATGGTGAAGCTAGCAGGGCAATGGACAGGGGCAAACAGTGTCCCCATTTGTAGGGGGGTTGTTTTCGGCTATACAGACTGCTGTTGGTATAGGTACTTCCTTCATACAGCAAACTCTGCACCGACTCCAGCGCCCTCTCTGCCACTCACTAGGCCTCGAAGAGGAAGAAATATGTTTAGTTTTGCCCCAAACCAGACACTGCCTCGAACTCTATCAAGAGAGTTACAGTCAAAGTGTGAGTGAGATCTGAATTAGGAAACCCTCTCCAGGTGGAATCTCATAGTCTGTTTAAAATCCAGATAATGGAGAACATATTCAATTAAGTTGGTATGATATCAATAACATTACTGGGAGGTTAGGATATTAAAGGAAAGAATAGTGCATTTTGACGGATGCTGTGAAAGTTTAAGGCATCTGAATAATACTTGAACAATGCCAGGATGTATAGTTGGGCTACCAGATTTTGCAACAGATAGTTTGCTTGATTCCCTAACTGGCAATTACATCTTCAAATCATGGCAGAAAGACAATTGGATTCTGTCAAAATCCACAACGCCCTGCCTTGATTTTGAAGGGGTACAGCTCAGCTCATTATACACCAGCACCAAGGGAAAATCTGGACCTGAACCATATAGTACTCTTGAACTTCAGTTCAAGCCTCATCAATGCTTGTAATAACACTTGCATGATACCGCACAGATTGCTTTTGGCCTTAATAAATCATGCAATCTGCAAAAGTAATGGCCTTTCAATCTGGTGATTTTGCAACCTAAGCACTGCTGTCTGCCATGGGACACCTGAGAATTTAGACTTTAAATAGCCAGCTGAAGGCCCACAAATTGAGGATGAAAAACCCTACAGGAAACCTATTAGTGCATAACTAAATATCTATGTGTATCATTGAATGTCTGTAGAGACAGTGTTCTTGCTGATACCCATCCCCTCATCTTATTGTTCTGACGGACACAATATGTTTCTTGGTGCATGGGACCGGTCACAAACCTCTTGACCAGTGCTTTATGTGATTACTGCATGTTACTCAATAACAAAGTGCTAGACACTGTTGGAATTTTGGGTAAAACCCAAAGCCCTACTTCTTTTAATGCGAGTGACTACCGTCCTGTCATCAGACCATTGCACTACTAATGTTTGGTGGTAGCTGGTTATAGTAGTACGATACAGGCCATTTCACCTGGACCTCAGAGGAGAGACTGCCTACTAGCTCACCTTCTGTCACGGTGGCCGGGGAATTCTCTCCTCAGGATGACGCTGATGCTTTAATGGGGTCTACCTCCCATCCGTCCCCAGTCCGGGAAACGTGTGACACACACGGACTAAGGAGACAGGTGGGCGAGGGAAGGAAGGGAAGGAGCCGCTGGGAGAGGGACCTGGAACGAAACAAGCACACCGTAAGAAACACGTCACTTGTGACCCTCCCGTTACCTCCCCACCACTCTGTAGTCGAGTTCTCACCTGCTACCTGCCCACCCGTATGAAGGAGGGTCCCCCGGCTTGGGACGACGTGTAGCTCAGTTGAACGCGAGCACTGGCTTACGGTCGCAGAGCCAGGGCGGACCCTTGTGACTGGTTCGGATGGTCAATGGGGCGCGACCTCTCTGGGTGCAAAGACCAGCACTTCGACTGCAGTGCTTAATGCCCCAGAGCGCGTCCCGGATCAGGGTCACACACGGAGAACAGAGAAAGACGCCTCCCCGGAGGCAAAAGAAAAACAGTACTCACAGTTACGTAGAACTGAGAACGGAGCGGGCGCTGCGACTCTGAACCCGGAACTCCGTGGGCAGAGGAGCGCCTCTGTTCACGCTTCTACTCTGGACCCGGCACTCCGTGGGCAGAGGAGCGCTTGGGATCTCTTCTGGAAAACTGGAACGCTGAGGGCTCAGATCTCTCAGACGCCTACCAGCGTCGGGGGTCACCGGCGAGGTTTTCACCTTCGCGCTACCACTCTGGACCCGGTACTCCGTGGGCAGAGGAGCGCCGGTGGTGACTTCCGGGAGGCTGGGACGCTGAGGGCAGGGAACTCCCCGAGGTCTTCCTCGCGTCGGGGCTGCCGGCGAGGACACACCGCTGGAGCAGGGGAGCCTGGATCCGAAGGATGAGGGCGAGGCCGAGGATACAGGACTGGAACGTTGCGTCAGCACAAAGGTTGAGACTGGACAGGCAGGAATCATCGGCAGCGCTCGTTGTCCGGCGGCGGCTTTATCCGCTGTCGCGCTCGACGCAGGTCACGTGGGGCGTGTTCCGCTGGGCGTTCTGGGAAATGTAGTTCCCCTGGAGTCCGTTCGGCGGGGAAGGCGTTGCGGTGATGCGAGCAGCGCGCTATCGGTTCTCGCCATCTGACACCTTCTCACCTTGATATATGTGTAGAATGTTATGGCCAGGCACCTTTATGTCCCATATTTATATGTGGAATGTCCATGCTTATGCTTGAGTAAGATCAGGCGATGTACCTATGTTGTGGTCACAAATACAGAGGCCTGGAAACATAGCCACAAACACATCCCATAGAATGGCTGGGGCCTCATATAAAGGACTTTGTGCTTAAGAGGAATTTTTCTACCTGAAATCCACAAAAGGCGGATAGAAGAATTACGTCTAAATAGTTGCCAAGGCACTGAGGAAAACCAACAGGAAATGCACTTCACTGTGATGCCTTTCCCCCACAACTTTGGGGTGAACTTTAACCTTGACATGAAGTTTGGAAAAGCCAACTGTCCCAGAACTAGATACAAATTGGCTCTTCCAGCATATTCTGTGTTCATGTTTTTATGCAAGTAACTTTGAACGCCATTGTAGAGGAATACAGCGACATGATACAGAATATGTTACTGCATCTTTTTGGGGGTAAAGAACTATATCCTTTCTGCTGAGAAAAAAATGCTGGTGCTGCTGAAGGAACCCGGAGATAAACTCTTGGGCTTGGAAAGAACCTACTTGGTCAGCCAGAGGTCAAGTTTAGAGTGGGGATCGAAGAGGTTGAGTCTTGTGAGAGCAGAAGATGTAAACTACTCAGCCAAACTTTGTGTCCACCTGCATGCAGCCCCTAAAGCCTGTATCTTTTGTCCTCTTCTACACCAGATAATTGGGAGAAGCCTTTGTGCCTGCATCGCCACATGCTGATTGTGACAGGCTTGTGTATTCACCCTGCATTAACACATTCTGGCCTGCGCCCCATGATCGTAATAGAATTGTGCACCTGCAATCCTGCAGTTGTTATATCTGAGCTGATAAACAAGCTGAGAGCGTAATGAGGAGGGCGTGCGTGAACTGAAGAAAAAGAAGAGCAGCTTGCGTTGTTGGGTGGAGTGATCCAAGACAGTGCACTCATCTATGTGCTGAACCGCCTTGTGCCTCAATGGGAGGTGTGCTCCATGGGCTCCATGGGCTGTCTTGCGTTCCGGGAAAGGACGGCAATGCCGGGATGGCAGAATGCAGGACTGGTTGAAAGATGTCATACTTGTGAATGCCATGAATGTCAGAAGAGGAGCATGGACAAGCCTAATCTGCCTGCTCCGAGACGGTGGTTTTTCCCATAACATGTTAACAGAGGAACCCAATAAAAGATGAAGCACAGCCTTTTACCGAGATGTCAGTTCCAGTTAAAACCAAATATAAAGATGCATTTCCAAGTGATGGATGCATTGCAACACATGCCCTCCTTTATTTTTCATCACCTATATCGCCCCTATGTTCGCATTTTTGGCCCTGATTTTTTGCTCCTTGCGTTTTGGAACTTTCTACTGGATTCTACTTTGTTTGTACCTTTGCCTGCTTTTTGGAGCCTTGCTAATTTCTTCAGTAGTAGTCAAGATTGCCAAGGAGGTTTGTTATCCTTTGTCTTTCTCATGTAATAATCTGTGCCAGGTGGCACCGTGGCTACTGGGGGAGCGCCCTTTCCTCTGGCAATCAAGAAGGGGACCCAACACACCTTCTCAGCACTCAAGCCTTGAAAGCATAGTCACATCACATTTACAAGTGACTGGTGACCGTCACTGGTCTGTTTGCCCTAACCTTGATTCAATGTATCACTTCTTCAACTGTTTGATGACCTTGTGTGGCCTGTTTGCCCCAATCTCTGAGCAATGTTTGAGCATGTGCAGCCCCTGTGCCCCACCACTAAAGCCAGTTCTCATCTCCATTTGAAGAGCTCGTTGGGCGGGCTCTTGGATCCACCTTCTGCTCCCTGAAGCGCCCAGTGGCCCAGACTGTGCCACTCATCCCCGGAGGCCCAAGCATTTTGTCACCACAGCCTGCAGGGCAGCCCTTTGTGCGGCCTCATTGTTCCCGGGCAGAAGGACAATAAGGGCTGATAGGAGTCAAACCGTGATAGCTCAAACACTTTCAAGCCTAGACTTAGAAAGATATAGCAGTATGTCTGAGGGTCAATTGCTGTGAATTTCAGACTTCAAACTGGTTGCATGATTTGAAATCTGGCCCTATTGAGATACAGTAAGCTGCGCACAGCAAAAAGGACGCAAGAGAAAACAAGCATTGGCAAAGCCGATTGGTCTAGCCTTCACAAGCTGATGCAACAATTGTTTTTCTTTTGTTTTTTTATATGCCCAAAAAATTAAAAGGGAAAAAAAGATATACCGTCACATCTATGTGACCACCTTATTGTTCTAATAAAAAAAATTTTTAAACGCTTACTGATGCAGCTGTTTTACTAGTGAGGTTTAAAAAACATAAAGTCTCAGTTATGCACATTATTATCATTATTTTGATTATTATTATAAATGACCGCCTAAGCAAGCACTCAAATCACAGGCCGCTACACCTGTGATGAGGTTATAGGCTTTAAAGAGGAGCGCAGGCAAAATTAATAGCTGTGAATTTAAAGTGAACATAAAAATCAATAAAATTAATAACTACCCTTAGTCTAAGCTTTGCAAAGGAAGATCAAGGAATTATTTTTAAGCAGATGTGAACAATGTGCACAAGTTTTGTACAATCATTCAAAGTGAAGGGAGCCACTGGATACAGTGGTCAGACCCATTGCACCATGCTGTATACTGTGCTGGACGGAAGCAAGTTGTGAATGACAATTTAACGAATCAATTAATAAAGCCACTGACCAAAAGCCCACCTGTGTATATATGCATGATTTTGTGTAAAAACAAAACCACAAAAAAACAATCTGTTGAGACAGGTAAACGTCTCTTAAAGGCCAGACCTAAAAATAAAATATGAATTACCAATGAAGGGGGCCAGACCAGAACACCTGCACATAGTGGGGATTCAGACAAAGTATTAACCTATACAGTAAAGAAGCACCCAAGATGGGAGTGTGAAGCACTGCACAATAAAGGGAACAACAGTGGCATGCATACAGGTCACTGACTCAATCACTTCAGCCACTTAACACTACATTCACCACAGAATTTCACTCAACAGGGAGGAACCCCTACAGCAGTGATTACAAAGTAGTTCTTGGTGAGGAATAGCTGCAAGGGGATGACTGCTGCCAGGAGTGTCTGGTGTAGTGCAGATCGCTGCAAGTGCCGATAGTGCCAGACAAGACTGTTGACAGGTTTCGGTCCTACATCAATTGCTCACGCCATTTTTTCCAGTTTCCATCAATTACATGGCAGTAGAAACAGGAGAATACAGACACTTCCTGAACATGGGTCAGTCCACAAGACCACATTCGGATATACCTTCATTTCTGTAACTCAGAGCACACCAACTTTGCTATGCAGAGCCCCCAAACATAAGTGCACCTGACTCAGGAAAATGCCACAGAGTACGGACCTGCACT
Organism: Triturus cristatus; assembly: GCF_964204655.1. Classification (NCBI taxonomy): domain Eukaryota; kingdom Metazoa; phylum Chordata; class Amphibia; order Caudata; family Salamandridae; genus Triturus; species Triturus cristatus. The sequence continues at coordinate 1,542,870,711 of NC_140591.1, forward strand.
TTTCTAATACTAAGGCACGTGGGAGAACAATTCTTAATGTTAAAGAGTAGTGACGCCACTACGTATTAAGCGATATGTTGAGTTTATCCAAATGCTACGCTGGAGAAAAATATCTGTTATCTGAAACATAAGAGATGCCAGTGAAAACATCACATTAATTCAGTCCAGAACAATCTAGTTGTCTGAACACATGAAATCCATGAACTATGTGCGGTTTAAGTAATCTGTTAGAGCCAAACTAATTCCCTGTTGAGGCCTACCTGGATAATTGTTTGATATAGTACCAAGAACTTGTTTTTCATGTAAAAAGTAGTTGTTTTATTTTTGTAACGCTGAAGCAACAAAACCAATCACTGGCAAAGCCAATACACCTGGCCTGCATTTTAAGTCCTGGCTGAAAAATTAAACAAACCTGCTGCAGTGACACAAAAAGAAAAGCGATGGCTTTCTGAATACAATGCATAAAGAATTCAATGCGCAAGGGTTCAGAGTATTTTTGAGATGTAAAATAGACCCCATGCATTTCAAAGGAGGCAGAATGACGCACCAAAGAACCAACAGTATGAGGTAAGAGAGAAATACTCGCCTAGGCGGAAACAAAGCCTACTCTGAGTATATTTTGAATTTTTGAAAACATTAGGTCATTTGGCACCTGGGCTGTCAAGCCAGACATAAAAAGGGAAGTTTTGGTATTTTCCACCTCAGTGCCAATCATGTTGTCTACCTTGGAAGGATGATGTGTGAATCAGCAAAGGTGTTCCATGTAGGTCGGTATTGGAGGACAGACCAATTTCAGAGTTCCAGCATAGCCACAATGTAAAACAACTCTTTTTGCATTCATTGGTCGGCTTACCATTATGCTATACCTAACCAATTTGGGTGGAAAACGGAGATTCTTTCCAAATTGGTATAATGAGCCATGCCGTAATTTTGCTTGACGTATTACCACATGCAAAATGAAAACAATAAGACAGGACCAAAATCATTAGGTCTGACCTGGTGGAATTTGTTGGCACAAAAAAGAAAATCTGTATGGTCGGACCAGGGCCACTGGAGTTATGCCACTGTGCAGCCGCTACTATTTATGTATAACTATAGATTTACCGAATTTGCCATATAATTGATCAGCTGTCGCATAATCTGCAGATTTTAACAAACAAAAATGTTTGTTTGTACCTCAAATGGTTCAAACATGACTAAGAATGCAGCAACGTGTTGCAGCGCCGTGGACGACCCTTTGCAAAGCTAGACTGGTCACTTTTCTGTTGTTTATTGCTATATGTGTGTGTTAAACTAGTACTAGTGAGGTGCAACCAATGCCCAGGGAGTTTTACCAAGTTTAACATGACAAAATAATCAAGTAATACTATTACAATAGTCCTGCATTATGCAGCATAATTAGCCTTTCTCTTGGTGCATAATTTACCCAACCCTGCCATATAATTTGGCCCTCTGGTGCCGCATAATACCAGTGGCCCTGGGTAAGACCAATTTCCACATGAATTTCCAATTCATAAAGGTGATATAGGGGATTACTTGTAATTCTGAATCCTAGAATTACAGAGAACAGTGGTATCTGGCCTGTAATGCATTGGACTTTTATTAGACACCTTCGGTCTACTCTGATTAAAATGTGCAGCTCTCGGATAACAAAGATTTGTGCAGTGAATGGCTTAGTCCACAGAGCCATCTTCCAGGCTTAGATCATCTTTCTATCGTGCAACTCTTTTTATAAACTTGCCACATTGTTTTCGTTCAATGTTTTTTCTCGTTGCATACATTTCGAGAAAGATTTGATTGAAAGACCTAGAGTCAAGAGGCTCTAAGCTGTGATCTCCAGCTCTAAACACATTGAATCTCTTATAGTTATCCAACATGCCCTAAGCTCTCGGGAGCCAAGGAGATCTCCCCTGGTGCTAACAACTTACGGAATCGATGGAGAGCAGGTCATTGAACGAGAGGTCGATCCAGCGGAGTTGGTAGGGGTCAGCCAAGACCGCCTCTACCATTTCCTTGAAACCAGTCAGGTCCGTCAGGGTGTTATTGCTCAATCGGATCGATTGAGTGATCGCCTTCCCATCAGCGGAGTGTTTCAGCGGCTTGGGGCCAATACGGGGATCTTCTACCAGCACATCTACAGGAGGTAAAACAGGAAGTGGCAGGGTAAACAATCATTCAACAAAGTTCTCTTATTTACTCATTTAAAATCCACATTTTTGCAATTCAAGTTGCTGTAAGATACATGCAATCGATATGTGGTACAATAGAAATGTTATCTTAAGACATAGCAGTGTATTTCATGAGTAATTATAACGCAAAGAAAATAGTCCATTCTAGGCGGCATAATAAAAGTAAAAAGAATAGTGTTATTTTTCTATGTATCTAAGAAAATACTCCTGTGATGGAGGCTCTATGTACCAAGTCTTCTAAGAAGGACCTGCCAAGCACAAGCCTAACCTTCCAAGAAAGGCCACAGTTGGTTTAAAGTATCTCTTAGTGCAAGGAGAGGACCAGGAAACTCTTGCCACCCTTGACATTTAATAGCCAAGGGACTTAACACCTTATGCACCTGTTCTGCTTGGGTTTTCGGATCAGATAGAACCTGCTCAACAGAGCCTCTCTAACCCAAACCAGAACGTTACCCCCTCCCTAGGGCCTATTCACACCTAAATAACCACATATATGTACCACCTAAGGACAGGGAATTCCTACTATATATACCAAGACCTACGAGTCACAGCCTCGCGGTCCCAAACGGACCCAGGACTTCCTGCCCAGACGGCAGCCACAGCCTCGCGGTCCCAAACGGACCCAGGACTTCCTGCCCAGACGGCAGCCACAGCCTTGCGGTCCCAAACGGACCCAGGACTTCCTGCCCAGACGGCAGTCACAGCCTCGCGGTCCCAAACGGACCCAGGACTTCCTGCCCAGACGGCAGCCACAGCCTCGCGGTCCCAAACGGACCCAGGACTTCCTGCCCAGACGGCAGCCACAGCCTCGCGGTCCCAAACGGACCCAGGACTTCCTGCCCAGACGGCAGCCACAGCCTCGCGGTCCCAAACGGACCCAGGACTTCCTGCCCAGACGGCAGCCACAGCCTCGCGGTCCCAAACGGACCCAGGACTTCCTGCCCAGACGGCAGCCTTAGCACGAGTTCATCCTATAATTACCACGACCTACAACAAGGGACTATATATCAGATCACACAACGACAGCTAGTTGAGCACAACTTGTTCCCCAGTTCGAGGTGCTCCTTTCTCCCTTATTCAGTTACCACCTACCTGATCAGGATTAACATCTGTTCATGTCAGGTCACAGCTGACTAGAAGAATAGGTTACCCTCTTACACAAGAACACGTAGCACATATTGCTTTAATACTTTATTCAGTTATTACATGCACACTCACGGAACATAATACATATCACATAACCTGCAAAGAAAAGTGAAAGATTAAGTTGTATACTCTAATAGTAAGGGGTTGACATCACCTTGGTCGTATGTAGCCTGCACTCAATGGTCATCTAGGTTCCCTTCTCGTCTGCGCCTCGGCTTCGCCTGGAAGTCACACAATCACGGGTTTACTCCCGTCTCCCTCTCCGAGTCACTGGGACCTCTTCCTCATCGGCTACTCTCTTCTCTTTGGAATATCTATTTCTCGGTTTTTCTCCACCTTCAAGTTTGTCATCTGTCTTCCCTGGAATACGTAGTAGCTTTACTGCTAACGGCCAGGTGCCGCCTATGGTCTAAAAGCAAGTGCCAGTATCTGCCTCAAACTTTCACTAATATAGATATGCATTTCCTCCTGGAAAATTCCAGCCCGTAACCTGCCGCCCACCAAATTCTTGTACCTCCCCGTGCCAAGGACACGTTCCCAGCCGGCTGGCCTGATGTAGTGTCTTCGGCATGAAGAAAAATACAATCCTTCGATAAGGGCCGGCCTGAACCGGTTCTCTCCAAGCGAATAACACCTCCTAACTAAAACACTGCCTATGACCTAGAAACATCCCAAGCTGCCAGAGCAGGAGGAAAGATGGAGTCTCTCCCGTTTAAGGCCTACCAGGCCTGAATTCAGCACGGCTCCATGAAATACCCTCACTACAGAACAGATTACCTCTAATGCTAACGAATCTATCCCCTAGGATATGTATGCAAACCCTGATCTATGGGGAAGAACACAGGATCATGTCGAAGTGCCTAATAAATAGGCTCTATACACTACTCTAACCCTTAGACTTGAATGGAAAGAGACTGAAGTCACCTAAATCACCCTTCAACACAATAAGACCGGAAAAATCGAGCAGTACAGCACCGTTCCCAGGTCACAAAGCAGTCGCTGTTCTTGCACAGCGATTGGTTTGCGACCCTAGAATGTTTTTGTTCTGCGACAGGTGCACCGTCCCAGAAAAAAATACCATTTAGCACGATTTGGAGAATCCAGTCTCATTAATGTTAATGAAGCATGATTTTCTTTGCCAATCCTACCGAAAGTTGTAAACACATTTGACACTCGCAGAGTACCGTGGAAGCAATGCGACTTGGATTTTGCAGTTGCAAAGCCTACAATTTTGCAAATCGCACACTTTGGGACCACAAAATCCTTTCAAACACGGATCTTAATTAAGGGTTGCCATGTAGTGTTGGACCTTTGTCTCCCTAATTACCATCATGGATTTCTTTTTGAAGCAGGAACAAGTATTATATCCTCACAGGGGGTTATAAAAAATGGAGGACCAGAGTATTGTGTTTATTTCATAAGAAGATTCCTATGCTTGAAAAAAAAGAAGAATGTTCATTACTGGGAAATAACAATAGACTCAAACCTCCAGCCTCCTGGGAAGTTTATAGTCTGCCACCAGTGACGGGTGGAGGAAAACTGAGTAGAATGGTTCAGAGGCAATAACTGTCAGGTACTCATTTGCTGCCCTGAATTTGTTGATTTCCTTGAGGATCACAGGTGGGGGAGAGAACTACTGAAACTAGCATGACTTTTTCAATTTCCATGATTGGGAAAATGTTGAGAAGTATCATCCCGCCACTTGAAAGATCATGGGACATTCAAATCTCAAAATGTTGAACACGTTTTACGTACTTCACTCTTGTGTCTTCCATGAGCAGTACAATCTACATTTGTATACTTATTGTGATCAGGGCTGGTTAAAATCACCACATTCCTCTGCACAACATACAACTGGGTTGCCGCCAAGCTGTATCAAAAGAAGAGAAGCCTCTATAAAAAAAAAGGAAGAAAACAATAAACTGATTGGTGGAATGCTTGAAATGAATCTCAGCCACTGATAATTACATGGGGCCGGATTCCAGTTGATCGGTTTTTTTTTGTCCACTACGACACGGGCTGCTTTGAATTCCAGTTCATAGGGCTGCTTAGTTTCCCATCTGGAGGGGAACTGACCCAGCTGTGCAGTTTGGACTGTTCCTGTTGGAGAAGGACCAGGGCGGATTTGCAGGTGGCTGGTCTCTGTCACAAGTCAGGTACTGAACAAAAACCAATGGTCTGTGATGCAGCCCGAGCCACCACCAGTGGCTGAGATGAATTGAAACATTTATTCCATCACATGTTTGTCTGTTGCAGTGGATGGCCAATGTAAAAAACATAAAACATGTATGTTGGAAAAAATGTAAATATCAGAAAAAATGTAATTATGGGAGTGTTTCAATGTTAGGGACTGACAACAAAAGTCCCCTTCACCCATCACCCCCATGACAATAATATCAAAAGTGGAAGGAATTTTTGAAAGTAGGGCATTTCCTAAACAGCACCGGTTTCAATAAAAACATGAAACTACAAGCCCCAGGCTCCATGAAAATGAAGAGTTTCAGAACTCCCGCCTTCTGAGACCTGCGCTCCTTTCAACCACTACGCGCAGGGTGGCCAGAGGCATGGCTTTCACTGGTGGTGCAGCGGCACCAGGGCCCTGAGGCCTGAGCGGCCCAGGGAACCCTGATTATTGGTCTATTTTGCAGTTCAAACAGCAGCCAGGAGGCCAATTTCCTTCCATGCCGCGGCATAAGTGCGCTTTATAAGTCCTTCAGTCAGTCAGTCCGTCAGTCCATGCACTGGGATCCATGACACACTGACTACACCACTGAGGGTGGCCACTCTCCTTGATTGACAACATGTGCCTTAGGACAAGAAAAGCCCAGAGTGAAAGGATGTCTGCACATGGACCAGGTACACTGCTTACATGCCCAAGTGACATTGAAAACAAATATTTGCATAGTTTCCAAATTGTGTTTACATCACCCAGATATCAAAAAACACTCAAAACATTGTTCTTCATTCATCATAAAACATCATCAAAATGTATGCCATCCCATGCACCGTCACTGTACATAGCTCAAATCATGTACAATAATGCGTCGGCATAGATTTAGAAGATAAACAGATTCAACAGTTCTTCATCTGATTTTTTGAAATGCTTCCAAATATTTTCCCGAACAATCGTTTCTCCAGGGGACTAAGAAGAGGCAATACCGTGCGACATGCAGAAGCGTTGCGATGGCTGAGCCACTACACATACAGAAACATTCCTGACTTTGAATATTCCCTTAATTTCCCTTTCCAAAAAGTATATTATTCAACCATAATCTCAGTTTTAGCAATAACTGTCGGGAAGACAATTCTGGGGAATCTCTCACTCATGACTCCGATCCTTTGGCAAAGCAATACTTTCACAACAAATAAAAAGGCTAAAATATTCGGTCGGATTTATTTTCCACCCAGGGTGCTGTGTAATTTTCCTTACTTCTGACTGACAGTGTCAAATCTGTGGCTGCCCCACCCTTGAACTCCTCACCACCTTTAGGAACTCCCAGACCACATGTGACAACACATCAAGAATCAGAAAAGGACACCTTGAGATACCTTGCCCTCCTAAAATTCACCCAAGGCTGAATACCACACTTAAAGTGAAAGCATAGAGGAAGAATTTGGAAAGGAAAGACAGAAGTTTCACCAGCAATGGGTGCAGACAGCAGTCCGTGTAATGCAGTTTACGAAAATGGGAAATGCAGCAGCGTTCTGAGTTCAGGTGGACGCTAAGGTACTAAGAAACAGGAACACTGATAAACACCACAAATAACAGATGATTCTTGGAACGAAGATATCAAAGTCCAATCAAGGCTTAGCCTCTTGGCCCAGAAGGGATCAATGATGAGCTTCAGAACTGACTGGAGCCGGTCAACCTACCATGAAAGAGCAAATCTCACAACCAAAGGGGGTAAACAAGCAAAGGAACTAACCCTTAACAGCCCTGCCCAATCCCTAGAGACAGTCACACAGGGAGAAAATACCAAAAGTGAAGGACACGAGTCGCGTGCAGATGAATGCAGCAGAACACCCTCACAACCAGCTGACGTGCTAGGCATCCACCTATTCCTTGATCGTCTCTCAGGGTGACCTGGAAGTGGACACTTCATGGCGGCCCTATGGGCTGCAGCGTTGATGAAGCGTGGAGTCCCCAAGTCCCGGTTTTCCATTTCTGCCCAAAATGAACAACTTAGGAGTGCACTTTCCTACTCCTGCGCCCCTTGCTACAGATTTTTCTACATTCTGTTGTGAAACCCTTGAAACGAGATCAAGTTTAATTAGGTCCACAGATAAGGTATTATTTTTAATTAGGAAAATGTAATTTGCTTAGGAAGCATAACAATATAATAACTACACCCCAAATGTTTAGTCTTCTCTCCCAGACCACTCTTTTGCTCCTGACTACTACGGATGGGATGGGATTATTTGCCAATGGTCACATTCCTTGCCCGTGTTGGCATTCCGATCTCTCCCTAATCTAATCCCACTGCTACCTTTGGACTGTACACTGACCTGCAGAGCTGCCTGCCAGGGAAGGCTTCTGATGAGGTGTATGCTTCGAAGCCTGATGAAGGCGGCCAATGGCAGTCTGGTGTTTTGTAAGCTTGCTGCTCACACTTCAGCAGCCGCACTGGAAGCGTTACACAAGACACACACACTGAACTTTCTCCCATTGCTCGTCACCAAGCACCTTGACCACTCGATGCCACAGCCCGCCTCTGAAAAAGGACCTCAGCAGTCGCTGCCGGAGCACGAGAGCATGGGCTGTACCTGCCTTCTCGGCACAGTAACCACAGGCATGCTTGAAGCCTGTCTGACGGTGGGTGGTCTGCGACGAGTTCTCCTCCACACCGGAAATGAAGCCTCTCCATGATGCCAACCCATAGCTGGGCACATCAGAAGCTGGCCTGATACTTTAATGCAACTGATTGGATCTTGCCCTGCGAGGCTGACGTCACTCTCAGTGTTATCCAGCTGCTCTCGGGCTCGAAGGTAAGGATCTGTAGTTATTTGATATGTGATATTATTGACACTTATATTGGGCACATGCACCCTTGTGGCCATCTGGTAATTTATCGGCATCTGATCCCCTCCTTTCCCCCCGTTTCTCACATTATCTCACCTCTCTCCAGCCTTCACTTTGCTATCATGTAGTTCATTCCCCCTTGCGCTCGCTCCTTTCCCATTTGTCATTTCACTGCATTCTTTCCTGGACTTCTGCCTTCTTCTCCATGAATCCACTAAGTTTAGAGTCCTCGTCTTTATGGTCAGCTTCCTTCCCACCTCTGTTCCTTTTCCCATCAAAGAACGGTGTCATCTCTGGCATATTCGTTTCTGATTTCCGCCCCCCCCCCTCCCCCCACGGGTCTACAGAGGGATGACCTTTAAATGACAAACAGTGTCTTATATTCAGCTCCATACACCCATTACTGATGGCTCTTTCTAAGATGATGATACTAGCACGCTGCCTAGCTGATCTGACGTGCAGCGCGCTGACACCTCCCTGGTTAACTTGCGCTTTATCAAGTCTGAAATAAATACACCTTATTTGGTATCACCTCACAGTGGTTGAGTCAGTCTGGTGCACCTCCAGTCTGCTGGAAGGTTATCCTCACAGGTTGGATCCTGGTTCAGCTGGCCATGATGAGCTGTGGGTCCCATTCTCTGGGAGGTGGGTGTTTCTTTATCATTGCACTAAGGTTTATCATTTCGGTGTTTAACTGCTGGGGCCTAAGTGCTGAAGCATCATCTAGATCAACAATGGCAAAGTATGTGTTCTAAAGCCCATAACTCTCCTTTCACTCCCTGCACAAGTCTTCAGGGGCGCAGCTGGAAGGACAGCAGAGATCCTAACTCATACTTGAATCTTGCCAAGTCTATGAAGTATTTATTTTCTAATTTGCAAGTATACACAAACATTGGCAAAGCCAATAGGTCTCGCCTTTGGGACCTCGTGGCTTTGGCAATGCTTTTAGGTGATACTGTACAGCATCGGGAAAAAGCATTCTTTGATGATCGTAGGCTGCATCAGCCAAAAAGGAAAAGAATGTGCATGCCTACGAAAGGAAGTCGGTGGTGTCTTTTTTATTTACCAATCCAAATTGGATCTGTAAATTTACAAAAATGAAACTGAAGTACAGTGAACGCTCTTTTTTGTAAGGTGGAACAGCCAGTAGGGATTTGGGGACAAGGGAAAAGCTGCACTCAGAGAAGAGAGCAACACGGGGCAAGGTGGAGAACCACAAGAGAGAGACAGACATGCATGAGCGTAAGAGCAACATAGAGCATGGGCTTGGGTCTGTCAACTTGGCAGAGAGTGAAATACTGAAAAGAGAGAGCTGGAAACACACACACTCTTATTTTGTGCTTAGCCAAAAAGAAAAAAAGTAATTCCCTATAAGTGAGCAGTGGAAGAATACAAGTCAGCCAGTAAAAAGGATGGTTAAGTGGCATGCTCCAGAAGAGGGCCAGACACAAGATGGGACATGGAAAACCACTGAGTTAAAATGCAAGCCAATATGACTGACCATAAAGCCAACACATGGCAAGCAATACGCGGGCTGTGAGCCCACTGCTACCAGATAGTTTGTGTTGTCCGGTAGGTGAGACCCAACAAGGACCACTGGCATTCACTCAAGCCCGTAGATCAAACACAAACTGAGACAAGAGATGCATTCTAAACTCTTTATAGAGCTTTAAAAAAGGAAGAGGCTGCAAGGTTAGCTTTACACAATATTGCCACCTCAGGGGTAATGCCACACAATCAGTACGCATGAACTATATTAGAATGGACTTCCTGCCCTGTTCACGTGGATTAGAAACCACCCCCTGCAGCTCACAGGCCGAATCACACAACAGTAGGAGCACTCGTCAACACCACTAGACAGAAGAACAAGCTGAAAGGAAGAGCAGGTATGAACACCAGTTTGGTACTGAGACCAAGCAGTGGTGTAACAACAGCCCCCGCAGCTCCTGTCCCGCAGGGGCGCCCACAAGCTCCAAGGGCCCCTCCTCCGTCACTGTGCACGTGCAACTGGCTGCTGGCATGAGAGCTCCAGACTGGATCTGGAGCATGGGGGACCCCCGCCTTGTACTAGGCAGGGGGGTCCCCTCAACTTTCGTTAGGCCACTGAGAGCAAGCTAGACTGACCATCATCTAGCTGGGCAAAGAAACTGAAGTGTTGGAGATTCATCAGAAGGGATCCATCAGCAGTGAATGGGCAGTGTACACTGCCAATGTGTTTACAAGTTATTAATATGTTTCATACTCCTTCCTTTTGGAGATCACCATAGAGAGATCAAAAGGAAAGAGAGGCCTTTACTTAGACAAAGATTAGGGAGTGTCAAGTGTATATTGATTATACTTTTTATCCATTCGACTTATAGCAAAATGCCTTTGCAGTTTGATACTAAAGCATTATCCCATAAGGAAAAAAAGACACTAAAAACAAGCATTTGCAATGCAATAGGTCTCGCATGTATAAGAGTTTGAGCTATTGGCATTGTAAAATTACAATGCCTTTTATTTATGTTTTGGTTTTAAAACAAATAAAAGGCATTGTCATTTACAATGTCAGTAGCATAAACTCGCATAAAAGCAGTTTGCGGAGTGCAGCAGTGTGCGGCGTGCAGCAGTGTGCGGCGTGCAGCAGTGTGAGGTGTGCAGCAGTGTGAGGCGTGCAGCAGTGTGAGGCGTGCAGCAGTGTGAGGCGTGCAGCAGGGTGAGGCGTGCAGCAGTGTTTCGTGTAGCAGTGTGAGGCATGCAGCACTGTGTGGCGTACAGCGGCGTGCAGCAGTGTGCGGCGTACAGCAGTGTGCTGCGTGCAGCAGTGTCGTGCAGCATGCAGCAGTGAGTAATGCAGCAGTGTGCAGCAGTCTGTGGCGTGCAGCAGTGTGCGGCGTGCAGCAGTGTGCGGCGTGCAGCATTGTGCGGCGTGCAGCAGTGTCTGGCGTGCAGCAGTGTCTGGCGTGCAGCAGTGTCTGGCGTGCAGCAGTGTTTCGTGTAGCAGTGTTTCGTGTAGCAGTGTGCGGCGTGCAGCAGTGTGCTGCGTGCAGCAGTGTGTGGCGTGCAGCAGTGTGTGGCTTGCAGCAGTGTGCTGCGTGCAGCAGTGTGTGGCGTGCAGCAGTGTGCGGCGTGCAGCAGTGTGCGGCATGCAGCAGTGTGCGGCGTGCAGCAGTGAGGCGTGCAGCAGTGAGGCGTGCAGCAGTGAGGCGTGCAGCAGTGTGCGGCGGGCAGCAGTGTGAGGCGGGCAGCAGTGTGTGGTGTGCAGCAGTGTGTGGCGTGCAGCAGTGTGAGGCGTGCAGCAGTGTGAGGCGTGCAGCAGTGTGAGGCGTGCAGCAGTGTGAGGCGTGCAGCAGTGTGAGGCGTGCAGCAGTGTGAGGCGTGCAGCAGTATGAGGCGTGCAGCAGTGTGCTGTGTGCAGCAGTGTGTAATGCAGCAGTGTGCGCAGCAGTGTGCGGCGTGCGGTAGTGTGCGGCGTGCAGCAGTGTGCGGCGTGCAGCAGTGTGCGGCATGCAGCAGTGTGTGGCGTGCAGCAGTGTGTGGCGTGGTTTGTAAACAACAAGAAAAGCGGACATCAAAGTGTAACGCCCTGAACGTCTCAGGATCGTTTAACAGACACGATAATGAGAACGCAACCACTTGTGAAGGTTTAGTTATTTAATGAAGGCAAAAATAATACAAGGAATAAACAAAGGTTATAGTCACTGGAATCCTCCAGGCTAAGTACGTTACCAGCCCACAGCACGGATGGTCCTAACCGTCCTCTGCATATATGCCGATCCCGGCGTATGCCAACAGAGGGCAGAAATGAAATGGCCGACAATGCCAATCGGTAGGCTGTGAGGGGCACGAAGAGTGTTGGGGAGAATCGAGGAGTCAGGGAAACACCCAGCCGGGGTCTCTACCTGAAGGGAGCAGCCGCTCAACCTCTTCCTCAGACTGCACCGGGACGCGGAGTCACCTCCTGGTGATGCGTCACCGATACCCCAATCACAAGCAAAGAAGACTGAACCGAGAGCAGCCGCTCGATCGATCCTGTGGACTTCCGAGTCTGTAACGCGGCAAACACCTCCTGGTGTGCGTTACAGCTGGCAGTCCCTGTATCTCTGGTCGGGCTGGGAGTTACGACTCCAACCAGCAAAAGCGCCACTGCGCTTTGACTCAGCCGAGTCAAAAAGCGAAGCTCAATGGTTATCCGGTAGAGCTTCCGGGTCCTTCACAGGTGACGATGGGGCAAGACACGGCCCAGGGAGTAACGACTCGACCTACCTCCGTTCTTGCCTTACTGGAGCACCACTCCGGAACACTGCTCTTCACTAAGCAGGTACGTCGGTTGTAAACACAATATCCGACAGCGTTGTACCTCCCGGTTCCTCCCTTTATAGGGCGTTGTTTTCCTTGAGTTATGTAACAGCTCTCCTGTTTACATAAGGGCGTGTTTTCCTTGAGTTATGTAACAGCTCTCCTGTTTACATAAGGGCGTGTTTTCCTTGAGTTATGTAACAGCTCTCCTGTTTACATAAGGGCGTGTTTTCCTTGAGTTATGTAACAGCTCTCCTGTTTTACATAAGGGCGTGTTTTCCTTGAGTTATGTAACAGCTCTCCTGTTTACATAACCTCTCAACCGCTAAGCATCCTGGGAGATGTAGTCCGTTTTCACTGGTTACCGTTTTCCTCCCCTCGCATGACAGGAATTCTTGACACAAAGGAAGGGTGGGAGGGAACGAGCATATGGGGTGTGAGTTATAACGAAAGTTAATTGTTGTAAGAGGGGATGCAGGAAGTGAGGCCGAGCGCGCGTTGGCGAAAGCAGTCTGCTGCTTTCTAGTCCGATGCCAGATGCCAGCTTCGCGCTTGAATGCCTCACATGCACTGGCTATAAACCGCATTCCTAAGGTCTTGTGCCCCTTACTAAATCTCTCTGAATGCGTGAGGCGGCGCACGCGCAGGAAGTAGCTGGTGGCAAATGGAATGCGCGTGGTTGTGCGCGTAACCGCCACCCGATCAGCAGTGTGCTGCGTGCAGCAGTGTGCTGCGTGCAGCAGTGTCGTGCGGTGTGCAGCAGTGTGCGGTGTGCAGCAGTGTGCGGCGTGCAGCAGTGTGCGGCGTGCAGCAGTGTGTGGCGTGCAGCAGTGTGTGGCGTGCAGGTGTGTGGCGTGCAGCGGTGTGTGGCGTGCAGCGGTGTGTGGCGTGCAGCAGTGTGTGGCGTGCAGCAGTGTGTGGCATGCAGCAGTGTTTCGTGTAGCAGTGTGTGGCGTGCAGCAGTGTGCGGCGTGGAGCAGCGTGCTGCTTGCAGCAGTGTGTGGCGTGCAGCAGTGTGTGGCGTGCAGCGGCATGCAGCAGTGTTTCATGTAGCAGTGTGCGGCGTGCAGCAGTGTGCAGCAGTGTGTAATGCAGCAGTGTGCGCACCAGTGTGTGGCGTGCGGTAGTGTGCGGCGTGCAGCAGCGTGCAGCAGTGTGTGGCGTGCAGCAGTGCGTGGCGTGGTTTGTAAACAACAAGAAAAGCGGAAGGGTGGGAGGGAATGAGCATATGGGGTGTGAGTTATAACGAAAGTTAATTGTTGTAAGAGGGGATGCAGGAAGTGAGGTCGAGCGCGCGCTGGCGAAAGCAGTCTGCTGCTTTCAAGTCCGATGCCAGATGCCAGCTTCGCGCTTGAATGCCTCACATGCACTGGCCATAAACCGCATTCCTAAGGTCTTGTTCCCCTTACTAAATCTCTCTGAATGCGTGAGGTGGCGCACGCGCAGGAAGTAGCTGGTGGCAAATGGAATGCGCGTGGTTGTGCGCATAACCGCCACCCGATCCGCCTGGGAAGCCTTTGGGAGCATTTTCTGAAGCCCCTACATAAGTCTCGCTGAGCGATCGCTTACACGATAGCCAGGCGAGACCTAAAAAGGACCAAGAGTAGGTTTTATCTCCAAGGGAGCGACCCTTGACCCCGTCTGCAGGGAGGTTGCCCCATACGCCGTGCAGCCCCACCTGACTGCGCCTGTGTATCTGCCCAGCTGCCGCTGAGGGAAATCGAGGCCTGCCGCCACCCGCAGGCTACCACCTGCGCCTCATCCCTGGTGGCCAGTGGTAGGCCATAGGTTTGCTTTCCTGCCCTAGACTTGCTCTATATTGTACTTGCATAGTGCCCCTTCTGCTTGTGACCGTCTTCTATTGTATTCTGTGCCTGTATTTTGTGACCTTCCTTCCCGCGTGCTACTGCCACTCTCCCTGTCGCTGCTTCCCACGCGGCCCCGCACCGCACCCCCGCTCGCTCTCTCGTCATTCCAGTCTTACATCTGTATTGTATCGTGTATTGTGCCCCATTTGCTTCTGTGACTGCCCTTATTGTAGTGTATTTTCCACTTCTGTGACTGTTTCTCCCCGCTTGCCACTCTCTGCCACTTTCCATGCCGCTGCGTCTCCTGCGGCCCCGCCCCCCGCTCACCCATTCGTCCTCCCCCCCCCCTCCCAGCTGCTCCTCCCTCCCAGCTGCTCCTCCCTCCCACCGCCCCTTCTTATGCGCGGCAGTGAGAGCGACCCTTGACCCTCTCTGCAGGGAGGTCGCCCCCCCACACCGCGCAGCCCCACCTGACTGTGCCCGTGTTTCTGCCCGTGTATCTGCCCAGCTGCCGCTGATGGAAATCGAGGCCCGCCTCTACCCGCAGGCTACCACCTGTGCCTCATCCCTGGTGGCCAGTGGTAGGCCATAGGTTTGCTTTCCTGCCCTAGACTTGCTCTATATTGTACTTGTATTGTGCCCCTTCTGCTTGTGACCGTCTTCTATTGTATTCTGTGCCTGTATTTTGTGACCGTCCTTCCCGCGTGCTACTGCCACTCTCCCCGCCGCTGCTTCCCACGCGGCCCCGCCCCCCACCCCCGCTCGCTCTCTCGTCATTCCAGTCTTACATCTGTATTGTATCTTGTATTGTGCCCCGTTTGCTTCTGTGACCGCCCTTATTGTAGTGTATTTTCCGCTTCTGTGACCGTTTCTCCCCGCTTGCCACTCTCTGCCACTTTCCCGCTCGCTGCGTCCCTTGCGGCGCCACCACCCCGCTCACCCATTCGTCCTTCCCCCCTCTCAGCTGCTCCTCCCTCCCACCCCCCCTTCTTATGGCGGCGGCCGAGCCGCTGGCGCACCGAAGGCAAGCCTGTCTGCGCCCATCCACGCCTGAACCGCGTCCAGCTCCAGAACCCCTGGCCCACACAAACACCACAACGCCCGACTCCGCTACGATGCCAGCACCCTCCACGCACTCAACCCCGGACGAGAACACACCTGCTACCAGGCCACCCCAAAGTGCACCAAAGGACCCTTCACCTGCCGGAACTGCAGCTTCACCAGCATCCGGCCCTCCAAACCACCAACCAAAGAACCCAACTACCTCAGATGCATTCTTCTCAACACCAGTTCCACCCGCAAACACGCCGTCGAACCCTGGGACCTTCTCGACTCTACCTCCCCAGACGTCGCCTTCCTGACGGAGACCTGGCTGAACCCCACCTCAGCTCCCGACATCGCCATAGCCATTCCGGAAGGCTACAAGATCACCCGCAGGGATCGTACCAACGGCGTTGGAGGAGGAAACGCCATCGTCCACAGGAACACCCTCAGAGTCTTGACCAACACCGAAGACACCCTCAGCACAGCCGAACACATGCACTTCTAAATCCACACCGACCCCAACACCACCCTTAGAGGAACCCTCGTCTACAGACCCCCCAGACCCCAACCGCAGTTCAGCGACTCCATCGCCGACTTCATCAACACACGCGCCCTCGTCTCCACGGACTACATCCTTCTCGGGGACCTGAACTTCCACCTCAAGAACAACAACGACACCAACACCAACACCAGCATCAACACCCTGATCGACAACCTCGGACTCAGACAGCTCGTGACAACACCCACCCACGCCACGGGCCACATGCTCTACCCCATCTTCACTACAAGCCCCCACATCACCTTCAACCAAACACCGGACAGCCACGCAGCCCACAAGAACGCCACACGCAGGCACCATCAACTCATCAGAACCGCCAAGAGGGCCTCATTCAAAGACCGCCTAGATAACAACACACACAACAGCAAAGAACTCTTCAACATCGTGAGAGAACTCTCCAACCCCAGCTCAAACACCAACAACATCCCGTCCTCGTAAGACCTCTGCGACTCGCTGGCCACCTTCTTCCACCGCAACATCGCCGACATCCACAACAGCTTCAACGCCACGACCGCCCCGACAACCACCGCCCCCACGACCACCACCCACACCAACTGCCTGCTCTCCTGGACCAGCATCAACGACGAGGACACCAGTGAGATCATGAACACCATCCACTCCGGATCACCGCTAGACCTATGCCCTCACCACGCCTTCAACAAGACCTGTGCAGCCATCGCACCCTATCTCCGGAAAGTAATCAACATCTCCTTCAAGACAGCAACATTCCCGGAAAGCTGGAAGCACGCCGAGATCAACGCCTTACTCAAGAAACCCAAGGCAGACACCAAGGACCTCAAGAACTTCCGACCCATCTCCCTGCTCCCGTTCCCGGCGAAGGTCACCGAGAAATATCACCAAAAAACAACTGACCTGCTACCTCGAGGAGAGCAGCATCCTGGACCCATCCCAGTCCGGGTTCCGCAGCAACCACAGCACCGAAACCGCCCTCATTGCTGCCACCGATGAAATCAGGTCCCTGCTTGACAACGGAGAAACAGCGGCCCTCATCCTCCTGGACCTGTCAGCCGCCTTCGACACGGTCTGCCACAACACACTATGCACATGCCTCCAGAATCCAAGAGAAGGCCCTGGACTGGACCACGTCCTTCCTCTCCGGCAGAACCCAGAGCGTCCGCCTCCCCCTTCTGCTCCAGAGCCACCGAGATCATCTGCGGCGTACCCCAGGGCTCTTCCCTCAGCCCGACGCTGTTCAACATCTACATGGCACCCCTTGCCCACGTCGCCCGACAGCACGACCTCAACATCATCTCCTACGCCGACGACACGCAGCTGATCCTCTCTCTCTCTCACCAAAGACCCTCACACCGCCAAAACCAACCTCCACGAAGGCATGAAGGCCGTCGCCGAATGGATGAGGAACAGCCGACTGAAGCTGAACTCGGACAAGACGGAGGTCCTCATCCTCGGAAACACCCCTTCGGCCTGGGACGACTCGTGGTGGCCGACGGCACTGGGAACCGGCCAAACACCCACCGACCACGTACGCAACCTAGGGGTCATCCTCGACTCCACCCTCTCCATGACTAAGCAGGTCAACGCCATCTCCTCATCCTGCTTCAACACCCTCCGAATGCTCCGCTGGATCTTTAAGTGGATCCCCACCGAAACTCGAAGAACAGTCACCCAGGCCCTCGTCACCAGCAGACTGGACTACGGAAGCGCCCTCTACGCAGGAAAGTCGGCCAAGCTCCTGGGACGACTGCAACGCATCCAGAACGCCTCAGCACGTCTGATCCTCGACATCCCCCGCCGCAGCCACATCACACCCCACCTGAGAAACTGCACTGGCTCCCCGTCAACCAGAGGATAACCTTCAAGCTCCTCATCCATGCACACAAAGCTCTCCACAACACCAGCCCAGCATACCTCAACAGACGCCTCAGCTTCTACACCCCCACCCGCCATCTCCGCTCCGCCGACCTCGCCCTCACCACAGTCCCCCGCATCCGAAGAACGACCGTCGGCGGCAGATCCTTCTCCCACCTCGCCGCCAAGACCTGGAACACCCTCCCCACCAACCTACGGCAGACCCAAGATCTACTGGCCTTCAGAAGACTCCTCAAGACCTGGCTCTTCGATCAGTAGCAGCACCACCCCCTACCCCCCAGCACCTTGAGACCCTCACGGGTATGTAGTGCGCTTTATAAGTATCTTGATTGATTGATTGATATTGCCAGTCAGGAAGGCTCTTGGTTCTGTAAAGGCTCTCAGGCTGCCTTGTATTAAAAATCGACACAGTGGGTAATAGATCTAGAGATAGATTGTCTCCACGATAAAATGTTACGTTACCAGCTTTCGGATAGCATGTATCTACCATATGTATGGTTTTGTTGTGTACTCGAAATCTGGATACACTTTTTGGTAGTGGGATTCTAATTGATTGGAATCAAGGACATCTCTTGACTTTTAAACCCAAAATTCACAGGCTACCTATACCCCTGATTTGCTTGTTTCTTTCAATTTAAAAGTAATTTCCACAATCGACTTATGGTTCTTTCTTACAAACAGACATGAAAAAGGGACTGTAAAAAACATAGCTGACCACAATGTCATTAGGAAACCACTGAAGGAAGGAAAATGATGATTGCTGACAAGGGTCACCATTTCTCGAGGACCATTGAGAATGTCAACACATTACATGAGGAATGCACACAAAATACCGTACCTGGTTCCCCTTGTGCAGCCACATTTCCTTCATCCTAGTTAAAGCACCGAGGGTTCATGCCTGAGAAAGTCGAGTACTAAATAAAAACAGAATCTAACATTTGGTTAGAGTTCCTAACAGAGGTAGCAGGCTAAATGACTGGTTTTATTCTAGGTTAACATTGTAGAGGTATTGGCTTGCCATCTGACGGATGAAGCTTGCACTGATGGCCTCTCAGAGAGAGTACCTTAAATAGTTCTGACACAGATATAACAGTTTCTCAGAGACATCAGCATGACCTATGACTGATCCAGTGGCGACTGGCACAGATCGGGGGTGCGAGGGAGGTCGGGAGAGGGGGTAAAGGAAAACAAAACATACATCCTCGCTGCGTCTTGCCTCTCTCTCCACTGTTGTCTCCGGAACAGAACACCCAGGAAGCACCCAGGCTCCCCTGAGCCAATCACAATGATGCAATGCAACATTGTGATTAGTGGGTGTAGGACCGGGGGTCACCAGGCCCTATGGGGGTAGCGTGGCGCGAGCAGGTAAGCATCCAAGGGCTTACGTGTAAAGTGACCATACAGCACACACATCCACTGAGACAGGAAACGCACGCAATAATTGACACCACACCAGTAGGTTGAATAAAACCAATCCGTTTTATCTAGATCAACATCAGGATCAAAAGCATTAACACATCAAAACCTGGCATGGCATCAAAGCGCGGCACCTGGCGATCCTGGGGAGCGTCAAACACAGCATTTATGCAAAGCGCTGCACATAGCAAATGATTAGCGCTTCAAATGGAGCATTTTAACATAGCGCTGCACATAGCAAATTATTAGCGCTTCAAATAGAGCATTTTAACATAACGCTGCACATAGCAATTCAATAGCGCTCAGAACATGGCATATAAACATAGCGCTGCACATAGCAATGCATTAGCGCTTCAAAACATGGCATATAAACATAGCGTTGCACATAGCAATGCATTAGTGCTGAACTGGGCAATTCCCTCGAGCGTGAGACATCGCATTTCCTTCTAGCGTTGAACATTGCATATCATTGGGCCGGAAATCAGAGCGCTGAACATTGCATCTCATGGAGCAGGAAATTAGAGCGCTGCCCCT
Organism: Triturus cristatus; assembly: GCF_964204655.1. Taxonomy (NCBI): domain Eukaryota; kingdom Metazoa; phylum Chordata; class Amphibia; order Caudata; family Salamandridae; genus Triturus; species Triturus cristatus. Next base: position 1,542,890,556 of record NC_140591.1, read on the forward strand.
GGCAATTACTCCAAGCGCTAAGTATGGCAAGTATTCAAAGCATTAGCCTGGCAAGAGTCCAGGCGCTACTCATGGCAGTACATTAGAGCAGTGCGTGGGGCAATTCCTCTATCTCTTCCCTCCCCAGGATAACTTGGGCGGACTCTCTGCGCCCCACAATGCCCGGCGAATTTGACAGTTAATGAGCCCGGCATGGGGCGGGAATCCCGGGGGCCGGGGACCAGCTTCTTCCCTCTTCGGGGTCAGTGGGGGCCCGCCAGGCTCACGGAGAAACGTCCCCGGGGGAGGGGCGAGTCCAGGGCCTCTCTCCGGCCCTCCGCCCACCTCCCCTGGGGGTTACCTTCACGGGAGGTCTTTTCCGGGTTGTCCGGTGCTCCTCGGCTGGGCGGGGGCTCTCGCGCCTCCGGGCCCCTCCCGCCAGCCGCCTTCGACGACCGGCGGTGTCTGGGCCGATGAGGCCGACGTGGGGCTTGGGTATTCTTCCGGACTCCGGGAAGGGCGCGCCCGCAGCCGCCAATGGCGGCGCGGCCCAGATCGCTAATCCCAAAGCGGCGGGGGCGGCGCTGAGGAGTCCGCCCCCGTCAGGTGACACAGGCCTTGGCTTCTGGGCCTAGCACGGCCCTTGCTGGATGGCTTCAGACCTAATGAGGCCTCCACTGAGTTCCGGCGGCCTTCTCTGCCCTGGGGGCCACGTTACCTCGGCTGCGACGGCAGCGACGGGGCCCCGGGCTTCTCCGCAGGCCCCGGTGATGGCGGGGGTACTCTTTCCGGCCCGCAGCGGTGAGTGCTTTTCAGGTCCCCCTCAGTGGGGGGGGGGAGAAATTAAGGGTTGGCCTGAAGCGCGGGGGTGGCGATTGATTTGGCGCCCAGCGCCCCCTTTTTCCCTCAGGGACGCCCCAGCTCGGGGCAGGCAGGCTGGGAGGCGGCAGGCCACACGCCAGTAGCAGAACAAGCTAGAGGGGGGCAGGCAGCTGGGATTGCAGCACTCACCAGCAGAGCACAGTCAATTGAAATGTAGCGCCCACCGAATACAGCGCTCTCCTTCCGCAGGCAGCTTGAATATGGCGCTCTCTTTCCGCCGGGACTGCAGTCAGGGTCCCACGAGGCGCTTGCTGGTTCTTGCGCCCTTGGTTGAGGGTCTCTTGAGGGGGGGAAGTTGAGTTGGTGGCTGACGGCAGACTAAGTAGTCTCTGCAGGTCGTCCCTGGGTTCTCCTCCTTCTGGGCCCGATCAGTGGGTTAGTTCAGGATCCCTCACTCAACTTAAAAGGCAGCGCCTAAGCCCTGTCACTTCCAGTGGCATAGGTCCCTGACTAGACCCTACCGCCTAAAACTCCTGTGGAGGTTCCTCCAGGTCAGCATCGCCCCAACTATAGTTTCCCCTCGCCCTGTGGACAGTGGAGGGGTGTAGGTAAGCTCAGGGCCCAGCACACAGGCCCCTGTGGCGGTAACCCCTGGCAGCAGGTCCCCTCTCTCCTAGGTCCACCCTCTGACTCCACACATGGCAGCCCAGCTCCGCCCTTTATACGCCCCTCACCCCACCTACCAGACAGTGCCAGAAGCTTCTAGAAGCGTCTGGGGAAACTGGCTCTAACTGGCCTAGGGGGAGGGATAGAGCACCCTGGGTGCCAGGCTTCCCTCCAAAAGCTGGGGTTGCTGGGAAATAACCACGAGACTGTTAACCCAGCTCAGTCAGACGGCACAACCACACAGCTATGGCATCCATTTTAAAAGCTTTAGGTGTAAATGGGAAAACTCAGTCTGCGTACATCTTTGAACAGTATTCAATATTTGCATTCACATAACATGCGATATCCCACAAAAGCGAAACATTTCAGGGAAAAAGGGCCAAGTCCAACACAACCCCCTTCCAGCCAAAAGCCAGGGTCGACCGATCAATGCCTTGATGGACTTTCCTGCTTGGGGCGAGAAAAGGTGGACGCAGGCCCGCAACTGCAGGAGCACCTGCAGGTTCTCCTCCACTCTGGAACCCGATGGTTCCATCTCTCAAACCTTCCTCGACCGACTAAGCCACCACCCGGGGGTTCCCTAGCTGGTTGTGGCCAGGCCTGGCCCCTGGGCCATCCAGGTGTCTCTGGCCCTTGCGGTCTCAAAGAGTGGGGGGCAGTAACCCCAGGCCCGTAGTACCCGTTGACCACTCTCCTCCTCCTTCTTGCAGTTCCAAACTGCCACTGGTCCTCCCACCTGGGGTCCGCACCCTCAGGCTGACCAGCCATCAGGGGAGAGGCTCTGCTTCCCCTACCTCTCCTTCTGGGGTTCCTCACCCTACTCCCATGCGAGGCACCCTCAGACCACCACTCTCTCCCCAGTCCAGGGCCTTGACCCTGCAACTGGTTCCCCAACCTAGGGTCTAAACCCTTAGGCTGCACCGGTGCCAGGGGCGAGTCCTCCCTCCCCCTGCGCCCCCTCCCAGAGTTCCGCACCCTCCCAACGGGAGAAGTACCCCTGGAAGACACTTCTGGGGGGACACTGCTAACAGATGTCCCACCCGCCAGGTCAGGCAGTACCCGTCCCTGGCCTCCCAACCCAGGATCGAAGCCCTGTGGCTGAGCCGGTGCCAGAGGTGAGACCTTCTTCCCTCTGCACCCCCTTCCAGAGTTCCGCACCCTCCCACCTGGAAAAGTGCCCCTGGAAGTCAATTCTGGGGGGACACTGCTAACAGATGCCCCACCCGCCAGGTCAGGCAACCCCTGAACCTGGCATCCCAGCCCAGGATCTAAACCCTGCGACTGGGCCGACCCCAGAACCTCAGGAGCTCTGATTACAGACGCCCCTGGTTCTCCTGACACTAGGGGCTCCCCTTCACTGGACGGCACATCAGGACAGCCTAGGCTCCCAACCTGGGGCTCCATTATGGAACTCTCCAGGCCCTGAGACGGCGATTGGGGCACCTCGGGACACCTCCCCGTCTCACTCCTTCCTGTAGATAGGACGTGAGGCCCTACAACCCTCTCACTTCCCTGGGACCTAGCTGGGCTATTCGCCACCTCTCCCACCTCGCTGGGTTGGAAGATCCCTGCACCACCCCTTTCAGGGTCACCCCCCAACACCTCCTCAGACACCCTGGCACTCACCCAGAGGTCTGCCTCCCGTGCAAGCTCCCTGGGGTCGGAGAACCCACACTGTAACAGGTGGTGACGCAACCTTGGGAAACAATTCCTGAGCATGTGCTCCTGGATGACTACCTGGCACAGCCCTTCCCAATCATTCACTGCACTCCTCACTACCCAATCCTCCAATGCAGTCCAACATACCTCCGCAAACTCCCCCCAGGACTGGTGGGACAGTTTTCCCCTGCCCCTGAACTCTAACCTGTCCCCCTCCTCCTGGGAATCAGGTACCGTCTCACGGGCTCTGGGAGTGGGACACCCTACATTGGATTCACTCTCGCTGCCACCACTGGATCCCACCCTTACTGGTGAATCCAGACCACAAAAACCACTCTCAGGGGACAAACTACCCTCCCGAGCTAGTCTCTCCCTGGAAAAGGCCCTCTCTGCCTCCGCCATCCTTTCCTGCGCTAGGACCTTCTCAGTCTCTAGCCTCCTCTCTTCCACACTCAGCCGCGCTAGCTCCACTCTGAGTCTTTCCAGCGCCAGCTGATGCTCCCTTTCTTCCCTCCTATCCACCCACTCTTCTGGGGACAGGGAAAGGGACGGGGCAGTGCCCCCGGTACTGGACCTAGCACGGGACTCCCTAACTCTGGTGTCCTCACTCGCTACTGGCGTCTCCACCCGGTCATCTTCTTCCTCCTCGTCAATGTCACCACCCTCCGGGGTTATGGACTGGGCACCCTCACTCTCGGAGTCCTCCCCTCTCTGGAGGTCCTCCTCCGGGTCTCCACTAAATCCACCCTTTAAATATGCGGAGGGGTAATCTGACAGGTCCCCACCGATCTCTAAGGGTTCCCCCCTCTTGAGGGCCTCATAGAGAAATAGCTTCCGGCGTGTGTTGCCTACTGGGGGTATCCCTCTCTCCCTGCAGAAATACATCACTTCCTGCTCCGTGTACTCCATAAGGCAAACCTCCTCGTAGGTCAACCCCATCCTGGCAGGTACACCCGGGACACACCACCCACAGTGCAACAGGGGAACACAATTTAAAACACCACTTCTAGGAGGAAATCACAATCACAATAGGCGTCCAATTGCGGCGCTCACCGTCTCACTGGAGGGTGCTGTATAGTCACAGGTCCTTATCCCACCGCTCGCCAACAATGCAGGACCGGGGGTCACCAGGCCCTATGGGGGTAGTGTGGCGCGAGCAGGTAGGCATCCAAGGGCTTACGTGTAAAGTGACCATACAGCACACACATCCACTGAGACAGGAAACGCACGCAATAATTGACACCACACCAGTAGGTTGAATAAAACCAATCCGTTTTATCTAGATCAACATCAGGATCAAAAGCATTAACACATCAAAACCTGGCATGGCATCAAAGCGCGGCACCTGGCGATCCTGGGGAGCGTCAAACACAGCATTTATGCAAAGCGCTGCACATAGCAAATTATTAGTGCTACAAATGGAGCATTTTAACATAGCGCTGCACATAGCAAATTATTAGCGCTTCAAATAGAGCATTTTAACATAGCGCTGCACATAGCAATGCATTAGCGCTTCAAAACATGGCATATAAACATAGCGCTGCACATAGCAATGCATTAGCGCTAAACTGGGCAATTCCCTCGAGCGTAAGACATCGCATTTCCTTCTAGCGCTGAACATTGCATATCATTGGGCCGGAAATTAGAGCGCTGAACATTGCATCTCATGGAGCAGGAAATCAGAGCGCTGCCCCTGGCAATTACTCCAAGCGCTAAGTATGGCAAGTATTCAAAGCATTAGCCTGGCAAGAGTCCAGGCGCTACTCATGGCAGTACATTAGAGCAGTGCGTGGGGAAATTCCTCTATCTCTTCCCTCCCCAGGATAACTTGGGCGGACTCTCTGCGCCCCACAATGCCCGGCGAATTTGACAGTTAATGAGCCCGGCATGGGGCGGGAATCCCGGGGACCAGCTTCTTCCCTCTTCGGGGTCAGTGGGGGCCCGCCAGGCTCACGGAGAAACGTCCCCGGGGGAGGGGCGAGTCCAGGGCCTCTCTCCGGCCCTCCGCCCACCTCCCCTGGGGGTTACCTTCACGGGAGGTCTTTTCCGGGTTGTCCGGTGCTCCTCGGCTGGGCGGGGGCTCTCGCGCCTCCGGGCCCCTCCCGCCAGCCGCCTTCGACGACCGGCGGTGTCTGGGCCGATGAGGCCGACGTGGGGCTTGGGGATTCTTCCGGACTCCGGGAAGGGCGCGCCCGCAGCCGCCAATGGCAGCGCGGCCTGCGGGGGCGCGGCCCAGATCGCGAATCCCAAAGCGGTGGGGGTGGCGCTGAGGAGACCGCCCCCGTCAGGTGACACAGGCCTTGGCTTCCGGGCCTAGCGCGGCCCTTGCTGGATGGCTTCAGGCCTAACGAGGCCTCCGCTGAGTTCCGGCAGCCCTCTCCGCCCTGGGGGCCACGTTACCTCGGCTGCGACGGGGCCCCAGGCTTCTCTGCGGGCCCCGATGATGGCGGGGGTACTCTTTCCGGCCCCGGGCCGCAGCGGTGAGTGCTTTTCAGGTCCCCCTCAGCAGGGGGGGGGGATAGAAATTAAGGGTTGGCCTGCAGCGTGGGGGGTGGCGATTGATTTGGCGCCCAGCGCCCCCTTTTTCCCTCAGGGACACCCCAGCTTGGGGCAGGCAGGCTGGGAGGCGGCAGGCCACACGCCAGTAGCAGAACAAGCCAGAGGGGGGCAGGCAGCTGGGATTGTCTCTCCTCGGTTTTTGCTTGGATGGCTTCTGCTCATTTAAAATGCAACGAGGATAAATCGGAGGTTTTGATGTTTGGTAATTTCCCCTCAGGGTTTAGAGAGTTAATTTGGCCTCCCGAGTTCCCACCTCCGGCTTCTAGCAGCCAGACCGTGAAGAATCTGGGAGTTTATTTCGACTGTAATCTCTCCTTCTCTAGTCAGGTCAAACGCTTGTCAGGTTGCTGTTTTGGCCTACTCAGAGTGTTGAGAAGATTTTTGCCGCTGCTTCCGCAAGCGGCCAGGGAATCGGTGGTTCGGGCACTTATTCTGTCCCGTTTAGACTACGCTAATGCCCTCTATGCTGGGATTCCAGCCTATGCCCTTAACAAGCTGCAAGTGACCCAGAATGCGGCTGTTCGCTTGCTGGGTGGGCTGGGTCCTAGGCAGAACGTTCATGGCTATCGTCGTTCCCTCCATTGGCTTCCAGTGAAAGCTCGTGTTGCCTTTAAAACCCTCACCATAGCCCATCGTGCGCTGCATGGACAAGTCCTGGTTACCTACAGAAACGCTTCTCGTTCTACGTGCCGGGTCGCTCTTTGAGGTCCTCAGCACTTAGGCTAATGAAGATTCCTGTGTTTCAGAGGCACCGGTTAGGCGGCGCCTCTCTGGTCGTGGCTGCTGGCCGCGCTTGGAACACGCTCCCCCTATCACTACGTTCTATTGAAGATCTGGTGGTCTTTAAAAAACGGTTAAAAACGTATCTCTTCTCTTAATTCCCTCTTTTCTTTTGGTTCTTCCTTGACCGCGCCGGGACACTCTTTGAGTATCTGTGCGCGTAATAAATGTACATAACATAACATAACATAACATAACATTGCAGCACTCACCAGCAGAGCACAGTCAATTAAAATGTAGCGCCCACCGAATATAGCGCTCTCCTTCCGCAGGCAGCTTGAATATGGCACTCTCTTTCCGCCGGGACTGCAGTCAGGGTTCCACGAGGCGCTTGCTGGTTCCTGCGCCCTTGGTTGAGGGTCTCTTGAGGGGGGGAAGTGGAGTTGGTGGCTGACGGCAGACTAAGTAGTCTCTGCAGGTCGTCCCTGGGTTCTCCTCCTTCTGGGCCCGATCAGTGGGTTAGTTCAGGATCCCTCACTCAACTTAAAAGGCAGCGCCTAAGCCCTGTCACTTCCAGTGGCATAGGTCCCTGACTAGACCCTACCGCCTAAAACTCCTGTGGAGGTTCCTCCAGGTCAGCATCGCCCCAACTATAGTTTCCCCTCGCCCTGAGGACAGTGGAGGGGTGTAGGTAAGCTCAGGTCCCCGCACACAGGTCCCTGTGGCGGTAACCCCTGGCAGCAGGTCCCCTCTCTCCCAGGTCCACCCTCTGGCTCCACACATGGCAGCCCAGCTCCGCCCTTTATACGCCCCTCACCCCACCTACCAGACAGTGCCAGAAGCTTCTTGAAGCGTCTGGGGAAACTGGTTCTAACTGGCCTAGGGGGAGGGATAGAGCACCCTGATTGCCAGGCTTCCCTCCAAAAGCTGGGGTTGCTGGGAAATAACCACTAGACTGTTAACCCAGCTCAGTCAGACGGCACAACCACACAGCTATGGCATCCATTTTAAAAGCTTTAGGTGTAAATGGGAAAACTCAGTCTACGTACATCTTTGAACAGTATTCAATATTTGCATTCACATAACATGCGATTTCCAACAAAAGCGAAAAATTTCAGGGAAAAAGGGCCAAGTCCAACAGTGGGTGAACCATGGTTCGGCACTCGGATGGGGACTGGGGGCATAGGCATTTTCTCTAGCCGAGAACATTCATGCGCACTTTAGAGAGTGCAAACCACTCCTCCCCTCCCCTGCTCTGTCAGCAGAGCAGAGCCGCCCTGCACGCGAAACGGCCGCAATAAGGAAAAAATAAAATGATAACTTAGTTATTATGATTTTATTTTTCCTTTAGTTACACTGCTTAAGAGCAGCGGGGCGAAGCTCCTCCGCCTTTGTGGAGGAGCCTCCATTGGACTGATCTGACCCATTCAAACTGGTCTTTCAGAGACAAAACTGACGTGTGACTTTTTCTACCCCTAGACATCACTTCCGTGCCTGGTATGACAGACTCTCAGTGATCTAAGCATGGGGTTGACCTAGACCACCAGCTTTTCAGAAGGTGGGCCAAAACGACATCTCTTTTATACTCATCAGACGCTCACAAGCTATCCGCAACTGCAGTGCACGTGAAAACTAGAATAGTATTGCAGATACTGGGAATTCTGTTTTTAGGATCTAGGAAATTGGCCGCATTCTTTTTCCACTGTGACTTTGGATGAGAGTTGTTTTGGAAGGGAAATGTCTGGCTTCCCTGTATAATATTAAACTGACCTTTACTGTACATTATAGAGACTTTGAAAACACAGATGGAACTAGTTAAAGAAAAGTTGTGCACGTTTTGATTTCAGGTTTCATTCGCACACAGCCCAATGAAGTGATGTTTGATCACAAAAGCTTGCTAATAAATGTGATTTTATTAAGTTAATTAAAGGTATTGGTTAGTTACGATCAACATATAATTGCTTTTTTTATTACACTTGGATAACAAGGTACACAAAACCTGAACTGGTTATCAACCTTTTGACTTCTAGGGACCCCCACTTAATCACTACTGGCATCAGGGGACCCCCACTGAATTATTATTGGAATCCAGGGACCCGCCACTGAGTCATTACTGGAACCCAGGGACCCCGGCGTAAACATTGTTGATGATTTGAACCACAAAACAATACACAAAAAACGCAAAAAAAATCATTCATCAAACAAATGCACAAATGATCACACATTTTATTTAATTCTCAAATACATAAATAAATCAACATTTGAATAGGAAGGTTGGAGGTTTTCTAAATTCAATGGAGGCCACCCATGGTCCATACTATATTCTGTTTGATGCAACTCCACTGTTCCACAAACCAATCAGAGGATACTAATTTAATATTTAACCTCCAATTTCAAATTCCTTCACATTTACATTACGTTTTAAAATTTCGATTGTATATTTAGCTTCTTTATTTGTGTACACTTTATTACTCTGTTAATATTATTTAATTTTCTAAGTAGTCACATACCCCCTGAGGACACCCAGGGGTCCCTGGACCACAGGTTGGGAACCACTGATATAGGTGTATACATACAAAAAAAAAAATCAGCAAATGTAGTTTAGTGGGATAGCGAAGATGTAAGTACAGTCTTTGAGCTTACTGAACGGCAGACAAATGGTTAGAATTATATGGTGCAAGTACACACACACACTTTATTGTGTAAGTGCAATAATTGACCTAGAGCTTAAGTAGGGTCTCAGTGTATGATCCTGTTGAAGAAAATAAAGTTGGACATCAAAAGGGCCAAAGAAAAAAAAAAGACCAAAGGGCCTAATACACTTAAGGCTTTTCCACTCACTTTGGTGTGAAAAAAACCCTCAGTCGCAACATAGCAGAGGTATAATGGATCGGAACTCGCAATGTCGACACTGAGACTCCTTGTGATGTGGAATGATCCAGGCGCATGAAGGGGGTACCTACCCTTCCTTGTGACTTGGGGTAAGAAGATACATATCAATGGTTCGCAACGGCAATTGGATCCACACAGGGCCGGCTTTAGTGCTGTGGCGCCCAGTGTGACTATCTTCTTTGCACCCGCACCCTATATGACCTCCTCCTCGGATTCCCTCACTACCAGCTTGCAAAAGTGCCCTCTTCTCTCCACAGCCCCTTTTTAAATACATTTCACTTGTTTCAAAGCACTGGTATAGGCTGGCTTTAACTAATCCACTCAGTTATTCACCAAAATACAGTGAGTCAAAACAGCTACCAGGCAAAATTCGGATCTCTCCCTCTCCCACATGAACATTAATCACAAGAGTTATCATTACATTTGAATTGCTGCCTGGAACCTAGACGCACAGGAAATCTGCAGCAGTTGCTTTTAAATCCTACGTTATTTTTAAACACAGCCCCCCACCCACGCCCTCCCTTTCTCGGGCAGTGGCCAGTGCGGCCACACCAGTCGCACTGCTTTAAAGCCGGCCCTGGATCCACACCTCAAAGGGGCTGCTATCCATCTGAAAACTAGACAATGTCCATGAGCGTGACCTCCCACCTTCAGAATGTGGGCAGCAGGCATAGGTAGGTGATGCGAGGCAGGAGTGGTCCATTCGCATCATGCAAATATCTCATTTTAATTGCAGCACCTGTCGCTTTAAGGGTCAGGGGTTGCAAACACAGCAGTTTGCGAATGCCAGACCAGTGACGGGGGTCTGCTGTCCCTTGCCAGCCACCATTACTGCATTCACAGCCATTCAGTGGGACTCTTGGTGGGAAACCAGACAAAATCATATTTATGTGGCAGGATTTCCGCGAATCCTACTGAACAATGGCCTAGCGAGTTTGACATGGGCCCCAGGGCAAGGAAAGAAGTGGGCTCACTGGGCCCCGTTTCAACTGTGAAGTACAGCAACAATCAGGGTTCAGTGGGCCCCTCTGGGCTCCGGTGGCGTCGCACCTGCTGCACCCATGGAAGCTTCATCTCTGCCACTGAATGTCCATTGTGTGCTGCAACAGATTTGTGGAAAATAAGGCGGGACCACAGGGCAGAAACAGCCACTGCTCAGCAACCCGAGCTGTGATGCGTCAGGCCCAAGGTGTCCATCACTTAATGTAAAATGTGCCCTCCCTCTGCAACGTTCGTCTCCTCGCTGACAAGATATGAGAGACCTAAGGTAAGTGTCCAAATAAGAGGCATTTGCATATTACTTGTGTTATCTTTGTCCAGCCTGCGCATCTGTGTTTGGAGATCTGTGTAATGCTTCCTTGAGAGCGGGTGACCGACCAGGTTTGTTCCCTGAACAGGCTTTCCTGGCCACAAACTCTGACAAATGAGATTGAGGAGTGAAGAGGTGGCTGCGCACACAATCACCAGAACAGCATTGAAAAAGGATGAAACTCGGCCCTTTTGTGCGCCTGTCTCTTCACATCAGTGCTTTTTATATGAGTAAAGCAGGGCCATAGACAGGCTCATCTCACTGACCCTTTGTGTTCCGATCCTTCACAGTCTCACTGACACACACTCTGCTCAGTCTTAAAGGCTCGTGCTTCCCTCTACATCCCAGCACAGAAAGAACAGAACCCATAAAGAAGAGAGAGTGGTACCTTCCACGGTGTTGATGCATTTGAAGGAATAATCCACAGGGGGCGCCAGCAGGCCTTCTTGTACAGACGTCCCTTGACTCATCTTTGGACGGGTCTACAGTAACCTACAAATAACACACTGCTTAATGGTCGCGTGATAATAACTTACATTCTCATACCGTAGATGCCACTTACGTCTGCAGAATGTCTTTGAACAGGTAATAAGCACAAATAAATCACAAACCACCGAGACGCCTGAATAAGAAAGGCCAAGAATGTGAAAGAACAGACAGAAAGGACGTCCATAGCCAAAGCATTGATTCAAAGATAAATATGCTAAAATCTCGACTTTGTATTAATAGGTCTCTAGAAAAATGTGACATTGTACATGCTCCTTGTCCCATTATCGAGCTTTGCAATTACAAAATAACCAAAACAATGCATGAATCAATAAGTAATGCCCTGGCTACGTACCCATAATCTTAAATACCCGTAGTCCTTCTCGTCGCAGTCATTACAAAGTGAGGTGTTGTCACCTTGGAAACAGGCGTGGCAGGGATTACTCGCGGATGGGGTGGCATTGCGAGGGGTTTTGCAGGAAAATAAAACAATACAAGAAATAAAATTAAGCTTACCTTTCCGCCGGATCCCATGTCTTCTCTGCTCCTGCTCTCCTGCCTCCAACAGGAACAGGAAGAAGGCGGCTAGGCTCCCTCCCCTAAGCCAATCACAATGCTGCAATGGAAGTGCTGTGATTGGTTGGGACGGCGCCCAGCCAGGGTCTAGTGGGGTGGGCATGTTCTCCATGCAGGCTGGTAGCAGAGTGCACATGACTGGTTTGGGCGGCCCGAGAGGGCAGACCAAACAGTCTTTGCGCACTCAGGAGTTGGCAAACCACTCCTCCCCTGCCCTGCTCAAAGAGCACAGCAGTCCCGCCCACCCGCAATGCTCAAAGCAAACATAAAATGGTAATAACTAAAAGTTATTACCATTTTATGTTTTGGCTTTCTCGCACTGCGAGAAAGTAGTGGGGCGACGCTCCTCCGCCCCAGTGGAGGAGCTGCCCCTGCTTGGGACAAGAGCAAATACCAGGAGGATCCTTGAAGGCTAGCCCCGCCCAGGGTTTCATTAAGGGGGCCGGCATTCCTGGCTCCTCCTGCACATATCTAAGCCATCGTCAAAGGACTGACAGGAGAGAGCGTGGGTGGGATGTAATGACTGTGACAAGGACGAGATGGACTAAAGGTAATGAAGATTACCGGTAAGTAACCGGGGCATTGCCCATACATTCCTTGTCCCAGGCATTACAAATTGAGGTATACCCAAAAGTCCTTTGACAAACTGGAAGGAAAGAACAGAATGAATCACTGTATTTATGCAACATCCCAGGTCTAATGCATGCAAATACCAGAAACCAAACAAAATGAGAACATAGCAATTATAATGGAGAGTTCAAAACACCTTTGCCCAAATTCAAATGTAAACTTGAAACATTATCAATGTTAAGCGATAATGCTTGACAAATGTATGTTCTGAGGACCAAGTACACGCCCTACAGATTTCCTGGATGGATACTCCCTGAAACTCTGCCCAGGACGTGGCCATTCCTCTCGTGGACTTTCCCTGAACTAGAAGGTCTTCTGAAAGGTACTGCAAAGCCAAGAAAATTAAAGACTTAATCCATCTACTAAGAGTCATAGAAGTCGCCTTCTAACCTTTTCCAAACTGCAGCACAAGTCACAAACAAGGAGTCAGTTTTCCTGAACTGCTGAGACCTGGTAACTTAAATCAAAGGAGTATCTGAAGTATCTCACCCAAGGAAGGGGAAAGACCCTTTGCTAGAAGTTCAGACTTCCCAACCTTCAAACCGATAGAGTGAATTGGAGCTGGAAGGCCGGAGCTGAAGTTCAGAGAGGAAACGAAAACTTCAGCAGTACCCAAGGAGGTAGACAAGCCAGGTACTTCGAAAGCGGAAACCATGACCGACGTAGTCAATAGTGGCCTACAAGAATCACACCCTCTCCCTCCTGCTGGAACTTGGAGAGAACGTTCTGGATCAATGAGAAGGGAGGGAATGCTAGAGGAGATGTCTTTCGGCCACTTCAGCACCAAAGCATCCACTTCCCAAGCTCCCTCTTATGGAATTCTGGAGCAGAACCTGTGAAGATGAGCCTTGTCCTTGGTGGCAAAGAGATCCAGAAAGGGTTTCTCAAACTGCCTGGGTATTTCTTGAAAGATCAACCTGGATAATGTAAACTCCTGCAAATTTGGAAACCTCCTGCTGGGGCTGTCTGCCGCCACAATGCTGGTGCCCTTGATGTGCACCGCTGATAGGTGCAACAGGTTGATCTCTGCCCAGGAGCTCAATTGTACAGCTATTGCATTGAGGGATTTTGAACGCGTGCTTCACTGATGGTTGATGTAAGGGACTGTTACTGTGTTGTCTGCCTTTATCAACACATTTTTATGAGATAGATGGTGATGGAAAAGCTTCAGTGCTTTGAAGATTGCCATCAACTCCCTCCACTTTGATGATCTGCAACTCTCCAGGAAAGACCACTTGAATTGGCAGGACCTGTCTAACAGCGTAGCTCTCCAGCCCAATTTTCTTGAGTCTGTTGTGGTGACTAATGGAGGATTGAGGTGCATCTGCACCCCCTTGGACAGATTCCTTGTGCCCAAAAACCAAGGAAGACTGAGCCTGACCTCTTGTGACAGAGGAATTACCTTGTCCATGGAATGAACTTCTGATGACCGATGACTGTTCAAATGCCACAGAAGAGGACATGGATGAAGCTTAGCCCACTGGACTGTATGTACCGTAGCCGCCAAGTACCCCTGAACTACCAACCAAAGCTTTATTGGAGCCTGATACCTAGAGGGAAGATCCTGCACTGCCAACTGCAAATGCTAAATCCTTTTCTCTGGCAAAAAAACCTCTCCTTAGATTCTTTTTGAAGCAAGCTCCCATGAAGATTAGATCCTTTGAGGGAGACAACTGGCATTTGGGAAGATTCGGGAGGAGGCCTAAGCTGTAGATAAACCCTTTCATCTTTTACCATAAGAGATTAATCTGTTCTACACTTGACGCATGCAGAAGCCAATTGTCTAGGTAGGGAAAGACCAGAATCCTCAAAAGAAGCAAGTGAGCCACCACTGGCACCATCATCTAGGTGAAAACCCTCGGGCTGACTTCAGGCCAAATGGCAGAACTTTAAATTGCCAATGGAGATTCCCCAGTGCAAACCTCAAGAATTTGTGATGTTGGGTGGCAATAGGATTATGCAGGTAATAGTCCATAACATCCAGGGTTATTAGAAAGTGGTTAAGTGGGATCAGGTAAAACATTCTTTGTAGGGTTTCCATTTTGAATCATATAACCTGAATGAAGGAATTGAGATTCTTCATATCAGTGACCAGCAAAAGTACCCCAAAACCTTCAGAGAGTGAAAGACGATTGAGTAAACCCCTTGACCCCACCCCTCTCTGGGGATAGGAATAATTGCACCCTTCTTTTAAAGCAATAAAACTCCCTTTAACAATGCCCTCTTCTTGATTGGATCTTGAAGCAGCAGAGTACGAATGATCCCTGTAGAAACTGGAAGAGATAGGAAATCTATCGGATAACCCCTCTTTCCCACCTCAAGCACCCAATCAACAGTTATCAACAGTTGCCACTGAGAAGCGAACTGGTGAATCCTTCCCTGACCCCTAATACAGAAGCCTATGTCTCAGCATAGTCAGGAGGGCTGCCCTATAGAGCACTGATTGGCAGTGAACAAAGTATTGAAATCGGTAATAAGAGATTGTGCTGTGTAGGCCCCACAAATCCCTGCTCTCATTGCCACATGGGGACCAGAAAATAACTTTTTAAGGCGGAATCCACCTTCTAGTCTGAAGAGTCTCTTAAAATGTTCTCCTCCGCTGCGGAAGGATGGCCCACAATACTTTCCACCACAGAGTCTACGTGGAGTGGACACTGTCTGGTAAATTTGTGTCCATGTTATATAATTTTACATAAATCGGGGAAACATAATATTATTAGGAACTTTCCATTCATGTTTGATGACATCCTTCACAAACTGATGGATAGGCATTCCACAACTAGAAGGCCTTTGGAATTGCCTCAACAGGGATTCCTCAGAAGTTCCAGGAACAGGCATAGGAGGAAAACCCATATTTTCTCTTATATGGGCCAACAAATCTCCAAGCATCTCTTTGGCAATAAACTTCTCCTTGAAATCGGTAGGTATAGGGGCTTCATCAGAAGAATCCGAGTTCCCAGACAAGACAATGCCTCTGTACCTTGGTTGCCATGAGCAGAAAGTGTTTCATCCTTGAAAGCAGCCACAGTATCTAAACCAATTTCCTCCTCCTTCGCCTCCCCATGCGTTTTCATTTGTTTGGGGACAGGGGACTGGCCAGGAGAGAAAGAAGTAGCACATGGAGAGTGAGAAGCATGCCACTTATTTTCTAACTGCTTCCCCGTGATGCCCAAAGAACAGCAGAAACCACAACAGAAAAACAGAAATCCTCCTACCTTGTGCTTTAATAAGCTGGTTTAAGCGCCCACCCCTCCCCCGCAATTCCTAACTGAAAGGACACAAATGCACACACCAGGGCTTCCATTAATGCGAATTCCAACACATCACGCATGGGCTGGCCAAAGATGCACCCTCCCTTCACCTGGCTTACCGGAGAGAGTGTGAAAATAAACAAAGATGGCCCTGCACCTGCATTCCCAGCCAAGCACGGAAGGAAGCATCCCATGCCGAGGACAGCAGGGGAGATTGCCACATCCTCTTTATCCTACTGTCAGCTGCTCCCCCGATGGAGGCTTGCCACCTTTTAAGCTCTGCAAGAAAGGGGAGCCAAGTCCCAAACAAAGCACAGCCCCAGCCCAGCAGGGACCTCCTTGTACTCGTCCAGTTATAATAACAAAAATGAGGAGGAACCAGGAGTGCCAGACCCCTTTATAGCACCCAGGTTGGGTGGGTGGTGTAGGGTCTTGTAGATATGAATAGTGGGACCCTTCTGATCCCTGATGGACTCCGAATGAGAATGACGTAATTGTTTGGGTGTGTGTGTGTGTGGTTAATAATGTTTATACACAGTGCGTGGAGTTAGTGGTTGCACTTTGAAGAATAAAGACGTGCAGTACAGAGCTCAGTGTGTGGTTGGTCATTTGCATGCTACTGGGCTGGGGAGGACTCTACAACTGGTGATGACTCAGGGAATCTGTAACCCGAAGCAACAAAAGTGCTCTCCCTGAGGGTTTGCCAAGGTCCGGTAGACTGCTTGTGCGTGTCACGTGCACCTCAGTCAAAGTGAAGCAACCGACAGATGGCATTTGTGGAGTCATAGCGCCACTTCAGCCAGTGCAAGGCTTTTGAAGAAAGAAAAGGCCCTATGGAAAGTTCAGTCCCAGTCGCCCGGAATCTGCTGGTAAGGCCAAAAGAAGAGGTACTGTGCCACACGATAACACAGAACCAGCATGCATATGGTACGATAGCACTTAAGACAGTGAAAACCAGGTGAGGTGGAGTTGGAGAACGGTGACAACATTCACATGAGACAAAGCAGTTATTCACCGCCAAACCTTAACATAAGGCCTTACGACATTAGGGCAGCCACGACGGCACCAATGCAAGCTCGATACTGGGGCTTACAGATGGTATGAATGGAGCAGGTCCCAGCAGGTAGCAGAGGGTGCCAGAGTGGGCCCATCTCTCAACAGCCAAGAGTTCCACAGGTAGTTATAATGCCGCAATCCTTTTTAAACCACTGCCTCCATTCAATACTGCCAAAAAACTGAATATTGGTGTGCGATGAACTGCCTGGATTGACACATTTGTTGATTTCATTGATGCACTAGAAGAAACCAATGATAAAAAGATGAACAAATACTTTAAGAACCTGCAGGAGACCGAGTAAAAGAAGTAATAAGGAAAATATCACAAGCTTATGAAATATCTTACCATCAGATTAAGACAGCATTAGGTATCAAGTTTAATCCAATGCCCAACGTTGACTATGAAACGTACATATGCAACCAAGTCAGACAGCAAGCTGGAGAAACGATGAATGAGTTTGCTGAGAGACATGAGGACCTCATCAAGCATTGCAAGTTCTATTAATTCAATGATGAAGAAGGCATCCGTCTCAGAGTAATTGATGTTTGCCTCTCCGACTCATTCAGACAATGCATGCTGTGTGAAACAGGCTAGAGAGAGTGCTCATGGCTATCACAGCAGAAGAACGCACAGATCGACAAGCTGCCGATATGGAAGCGGGAGTAGCCCAGGATGAATTGGCATTGCATATGAAAAGCAAGCAGAGACACAAGGACGAGGGCCACAAAGTGATGTCTCCGAGGAATAAGAAATTGTGTTTCCAATGCGGATTCTCCTTTCTGCAGGAAAGTAAATGTCCTGCCATTGAACAAACATGCAAAGGTTGAGAGAAAAAAAAGTATTTTGTAACAGTGTGCAAAGAGAAAGAGAAACCGAGGGCGTCACGTCGAGAAGAGAAAAGAGAAGCCAGAAATTCCAGAAACCCTCTAGCCATGCCCACAAGACCTAGCAGTGACACCAGTTGAGGCAAGTGGAAACTAAACATGGTTGATCATCATCTAATTCATCTTCCAAAGGTTCCTCAAAGTCTTTATTGGGTGACAGTGAAGATAGCTGTGCAATGATGATGTCAAGTAGTGAAAGATGAGAGCATGTGGGATGGGCTTCAAGCAGAGAAGAGTCCATGTCGAAGTAAAAGCGCCACGTAAAACAACCACTTTTTATTGGCCATTGCCCCAAGATCACACTAAAGGTGGATGGTTGTTCCATACCTTTTATCATTGACAGAGGTGCATCAATAAACATCATACCGGCAGAGAAGTGCAATGAACTGTCACAAGTGCCCCATCTCACACCTTCGAAGACAAAGGTATGCACGTGGGCTGCCTCCCAGCCATTGCAAAGTGAAGGATCCTTTGTAGCGAACATGCAACACAAGAAGACAAAAGTACAAGCACGGATTCATGTTCCTCAAGGTACATCGTCAAGTGCATGTTTACTCAGCTTCAGTACTGCTGCCGACATGGGTCTGATTTCCATCACTTATAACATAAATGTACATGCTGACACAGTAAATCAATTCATGTCATTGTTTCATGGACTAGGAAAGCTTAAGACCATGAAAGTGCAGCGTCACATCAATGAGGATTTTCGTCCTGTTGCTCAACGACATAGTCAAATTGCTTTCCACATGCAGGAAGCTGTTGAGAAAGAACTGGCAATTCTGTTAAAGCATGATATCATTGAACACTTTACTGGTCTGACTCCATGGGTTTCAACCATAGTAGTAGTGCTTAGAAAGGACAGTGGAGGTGCCGAACGCATCTACGTCGACATGCGCTAATCTAATAAGGCAATTGAGAGAGAAAGACATCCAGGTTCACACATTGCAGACACGATTACACAGCTGAATGGGGCCAAAGTATTTTCTCATCTTAATCTCAACAAGGGGTAAAATCAACTCGAACTAAAGGAAAACTGCAGGAACATTACCACCTTTTCAAGCCATGTTGGTTTGTTCAGATATAAAAGATTACATATTGGGGCGTTATCAGTTGCAGAGCTTTTTCAGGATGTAATTTGCTGCATAATACAACATGTCACACAGGCGTTTAACTATAGTGATGATATACTGGTATTTGGGCCACTTGAAAAGAACATGACAAAGCCCTTGCACAAGTATGCTGCTGGCTGGCTGACACCGGTCTCACTTTGAATGCTACCGGACTGGGGAGGATTCTACAGATGGGACTAGCCTTCGAGTATTCTCCTATTCTTTGTTTCTGTCATGAGGTGACATTGTCTCACTTTGTAATGACTGGGATGAGAATGAGAGACTTAGGAGTAATATCGCCTAAAAATATAAAGAGTGGTAGTTAAGCAAATATAAGAGGCACAGAAAGCGCCTATGTACATATAACTGCATTTCGAACACTAAGTCACAGAATTTTTAAGTTGGGCAAATCTATACACCAACTTTCCTTCAAAAACGAAATACAGATTACCCAAACGATGAAACGAAAATACATTCTGGGACTTGCTCTTCTCATTATAAGTATTTGTCATTAATCTCACCATCCAAACTACCAGGGCGACATGCGGGAGATACCACGTATGGCTCAGTTATTGGAAGCTATGTGCAGCCGGTTTCATAGTGAGGACCAGACCCGGTTCTAGCGGGTGAGCCGGGTGGGCCAGGCCCATCCAAACATGAGCCTGGCCCACCCAAACAGGAGCCTTGGCCCTCGCAGTGAGGGCTTGAAGGCAGGGGCGCAACGCCATTTGGCTCAAAGTGCTTCAACCTCCCGTCGTGTGTGTGCGCCTGAGCTGAGACAGCTTCCCGTGTGCGCACACACACACACACAGGCAGTTTTTGAGATTATCGCAGCCGCAACCGAGTACTTCACAGGTCTTTAAAAGACCATTTACATGTTAATTGTTTCACCCCTTCATCTCCACATGGCGAAAAGGACAAATCCTTTCTTTGACAACGGTAAACTTTGCCTACTGTCCTGCTGCGTGGATATTTCTTTTTATATGCAGTGCAGGAGAAAAGAAGTTTGTCTATTCCTATTCACCTTTCCTGACCCCTGCAGCAGCTTATCACATCAGGCTGTGACACTAAGTTTGACTAATGGAGTAGGTAAGAGAATGTGTTACCATTTGTTTTTCGGTTTAAAATGTGCACAGGACCAGCAGTACACATACTTCGTGTGTGCTTCATTTAAACAGTTTTTATCATTATCATGTCCGATGCAGGACAACAATAAGACAATACAAAATGCCCAGATAACTCTGGTGATTAATGATCTTGCTGGACAGCAATCATTTGCCTGTTAGTAGTTTTTAAATGTAGATGAACTGTAGTTTATGTGGAAGCTCAGTGTGTTACTGCCTTTGTCACAGAGATCCTTGTGTTACGTGCAGTTCAGACGTTACAATCCTAACATAGGAAAGTGACCAATGAACTGCCATCAAAGAGCTACATACAAACATGAATGGTATAGTTAGAACTTCGCTTTTTTTGTTTTGTGATATAGTTAGAACTTCCTCAGTCTTCCATTGTTCTAATGTTGCTAAAATGAGTATGTTTTGGCAGATATACATTTTTATCAGTGAAGCTAACCCCCATGGAATACTCTTTAAATCCTAAGGTTGTGTTTCCCCAGACCAAACCCTCTTAAAATATACTGCCCACCAGTATGGATGACATGTGATTCCTACACCTTGTAATCCTCATTGGCTTATGTGACATTCCCTGTAGACTGATTTATATACTTGTATGATTCACTGTCTCTGTATAATGTGTGCATGGTGTAAAGTACAGACACACACTACACTGATTTGCGCTATACAACAAATGAAATGCATATGAGAGAGGGGCTTAGTAAAGATATGGGGCACTGTTGGAGGGTGGCAGTGAGGGAATCCGAGGAGGAGGTAGTGGGAGGGGCTATGGAGTGATGAGGGGCACTGTTGGAGGGTGGCACTGAAGGAATCTGAGGAAGAGGTCATGGGGTGGAGGGGGGAGCTAGGGAGAGACGAGGGGCACTGGTGGAGGGTGGCAGTGAGGGAATCCGAGGAGGAGGTTACGAGGGGGAGAGGCTATGGGGAGATGAGGGGCATGTGTGGCAGTGAGGGAATCCGAGGAAGAGGTCAATAGGGGGGCCATGGAGGGATGAGGGGCACTGTTGGAAGTTGGTAGTAAAGATATTTACGGAGAAAGAGGTTATTGGTGTGGCGCCAAAAAAAGACTTTCGCATCAGCACTAAACCCGGCCCTGTCATGGCCTTTCTGTTTTTGTTTATTTAATTAGCAGTCGGGTCATAAGGGCTACTGTAGAACATACTTTAAAGTGCATGCTAATTATAGTTACTGCTATATTCAATGTTTTAAGTTTGAAGGTGATTTTACTAATATTTTTACCGGGAAAAATAAAAGTGGAGCCCGATAGTGCCTGATATGGGGCTGGGACCCAAGGTCAGCTGTGAGATAAGGTGCACTGAAGAGGAGTAGTGGATAATCCAGCCTGGAAGGGAGTGCGTTGCAGAGTCCGGGGTCAGGTGGAGGTAGTATTGAAGAGGGATTCTCCCTGAAGGCTCGCACAGAGGGAGCCCGAGAAGTGTCAGTTGCCTTATACTCCCACCTCAGAAACCTCCTCTTCCCATCAAAGGAACATTATAGAAAAAACACTTTTTAAGAGTGATAATATTTAGAAAGAGATTTGGAAAAGAGTGCGTTTTACTGGGCCTTGTAAGACTAAGAAGAGATAAAGGAGGGCCCTGAAGCAGGCCTGCCTGGACATATATGCGACAAATGGAGCCCGCAGTGGCCCACCCAAATGCACCATTGGCCCAGCCAAATAAAAATTCCTGGAGCCGGGCCTGGTGAGGACGAAGAGTCTGTGCGAAGGTCTATGGGTTGCTTAAGAGCAGGTGATTCAGCGGCCTTTCCCTGGCAGTGTTTACCTCTTGTCATCCTGCGGGGGTGCTCGGACCGCTATCCCGCGCTGGGTCAGTGGCTCAGGTTCCTTTTCATCCTCCTCTGGGCTTCCTGCTCCGGAGCTCCAGTCTTAACACTAAAAGAGACGCGTTTAAAATCTCCATGGCAACTGTGCGCGGCAATGAAACAAATGAAGGACATCGGGTTGCTTCCACTTAGAGGCCATGTTGGTTAGGGTAAATGATACCCTCGGGGGAAGGACCTCCGCGAAGAGCTCTATTTGATCCCTTTAATAAGTTAATCGACAAAAGTAACTCGAACCTCAGGATATTCTAACTGTCTCACTCTGTAAAGTGGTTTTTTTTCCCTGAAAAAAGTAGAATAGTGTTTCATAATGCATGTGAAAAGTAATTATGCCACGAAGGGAAAATAAAAACGTATAACTTATTTGAAAATATTAGGTTCCTTTCGAGCACAGCAGAAACTGCTAGTTTCTTTAAATAAATGTTAATTTAAAAGCCTCACACGATGGTCTGGTCCGTGATTCCACAATGTAGCGTAAACCGAAAGCGCGGCGTCATTTACCCTCTTTTTCTGCTGTCTAGGGTAAACACACATCACCATAAAAGACATACACCCGTTCCCTTTTGCCCTTAACCTCAAGTGTTTCCCCAGGTGAATTACACCGCCTTAAGTTGGCTGCCACGTTCAACATGATTTTTTGAAATCAGTTTTAGCTTGGGTGGCAAGTCTCGCCTAACCTTTTTCACCGACCAATTGGCTATTTCCGGAGTTTTTTTTGCATGAGAGCACTTCTCTGATTGGTCGACTTGGCAAAGGGAGCCTCTGCTGTGTGCACGTGATCTCCCATGTGTTCTTCCTAGGAGTCAGCCAATTGTATCTCGCGGCGCTGAGGTTTGAATTGCAGCTGGGTGCGCGCGCGGCCGGGAGGGGCGCCGGTGACATTGGGTTACAGAAGTAACCGGAGCATCCCGCTTCCCTCGCAGGTATGACCTCACCTGTGACCTTATTTAACGCCTTTAGTGACCGAGAGACGCTCCCGGTATTTTGACAGTTTGAGTTGAATAGACTTGCCAATGCGCCTTCGGTCTGTGAGACCTCTTGTTGGGTTTGGTACAGTGTTTTTGGGAGCTGGACAGAGGTTTAGATAAGTGTGTGTATATATATATATATATATATATATATATATACACACTCGGGGCTACTACTAGGCTACAGCTGTTACAGTCGTGGCCCCCGAGGGCATCGGGGCATCTATTCAGGGGAGGACTGGCTTTGGGTTTTGCACATCTGCCAGCTGCTCCCGCCTGACAGCTGGAATCACTGATTTCCTTTCCTGATAATGTCTTGTTTTTTGGCAGCTCCTTCACCCCCGCCAGTGCTCAAAATGAGGGAATTTGAGGGGTAATCTGTATTTCGCTATTGAAGTAAAGTCTGTGAAAATATTTGCTCAACTTAAAATTTTGTTGACACTAGCATTTTCAGACTCTGTTACCTCTGAAATAAGTAGGCTAACCTAGTTTAGTCTAAGGTGCAACAGGAAACCAGACGCCCTAGGAGAATATGCACACCGTTCATCATTCTGGTGTCCCTTACCCAGAGGTTCTGTTTGTTTTTCAGCGCACAAGTTATTAGTTTAGGAGAGACCAATGAGGAAGCAGACGAGCAGGGGGCGTGGTACACCGTAGAATGTGGCTCACTATTAATGCGTGTAAGGAGTCCCTGGATGGCTTACAGCCTATGTACTTGCTCCCCTTTAATGCCTTAGAATTACAGTGTAGCTAAGCTACGCTGATGATGTAGTTCAGATTTGCTGAGTTTTTGATTTGCGTGGTTGGATGATTTGATCCTTGGTAAACCTCGCCGTAAATTATAAGTTAAACATTGAATGAGGGGGCTGTTACTTACACCTTTACTCTTTTATTTAACCCAGTGTTTCCCATACTTTAGATCCGCAACCCACTTTTTAATACGAAAAACTTTAGCGACCCCCCCTAGTTTTAATGGACACGAGGCGGTATTTGTTTTTAATGTAAAGCACTACAACATCGTGTTGGTAGCGCACTGTCATTTCCAGACTGTACATTTGTCAATGAAATTGCACTACGTTTGCACGGTTTTACTGTCTAAAATGCAAACAAAAGATAATGTTTGGAAATTGGATTTCAGTGAATATTTAGAATTTGTGCATCTAGCAAAGTCCCGTTATTTGTTTTGGTCCTATTCAAATCTTTGTTTGAATAACACTTCAGATTTATAAAACTTTGCTTTATTTTTGCTACAAAAGTGACATCATGTAGCTGTTATGTTCATACTCCCTGTACCCCAGCAAAAGTGTCCCATAATAAGCCTTGCTTTTCTTTCTGGCTGCAAAGTGAGAAGAGAGTGTAAATACAAATCCCCATGTTAAAACCAATAAGCAGCAATATGTCTGAAGACATAGCCTGACATTTGACCTCTGTCTTTGAAGCTCATTAAATGTGACAAGATAAATACATTTAAAGGCATCTTTATTTACTGCTTGGACTTGCACAACCCACCAAAAATCTGCTCATGACCCATCAGTGGGTAGCTACCCACAGTTTGAGAAACATTTATTTAATGTTTCTTTCTAATAAATATTTGGATTGGCTGACAGGGTAAGAAGCTGGCACTTGTTTTTGTTTCCTGGATATGAATTAGATAAGTGCAGCAAGTCTACTCCAAAAATGCACTTATTTTGATTCCCTACTTTTATAAAAGCCCAAATGTGTATTTTATTTTTTATGTGAAAGCTCACTTTGCCTCAGTAGTTGCTAGCACTGAAGGGGTATACTTATTATACAGAAATGCATATTGTGTAAGAGCAGGATGTCATTCGGTCAGGTAAGCCTTTGGGTGAAGTTGGCGTACCAGTGCTGTATGCTTTAGTGGGTGTAAAGAAACAAACTGTGAATGCCACTACAGCAGATTTCTGGATGAAGAGGGCTGGCTGAAAGGACACACACACTCACTCTCTCACTCTGCCAATTGACGCCCTCTAGTAGGTTACCTTCACTGCAGCTAATTATGGACAATTATTCTGGGCCCTCCATTGAGCCTTGCATGAGACTCTGCCGGCTTCATTAAATGTACCCTGTAGCTTTGGAAAGAGGAATCTTCCTCTCTCCTAATCCTGTAGGTTGCGGGCAGTGCGATCCCTCTGCGGCCAGGAACCGCCGCATAATATGTAACCAATATTGCCGAAGATCCCAGCGTGCATTTCAAAATTAACTTCCTCCAAGGGAGGAGCACTGAAAGTCCCCAATTACGGAAGCACCAAGGGAAATGCGGTAGCCATAAATCACCTCCGCTGACACGGCCTCTGAGGAGATGCAAACAGCGGCATCGAAATGCGTCAGGCCATGGACTTCAAAGGGATGTTAAGCTGCCTCCTTGTTTTAAATAGTTTGTTACTCGCCTGCAGTATTGTGCGGCCTCAAGCTTCAGGGCGTTTTGCTTCGGCAATATTGGTTATATATATTCGTCTTGGGGCTGACACAAAACCTAAAAATTGCAAGGGAACAACTGGGCTTCTGCTTCCCTCAAACACCTGAAATTACCCCCAACTATCCTCGTATTGAGTGTTTACTACGTGAAAAGGAAAAAAATATATATATTTTCACTGAAAAAACGAAGGTTAAAGTGATGTTATGCATTGAAATAAGGTAAAAGCTAATGTTTAACAACCCCAAAAATCACAAGTTATAGTTTACTGAACTAACTATAGAGTGCACCTATATCATGCACTGCTTATGACCTCAGATAATATAACACTAATGACATGTTAAATGGCATCACTGATATCGTATGTGAATTCCTGTTTTTTTTGTTTTTAGTTTTTTAAATCCTGTTCAGCAAATTTCCTTGCTGTGAATGGCCTTTGGTCAAACACCAGGCCTGCTCCAAACCTTGCCACATGTGCTCAATCCCCACTGTCTATGGCCTTTAGCTGTGTGCAGCGGAGGTTGTTCAAGAGGCCAGGCCCTGAACCCAATCCCCTGCTGCGCACAGCTGGCTGCAGCTCAAGCTTCACCCCCATGGTACTGCAGTGCCACTCAAACGTCCTTGGGGAGGCTTTGTGTCCCTCTGATTCCCTCATGAACAGTACCTGGGGGTCAGGGTATCCCTACCGTACCCCTTTTGCCCAATTTTAAAAAACGTTTTCAAGACCTGGAAATTGAGTTCTAGTCCTGAAGTAACATCCGAAAATGTTCTTCTTGGTTGTAGCTTGCTAATCGATTGCTTGGTACCTCTTAATGTGGATTTCCCAAGCGGTTGTACAGATTTACTCCATCATACAAAGCATGCTTTCTGAGTAAAGTTCTAACTTTTGCCAAATTTGGTGTAATTTCGTTTAGTTGTTTTTCATCTGTAATAGAGCCATGGTTCCTATAGGAATTTACATGGGAAATCAGCGTTTTGTGACATAACCTTCTTTTCTTGGCCACCCTCAATGACGGATCGATGAGATACTTTCCCTGAAGATGCTGAGGTTTAAGACATTTCTTTTGATATATTTAGGAAAGTTGCATGCAGATTAGTCAAATGGCACCAAAGTTTTTAGCAAAACAAAATAAACTCTTCCTTTGGAAACTGATATAACAATACCTCCAGAGTGGTGACTGCCACTGTGTAATATATATTTGTATTTTGTACAGTATTCACTCAAGAATACATCTCTGGACTGTGTCCCCTAGGATTCGATCCTAACTATTGCTGTCTTTATTTTGTGTTTTAAGTTGCTGACTGTTCTTCAGTCAGTTGCATGCACTGCGTCACCAGGAACCGTATCTCACATCAATCTGTCTAAAAACTTTGATCTTCTGGAATTTCTCCCACATTCTCTCATTTTTTTACATACTTCAAAACGGGAGAACTTAAAACCTTTTTTTCAGAAATAGGACAATTCCTCCTTTTCTCCCTCACTCAAATGCAAACTGAACCTTAACTGTGTGGATCTCTGGAACTTGACTGTTAATTTTAAATGCTTTTGGCAGCTGTGACAGGTCTCATCTTCACCCTGGACCCTGTGCTGACACTACTTCAACACATCAACAATGTGACCGGAGCTGCCATTTTATTGTTCCGCTACCCAAAAAGCAAGACACATCTTCAAGGAACACTTGAAAGCCAACGATACATGACCTGGTGATTTCCAGACTTTATTTCGGTAACTCCATACTAGTTGGGACCCCTCCTTTCTAACTGGCCACACTGAAAGCAGTACTTGACTCCGTAGCTGTACTGTTTCCCCTCTTAGAAAAATAATTTACAGTATTTCTCAGACTGTTTCACTGGCTACCTTTATATGTGAAGATAACCTTTAAGTGTTGCTGACAATTAAAGCAAAAAATGTGACCCCCCCCCCCCTTTATGTTTCAGAACTTTTTTTGCCTGTTTCAGGAGGCATCAGAAAAATACATAACTGGAATGCTTTGTACTTTGACGTTCTTATTTGGTTCTACTCTGTTTTACACCCTAAGGGTGTAAAGTGAATTGAGACCCCTTTCCTTCCGAGGTTGAAGGAAGGAGGCATCTTTGTGTGATAGTTACTTTTATGAATGTAAAACCTTACATAAGTAATGAGCGAAGGCAATTGATAAAAATGGGAGTGAGTGAATGAGTGCCTTATGTACTTACATATTGCTGCCAGGCTCGCTATGTTGATTAAGCCCTAAAAAGCTATTTTTTTTTTTTGTATCCATTCCCTCACTATCCTCCTCGCCATCTCCCTCACGTCAACCAGTGTATTAAGACACTGAGCATGGCACGCAACCTTAGCATGACTTTTTTTTTGGCAGTTAACAGTGACTTTAGTGTCTTGTATTGCTGGATTAAGAGAAGGCAAAAACCTATACATATGGGGTGAAATTAGACCTTTTTTTGTGGTCCTACTTTGGAACGAAATTTGCTTAAAGCACCAAAATCTGCTTGCTTGGCTTACTTGAGAAATGGGCTGTCTTCTTGCTAGACTTGGAAAACTGTCCGTGTTTGGATTGCTCATGCATGCCTGGACCGCAAAACCAAGGTGATCACGCTTATCCAGTCGAATTCTAATTTGCTGCCAGTCAGAATGTTTTACTAACATAGTGGTCTATTCCAACTACCTTTTTGAGCCAATAAGAATGGAAAACTTATAGACCCATTCTAATGATTAATTAGAAGAGCTTCTTTAATGAAGTTTGCAACTGTCAGTGTGCCGCTGAGTTTCTCGGTCTATGTACTGCTGTAGAATTACTGTCTGGAGTCTGCTTTTCTGTTTTTAGCATGTTGGTAGAAGTAGCTACTCAAAAACGGGGAATTTGCAGGAGACTTAGTTCAATTGTATAAAATCAAAGCCATATTTTCAGTTAATAGAAAATTAAAGGCTTTATTCAGTTTAGGACCATCAAGTGTTTTTTCCAGATCTCTGGCATCTTGGTTCTTGAACCCTTTATAGAATTTCACACCAGGGTAGAGCAAAGGTAAATGGGGTTACTAATAGTATTGTGAACAATTGTTTTCATGTACAAAATTATCTGCTGGTTTAATTTTTGAAAAATATATTTCAAAGCGTAGTTTTAGTTTACAACAATTTAGTTACTTTGCTACAATTTGCTCCGATGCAGTTAGCTTAATTGAAAATACTCTACTGATCTAGTGGCTGTTTCGTGGGGGAAAAAGCGTAAAAACAGGTTATTCATTTATCAAAAGCACTGATTTCTTTTTAGGGCTGGAAAGGTTAAACATGGTGTGACTGATGCAAACACATGAATTGTTTTGGAAAATGTAGCTAGTTTAATTCATGTGGTGGTTGATTCTGAGGTAGGCATCAAGTTACAGTGAACATGGGCATATGGTAACCAACCTTGATCATTCTTACTACTACCAAGCTTATCAAGGCTGACCGCAAAAGAGGTCAGAACCTCTTGAGTACACTTAGTAAATTATCTTTTGATAACCATTATTATAGCTTCCTATCTTTTATTCACCTTGGTACATTGGAACAATTCATGGCCTAATTGTCTTTAGGCTCTTTGATTTATATTTCACCTGTGGGACCAAGTCCGAAAACAAGTGCATAGCGAGATGCTTTAATTACCCTTACAATTCAAATACCACATTTTAAAAGACCGACCATCCAGCAGTACTTCTAACAGCACCACATAGTTCATCCAGCGTCTCGTGCTGCAGAACTACTTTGGTTTGTTTTCTGTTTCAAGTGTTTTTCTTAGGCTGCTGCCCAGGTACAGACTGTGTAAAGCGTTGCTTTTCACAGCAGGTATCACTGGGACTCTCCAAACAGGAGTATACAAAACTTGGGCACATTTGCAGTTATCAGCCTCCTAAAGACAAACGGGCAGGCCTGGCTTTGAAACACCCTAACCTTTGAACACCAGAAACGGCAGTCCCACCGTTCATCACTACCATCCACAAAATGGCAGTGCTCATGAAGAACTAATGAGCAGCACATTTGCTAATGATTTCTTAAAATTTTGGTGTGTTTTCACAGGGACCTGGGTGGTTATTCTCTTGTTTGATTGGTGTTCAAGTTAATGTACTTTGCAAAACACTACACAAAGTTTTAACACAATATTTTTGTGGTGGTAACTCCTATTGACTAACCAAAAGAGGTTGTTTGCTTGCGTTAAAACACGTGGATACTATAGACCTAAATAATTTATAATACAAAAAATCAATCTGCACTGGTAGATTTTGGTCTATCTGCGGATGTTGATTTGCTAATTTTACGGCCTTACACACATTGCAAGGTCTATATGAGGAAGCTTGGCCAGATGCAGGTTTGAAAGCCTAGTTCTATGAACATCATCCAGCTATTACCATGGGCTTATATTCCACCTGCTTAGAATTTTCCATAGTGGAAAAATCTGCATGGGCACAATGGAACCTCCTGTTGCAAATGAATGTTTTTTTTTTCTTTGTGGGGAAACCTGTTCCTATACACTTCCACTGAGCATGGGGATGATTGGTTCCCCTGCCCACTCTGGTAGGGGAGTTCCTCCAAAATTTAGCTGGAGTAAATATCTGACCATTTCCAAGGTGGAGTGGGGATGGTGAGTAGTTTGGGAATGTAAACAAATGTTATGTTTTTGGGAGTTTCCATAATTCAAAAGCAAACCATGCCATCCGTTTCCATCCTTTAGTGAGATTGATGGAGTGTGACTTTTTCTGCATTCGTGGCACAGGAATCCACACTTGCAAGTGTATACAAGCTACCCTTGTTACTTGGAAAGGTTCTGTATTTTTTAATACTGTTTTTAACTTGTTCATTCCTGCGTTTTACTGCCTGCTCAAAGTGTTACTTTTATTGTGGGGGGGATTTAATAATTGCTGCTCTTTTCTGCACCTTGACTCAGTGTGTTATACTCCATTTCCCGTTTGCACTCTTTGGGGGGCCTGTTTGATCTAAGTGGCCATTGTGCTCTGGCCATGCGCTTTCCCCTGTCAGCGCTCTAGTCGATGCACACCCTCCTGATACCAGCCTACTTAATGGCCACAGTTTGGGTGTGCAGCGGATGCCCGTCTGCGTCTCGGTCACGGCCAGTCATGCTGCCCGTGTGGATTCTGCAGTGAGGGAGACTCCATTTTTCTGGCGAGTCTTTAAGATCTCTTTGCATTACTCCCTGCCCCTCACATTGCAGC
The DNA here is from genome assembly GCF_964204655.1 of Triturus cristatus. Classification (NCBI taxonomy): domain Eukaryota; kingdom Metazoa; phylum Chordata; class Amphibia; order Caudata; family Salamandridae; genus Triturus; species Triturus cristatus. Next base: position 1,542,920,728 of record NC_140591.1, read on the forward strand.
TGGGACTCGTTCTTTCACCCTGATTTTGTCTTTTCAGTGTGTCGCTTTAGGCCTCTTCATGATCCCCTAGCTAGGGAGCCTAGTACTTTTTTAGGGGCCCCCTTTACCATTCGGGCCGCCCTCATCAATGCTAGATCTCTTAAGAAGCATCACGCTGATGTGTTCGATCTGGTTTTAGATAACTCTTTGGACTTGTAGTTCATTACAGAAACATGGCTGGATGTGACATCTAATCCAATCGTCGCTTTGGTCATGCCTGTAGGTTATAAGCGCTCTTAAGTGGACTGTTCAGTTGGTGGGGGGGTGGGGGGTGGAGTTGCCATTTTGTACAGGGATAAGTGGGCTCTTCACAAGGAAGATACTAGTTCTTGGGGCCATTGCGAAGTCTTGGACTTCAGTATCCTCTTGTCTGCTCATTTTACGCTGGGTGTGTCCCTTATCTACTGACCCCCGTATTGGCTGGTACCTTTCTCAAATCCTGTGCTGACGCTGTCGTTGGGCGGGCACTTCGTTTCGCGCATTACTTGGTTTTAGGAGATGTGAACATCCAGCTTGATCAGTGAGATGCTAAAGACTCTTGTGACTTTCTAGATTCTCTTCAGCTGGCCCAACTTTCCCAATGGGTTTCTCATCCTACCCATCAAGGAGGCCATATTTTGGATCCTATTTGTTCTAATTTTCCCTTGCAGGTGGCTGAGCCTCTGCCAGTCCCCTGGTCTGATCATTTTCTTACACGCTTCTCTTGGAAGGTTTCACCGGCCAGTCGGCCGGGCCGCTGCAATTGCCCCCGGCTTTTGGAAAAATTGATCCGCTTCGGTTCAACAATTTCTTGGCAGCTGCTCGGCTCCCCTTACCACAGGATCTTGAGGGGAGGCTGCCTGGGTTTAACAAGTGAATTTCGATCTCTCTGGCGGCTCTAGCCTCTCCACGTCCACCCAGGCTTGCCAGAGAGTCGCCCTCTAAACCCTGGTTTTCACTGGAACTCAAATTCCTGAAACATGAGTGTAAAAAATTGGAGCGGTTGTGGCTCAGGCAATTACTGTCTTTTGGCGAAGCATGCACTTAGGATCAAACAAGTTTATTACGCTGCCATTACTCTGGCCAAAAGGCATTACTATTCCCTCCGGATTGATAAGGCAAAAAACAATTTAAAAAATCTTTAGTCCAGAATTTTTTTGTCTCCCAGAGCTGAGACTTGAGCGCAGCCAGTCTCAGAGGCCTGGTGTAATGTCCCCTCCAAGTTTTTTTGGGATAAGATATGTAAGATTCAGTCGACTTTCTCTTATTGCCTAAGCGGCCCTATGGCCTCTGTACCTCCTGCTCTGTTGCCATCAGATTCTTCCCATGCTTTGATCGCGTTTTCCCCTCTGGATCTGACCAGCACTATAAAAATTACCAGAGGTCTGAAATCAGGCTTGTCCCGGAGGGATGGAAGCAGGCAAAAATTCTCCCTTTGCTGAAAAAGCCCTCACTGGATCCCTCGATTCTTGGTAATTATCGTACTATTTCCCTTTTACCCAGTCTGACTAAGGTGTGTGAGAATGTTGTGACCAGGCAACTCACTGAGTTATTCGAGGGCGCTGGCTTATTACAACCAGCCCAGTCAGGTTTTGAGCATCTTACAGCACGGAGTCTGCATTGGTTGAGGTCTCCGAGGCGATTCGGGAGTGTCTGGATGCCGGCGGGAGGGCAGTATTGATTATGCTGGACCTCTCGGCGACATTTGACACGGTGCCCCACACCCTGCTTCTGGCTCAGCTGTCTGCGATCGGCATTTCTGGCACTGCCTGGAGCTGGCTCCGATCCTTCCCGGAGGGCAGGACGCAGCAGGTCTGGATGCCGCCGTTCTCATCTGCACCTCTTCCAGTGACTACGGGTGTTCCACAGGGTTCATCCCTTAGCCCACTCCTTTTTAACATCTATGTCACCCCTCTGATTTATTTTGCAGAGGGGTTAGGGGCTAGGGTGATGGCCTATGCGGATGACACCCAACTCCTGTTCACCTGGGGCAGGGAAGATGCCTCTGTCTCTTCTGTCCAACATTGTTTGTCCTCAGTGTTTCATTGGCTTGCTGCGGCGCAGCTTTAGTGCAATGAGGAAAAATCAGTGATTATTCTGGATGGCAAATTCCCGGATAACTGTAGAGAGGTGCTCTGGCCTTCTGGTTTTCCCCTACCTACCTCAAAGGGCAACTCTGCTAAGAATATGGGGGTGTGGTTCGAGGACAACCTACTATTCTCCACCCAGATCAAGAGGCTGGCAGGCACCTGCTTTGCAATGCTGAAAATGCTGAGGAAGTTCCTTCCTAGATCGGTGAAGGAAACGGTTGTCTGTGCTTTGATCCTCTCTCGCCTAGACTACGCCAATGCGTTGTACGTTGGTACTCCAGGCTATCTTCTAAATAAGCTTCAAGGTGTGCATTTCGTCCGCCAGGCTTCTGCTGGCCCTCTCCAGCAGAAGCGGCATGCGTTCCCACCTGCGAATATTGCACTGGATTCCTATTGAGGCTTGGGTCAATTTTAAAATTCTCACCATCGCCCACAGTGGCCTCTATGGCCGTGGGTCTATTTATTTACACAAGAGGTTTTCCTTCTATGTCCCGGATAGTCATTTGCGGTCTTCCTCACGACTTTTGGTCCGGACCCCACGGTTCACCCGCCAGAGGCTGGAAGGGAGTTCCCTTGCCCTGAAGGCAGCACGGGCTTGGAATGCCCTTCCACTAGTTTTACGCTGTATTCACGATTCTGTGGACTTTAAGAGAAAGCTGAAAACCTTTCTCTTTTAGCGTCAGTTTTTAGAGACTCACAACACTTTCCTGATCGTGCCGGGACACACTCTGGAGTAGCTGTATGCGCTACAAAAGCAAATAACATAACATTTATGGATTCCTGGCAGGCAGCATAGAAAATAGAGATTTGAAAGTTAACATGTGTTTATGACCCAATTTACCTTTGTGATTACTACTAGAGGGAAGTTTGCTCTTTCCATGCATGGACGTGCACACTTCATCCTGGACCAGCTTCTCTGCGTATGTCTCTAGTTTACCTGGATGTTTCTTTTTTTACTTAGATGTCGGGTTTATTCTTCAAATTTGGCAATAAAGCAAGCTGGATACAGTGTTAAAATGTTGTTGGAGCAAGACCGCATCTGACGTCTGCGCTTCAGAAGCTAGAAAGGGATTGTTTTTGGTAAAATTAATGCAAGGATTTGCACATTTGAAGTGAAGTGGCGTTTTGCTGCCCTATACTTATGGGGAATCCGTATTTATTACTACAGGGACTCTAGATGGCGCCGGATGTGTGTGACCATGGGCAAATCACCTATCACACTGTTACATGCTGCAGAACTAGTTTGACTTTGGTTCTCTTTCAAGTTGCCTTCCATACACAGCCTTTGTAAAGTAATGCTTTTTTATTATGGTTTTGTATCATAACTGGATGCAAAAATCATAACCATTAACACCTCCCCACATTACATTGGTGCACATGTGATAATGTCTTCAATGCAGATAAATGTCCTCGATCATGCACAAGCAATATTAACCCATTTAATACCACAGAATTCAGCATCACATTTGGCTGTCATATCGTGCCTGGTGAACGTGTTGGAGTAGTGGAGTGCGTGTGATCACTAGTAAAGGGCAGTACATTGTGCTCGGGGAGCAGGGCTTGATCTTGTCTGGGCTTTAGCCTTCATTTCGGCTGCCACTCTTGCTGCTTTAACAGCCATTTTAGCAAGTAAGATTGCTGGGGAGCCCATATTTCTTTCGGACTTTATTTGGGCGGCATGATGTCCTAATATAAATCGAACTGTTATGCAGTAGTACATGTTGTGCAACCACTCTAAAGTCCTAGACAGAGGGGGTTGCGTGGGTGGGTGGGTGTGTGTGTGGGGGGGGGGGGGGGGGGAGAAGTGGTCCTAAATCCCATTGAAACGCTACTCTCCGATTCGCCAGCATTGTGAATAGTACTATCAATTTCCTGTGTGGGAGGGACGTACGTCATGTTCCCCAGCAGTACAATGTCCCTCCTGTGTGTCTATATAATCTACACTATGACCCTTTTTAACATCTGTGTCCAGTAGTCGTAAATTGGGGAGAAGGAGGTGCGCAGGAGGGGGTGTAGTATCGGGCTGCATGAATAAAGCCAGCATCCATCAAGCCACGAGGAGAGCAGCTTGCGTCGGGTCTATGGAGTAATTGAAATGGGCTTAGAGCAGCCTATAGATGGGCACAAGTGCCCTGGTTAATTTAAAGCAAAATTCACAGTTCGCGTCAGGGCTAGGTGTGATGTCCATTGACCATTTGTCTGGCACACGCCTCGCACGAATGTCTTAAAATTACTTAAGCAACTATATGTTCAAATGTTGTATTAAAAAGTGGGCTTCAAGACTTGATGACCAGAAACGACCCATATACTAAACTAAATTCAGTATGTTTATTGTATGAAAAAGAGAAGAAAATACATAAATACATATTTATCAATCTATCTACAATGTATAATTCCTTTGATTTTAAGTGTCTAGTCATTGCTGTATAATAAATCTAACCCATTCATACATGCTCATTCATACTTCATACTTCATTATGCTTTTCACTGTGTAATATTGCAATGTTACTCATTTCAACATGCTCTTCCTTTAATATGTTAACATTTGATAATTTTGATCTTACATGGAAGGCATGACCTTCTTAATTTAATCCAATGACATTCAATTTGATAGGGTTTGCATAATTTTTATTTTAGAACATTGTTGTAGTCATTGTTAAAGCTCTTTCAAAATAAGAGGACTGTATGAATTAATCTTATTTTTTTTTTTTTTAGACCTCATGGCCCATCTATGCGCGTTTCGGCTAAACAGCCTTCATCAGGAAGCCGTGTACAATGGATAGAATCCTATTTATGGATGAATCCAAGCATAAACAATCTCATTGGAGAATCCCAAAGAATGCAGGGCAAATTCTGTAACCTTTAAAAATATGAAGCAGAATGTGATCGCAATATGGATCAGCATGTTGCCTCGGATTGAGATCCTAGATGTGAAGATTTACGATGGACCGTGGTGCTTCGCTGCCCTATATTTAGTCGGCTACCTGGCAGGAGTTTGTCCAGGTGTTTGGGTGTTGATTCCAGATATCGTACTGTTGGCAGATAGTGTCTCCCAGCCAGTCCTGGACCTAATGCATTAGCCCAATCCGTGTCAACATACTGAACCATATTACAATCTCATTCTACTTTAATTTTTTAAATGTTACAGAATCTGCCCTGCATTCTTTGGCATTCTCCGCTGAGATAGTTTTTTTCTTGGATTCATCCATAAATAATAGGATTCTTTCCATTGCACATGGCTTCCTGATGAAAGCTGTTTAGCCGAAAAGCGCGTAGGAGATGGGAACATACAGCCACGATGTCTAAAAAAAGATTAATTCATACAGTCCTCTTATTTTGAGACATGCGGACACTGGCCCTGTCCGCATGCTGCACCAATGCATTGACTACTACACCCCTTTTGCCTCTGAGTTATTGAGAATTTTGGAGACTGAGTTTAGCAGCAAGGACTCTGCCACCTTGACTGATCTCAAGATGGCCCCCTCAGTTGGTCTCCCCACGACGCCCTACCACTCATGGACAATTGATCTGGCCATCTATCCGATCTTGATTACAGCCCTCACCGGCCCTTCATCCTGCTCTCCCTCCAGGGCATTTACTCGTTGATCTTTCCCTTGACTGTGGAGACCTTGCTATCTGACTGACTCCTGGTGGAGCTACCAGTTAGCTGAAGAGGAGATGGGCTGTGGATTCCCCCTCGGCCTTCACCTACCCAGCCGGACCTGGGGCAGACTTTTCCATTCATCTCTCCGTCGTATCTATACCTTATCCCCTTTCCCTACCCCCTTTCCCTTCACTCCATTTTCCTTACCCTCTATGTTCATTAAATGTTTTGTAATTTGTAACTGATGTAATTTGGCAACTATGTGGAACCTTATGTAAAGCGCTCTGAAACCTTTGGGTCTAGCCAGCGCTATATAAAACTCTTTAAAATAAAAAAAAAAACATTTATTTAACAATGACCAAGTTCTAAAAAAATTTTTTTTATGGAAAAACCTATCAAATTGAATAAATGTCATTGGATTAAATGTAGATGGTGCCTTCCATATAAGATCAAAATTATCAAATGTTAACATATTAAAGAAGGAAGAGCATGTTGAAATGAGGCTGTAATGTTGCAATATTACACAGTGAAAATCATGAGGATGTATGAATGGGTTTGCTTTATTATACAGCAATGACTAGACACTTTTAACTCTAATGAATCATACATTGTAGGCAGATTGATAAACATGTATATATACTTTTTTTTTTCTGATATAATAAACATACTGAATTTAGTTTATTATCCGAGTCGTTTCTGGTCAAGTTTTGAAGCCCCCTTTTTAATAGAGCATTTGAACATATAATTGCCAAAGTAATTTTTTAGACATTTGCTCTTTTTGTCCCTGGCTTAGGAACTTTATTAATTGTCAGGGGAACCCCTATATACACATTTATTTAGAAGCCTGGCACACTGGCCTGCTCTCTTGCTCCCTTTAGTCTAGATGCCACCCTTTTCTGTGTTGGTGTGGTCCGCCATTTTTGGGGTGGAGCTAATGCAGAGGGAAGCAGGGAACTGTTAACTGGAGTGGTTATTCTAAGTCCCATTCAAAGGTGTCTTCTGTCAGGGGGAAAATGTCATACTTGGACCAGCTTATGAATATAACGGACAGTGGGGAGAATCCAAGAAATATCATTAGTGGGTTTATGTTGGCTTCTGAGAACATAAATCGTAACCTCATCAGCGAACATGGACACTAGGATGGGCTGCAGTAGAAAGCTGAGGCCTTTCAGCATGGTACTGTCTAAGTTGGGTGGCCTGTAGCTCCATAGGTATCGCAAAGATGATGGGTGAAAGCGGGCACCCCTGCTACATTTCCCTAGCAATCAGAAGGGACTCTGGAAATCGGCCATTTACCTTTTTTATGGGTTGTGGGGGCCTAATATAGGAGCTTCACCCATCTTGTAAATGGATCGCCAAATCCCAGCCTGGCAATTGGGTTGAATAGGTACTTCCACACAAGTGAGTCCAATGACTGGACGCATATATGGGGAAATACCAAGAGGTTTAGGCTGCACGCAAAGGAAACTGTAACTTCATGATGATAATAGCAACACAAGAAACTAAATGGGTAAATAATGCAAAGATTAGAAGGAGATTATGCAAATGTTGGAGTGATTATCTTTGAATATGCACAATTAGTAAGGAGCACAGTAAGTTGGAAAAGCAAAATTGGATTAATTTGAATGTCCATTGTTTAGTACGGCACAGAATCGGGGTGAGAATAGCTCCTCAACACAGTGGAGTGTAGTGACTACATGCCTGTGGCTATGACATGAAGACCCGGGCAACAAAGTGAGAAGAATGAGAACTGGGATACCTTTAGTAATTCCTTTTGTTAGAAAGGGGCTGCAGATTAGTTCTACTGAACACTGTCTTTTGATGGACTAATGGGGAAATGGGTATGAATTCAGTTTCTTTTAAAGGTGTGGAATTTCTAGGCCTGGCCTGTCCTTTTGTCTGTCTTCAAATGTTGTTTCAGAAAGGCCAGGTACAGATATCTCACATGTCTTGTGCCCATGTCAAGGGTACGTTTGCTTGGAGCCAGCCCCAGTCCTACCTCATGTAAGAAGCATTCCTTTACAATATCTAGGAGGTACTAGCTTACATAAACGGATATGAGACTGACATCCATATTATAAGAAACATACGTCACAAAAGAGCATAAAACATCATATGCATGTGGACTAGCCATCATAGGCAGGAAGGGAATGTTACACCATTTTAAGCCATCACGTGCCCATGAGACAGATACATAATCCTACATGCCCAGCTCAGTACAAAAACTCTGATGGTAATTAATGTTTACGGACCTAACTATGATGATCTAGCCTTTTATCAAAACCTATCCTCAAACGTCTTGCAATTAGTTACGCAAACCTTGCATTGAGCAGGGGATTTCAACATTATACTAGACAGATCAGGGTGCTCATCGCCCAAGCCCTCAGTCAGCCCAACAGGGGCTTGATGTCATGACCGATGAAGAACTAGTGGATGTCTGGTGCCTTAAGCAACCCACTGACAGGGAAGGCACCTTCTATTCATCAGGCTGAGGCATATCCTTCTGTATCCATTACTGTCTGGTTACCAAAGATGTATGCACATGGGTCAAATGTACATCACACCTGCTGTGTACAGTATTAAACCACTCCTCAGTCCCGTTGGAACACAAAGTTCCAAACCTGCACCCATCCATGTTTTTTTTAAGACTACCACCAGATGCACTGCAAGACCAATATAATAGATTATTTTGACCACAAAGAGGGTTCTCTCCAACGTGCCTGTACGCGGTGGGATGCCTTTGAGGCATTCGCTAGTGGCGCCTGCATCGCTAAACAATCCTACACAGTTGACTGAATTGGCTAGAATTTGAGATCAAGGCTCTGGAGAAGAGAACCTCCAACAAAGACAGGACGACCAAACATTTGCACTAATATTAACTAAGCTGGATGAATTTTGTGAGACTGCAGACAGTAAACTTTGCTTCCTGGATAAAGAAGCCAGGGTGAGATCATATGGGGAGGGCGATAGGCAAAGCAAGATGCTCAGAGCCTAAATCGGCTGCGCCCTTACTTCAGAAGCAGGTGCACATGTGGAATTGTATAGATCACAGACTAATCCAACCGATGCAGACTGTTAGACCTGGCATCTTTTGGCATGTTTCCCCTGTCTTTTTGCTTTCTGACCTCCTGGTTTTGATTGTTTTTGCTGGTTTCTCTCTGCTGTGAAGTGTTACAGTGCAAGTGCTCCTACTGTAAATTATGCTATAGATTGGTGTTTCCATCATTGGCATTCTTTGATTTACTGGGACGTCCCTAGTGAAGTCCACTGAGAGTGCCAGAGCCAATAAATCAAATGCTACTAGTGGGCCTGCAGCACTGATTGTGCCACCCACAGAAGTAGCCCTGTAAAGGTATCTCAGACCTGCCACTGCAGTGTCTGCGCACTGTTTTTACTGCCATGTCGACCTGGCAAGTGCACCTACTAGCCAAGCCCTAACCTTTCCTTTTATTCGATTGTAGGTCACCCCTAAGCAGGGATGCGGAATTCCTATAGCCCGACGGCCAGGACATATTGTTTGGGGTCAAGGGCAAAAAGCTTTAATGTGTATTTTGTCCTTTGGACAAGTAGGCCCAACCTCCTACAGCACAATCCCTTTGGCTGCCAGTTTATAGTAACACATTATGGATAATGGAGGGGCATTGTCTGCAGTTCAGGTAATGTGTCCATTTGTTAATGCTGTTCAAATTTGTATTTATGGTTCGTTAATGCAAAGCCTTTATTAGTAGCGTGAGCGCTCTAATTAAATGTTGTAAGCTCGGACTGCACTATTCACAGTGGTTCCAGTATAAAAATCTGTACAAGTTTTCAAAAGTTTAGCAATATGAAGCTATGTATAATGTTCCCAGAATGCTTTCTGATTTGATGAAAATATTTGCAGAAGCTCAAAAGCAAGATTAAGGAGTCTTTGCTTTCAAAATAAAATGTTCACAAAAAATGGAAGTAGGATTTTTTTTTTTTTAGCTAAACTGTAAAATATTAGGTATCATTTCTGTGCAGCATGATTTGGTAAAATGTGTTGATGTATGCTAGTATTTCTCAAAGATATCCTTAATAGTAAAATCAGTGTAATTAGTTCCAATAAGATTATGAAAAACATACAAATAAACAAGCATTTGCAAAGCCAGCAGGTCTGAAATCGGTGGTCAGCCTTTTGCTTTCATCAATGTGTGACTTGTTTTTGCATGGTTTTTGTAAAACCTTATTGGTGTGGGAGCTACCGGGCCCTCCAAATTATAACTAGCATTGGCAAAAGCAAAAATTGTTTTTGGTCTCAAAAAGCACACATTGCCACAGTAGTTCCTGACACTGAACAAAACTACTCTGTGTGCAGATATGCTCCTTGTGAAAGAGCAGAATGCTGTCACTCACAGTGAAGCCAGCCAATAGACTGAGAGAGAACATTTTAGTAAACATAAAAGGTCATGGTTAACGCCGAACCTAAGTAGGGGCTTAATTATTAAAGAGAGTCTCAAAAGTGTACACCCATGGTGTATGTCTTTGCATTAAGTGCAGATAAACAACTTTTGTGAATTCACAACATTTTAGAGGTAGGCCAAGAAAATAGTACTCCTAGAAAATATTTGTGAACTGCATTTTAGCATGAGCAAATATGCATGTGTAGATTTGCTCATGCAAAAATCTGAGTGTTTGCAAGTTCACTTTTCCTCCAATCCCTTTTTGCCCAACACCGAAAGAAGTTTCACATCTGCTATTGTAAGAAGTAAAGTTCCAAGCTTTCAGTATGGGAGTAGATTAGAGAAGAGTTGGTGAAAACCCTTAAAACATGCAAGTTTTAGTAGGTTTGCACAGACTCAAAAGGGCATTCCAACCCTGAAACTGTTGCTTACCACTACCTTCAGCCCCAGTATGTAGATCTGCGGAAACCTAAGGGAATTCCTAATATTCAGACCCTTCTATGGAGGGACTCCTGGCATAATCAGAGAGGCTATATCAGAGCTTTTATATAACCAGATGGCTGCCGTAATCAGTAGCTGCCTTACATGGCACAAAAGGACAAGTGGATTTTGTTACAGGACAAGTAGATTTATGAAGCAACCTGCCCCATGGACAAGTAGATATTTTATTAAATTCCACACCTCTGCTTAAGGTATGCCCAAGGTACCCCCATGGCAAGCAGCAAAACACACAAGATGATGGATGGAATGTTGCACATTGGCAAAACATTCACCCCCAGTCACAGATCTGGGTTTAATCCATTGTTGTTTTGCTCACCACCCCACCCCAGTTCAGACATGGCCATATGCAAATCCGTCTTGACCCTGTGCCTCATGGGAACAGTCCATCCCGAACTGCCCCCATGGGCAGGCTGCAGTGTATGTGAAAGGTAGGACATACACTGGCATGTGTCACATGTCCTGATGGTGAAATGCAGTGCAATTTGTTTTTCACTAGTGAAAGGATATCTGTCCCATTGGATAGAATGGGAGATACTTTGTAACATCTTACCAGTATAACTTCCCACTGGGACAAGATAGAGAAATGGAGTTTAGTATGCCTGAACTCAGAATTTAAAAAGCACATTTTCAGTAAAGATGATTTTTATTTTGTGTTTGTAATTGCCAGCTTAGAAAGTGGGTATTTTCTTGCTTAGCCATCCTGTGGGCCTTTTTGCTGGGTTGTGGGTTAACTGCCTGGCTTTGGAGTGACAGGGGCTGAGAATGTACATTCTGTTCAGACAGCCCCTGGTGGTCTGTGGGGGGGGGGGGTTGAGGTGTGTCCTGCCTCTCCTGGATGAGTCATGGCTGGGATTAATAGACCAGGCCCATATTTAGAGTGGTAGGAGGAGATTTCCTTGCACCTGAATGGGCCTGGTCTACCTTGGACAATGCTGTCTCCACCCTCTGCCAGCAAGCTGGGCCAGAGAGAACAGAACTTGTTTGGACTGAGCACAGACACACTCTGCCTCAAGAGAACAAAGGGAAATGTGGTATAATTATTGGGGCCCAGACCCCAGGATTTTAGAACTCTTTTGGACTCGGAAACCTGCCAAGAATAAGAGCTGGATTAGCTGTGAGGAGGAACTACCACTTTGCTGTGTGCTTTGTTGTGTTGGCCTACAGTGGCTGCTTCTGTCTTGGGCAGAGCAAGGACTGGACTGAACTTTCTACAACTTCTTGGTTTGAGTATCTCCAAGTGCTTGAGGTAGAGCTTGTCCCCTGTTCAAGATGTCTCAGGAATAGCAAAGACTTCTCTTTCCTCTGGGTGCCGCCATTGGGACTGTGTGCCTCAGTTGCCACAGAGGGAAACCACAACTCAGTGCCGTCACCAAGACTCCCTGCAGTTCTGTGACCTGAAGGCACCGTAGAGGGCACTTCGCAGCGCAGCCCTGGGCTCACAACTGCCACCGAGCTACTGCTTGCACCGCAACCTGTGGGCACCACACTCTGCACCGCCGCTCTTCTCTCCCACGCCCTGGTCTCGACCCCCGATCTTCGATGGACGCCGCAGCTTGCACCGTGACCATCAGCACTGTGCCACTTTGCACCGCAGCCCTTGTCTCCCCAATGCTAGTGAACAACCGCCACAGAGCCGCTGCCTGCACCGCGACCTGAGGGCACCACACGTCACACCTCTGCTTCACAGCCTCGAAGACTGCTGACCCACAACACCACAGTCGGCTGGAACAAAAGGTGCTGTTTACAAGTCTTCTGACATTGACGCCGTCGACATACTGTTGGATTTGGTTGTTTTCAGCACCACGGTACACTGGACAGAGCTACCGACTTCAAGGAATTACATTTTTAAGGTTATTCTTGAAAAGTGCATATGTTTGATTCTTGTATGTTGGATTTATATCGTTTTGGTCTTGTTTTACACAGATAAATATTGGTCATTTTTCTAAACTAGTGTGGTGTCCTTTTCTAGTGTTTTCACTGTATTACTGTATGTTGGGTGCAAATGCTTTACACACTGCCTCTGAGATAAGCCTGGCTGCTCGTGCCAAGCTACCAAGGGGTTGAGCAGGGGATATTTCAGTAGTGTATCCCCCTTATCCTGACTAAGAAGGGTCCCTACTTTGACAGGGTAACAACCTGCCAACTAGAGACCCCCATTTCTAACACTGACCATGTTGCCTATTTTGACACCATTTCACTAGCCTGGCTAGAAGAGGTTCACAGTCAATATCTAAGCACCCTGATCATAATCAGAAAACTGATGCAGGTTTTTAAATACGTAACTATTAGAAAATCACTAGGCCTAGAAGGGGTCACTGTCCAGTTCTACAAAGAATGTCTCTGCCTTTACTGGCCATCTATGAAGAAGACTATAAACGGGCAGCATGGCCGCCCACCCTAAGACAGGCCCTTACAGTCACCTTATAAACAAATGATAAAACTCAAGATAAATGCTACTCTTACCATCCTTTGTCCTTAATGGCCGTAGACTGCAAAATCTTGGCTATGGTCTTCGCATACATAGTAGGACCTCTGCTCCCACTGCTGGTGTGGCCTGACCAGTCTGGATCCATATCCGGGAGTTCTGTCTCTCATAACCACTGCACTTAATTTGGCCTAATAAATCAATTTGAGCCCCGGCTCAAGGCAGTAAATATATTCCTGAAGGCTACATAAGCATTACTTCACACTTCTAACCACTGAGCTAATCACATGTCTTTGCTGAAATGGTGGTATAGCGTAGCCGAGCAGTGTACAGACTATTTGCCAGATAGTAATATACATAATATCCGTGGAAAGCACCAAACGCAGCCCTGTCTCATATCCAAATAATATTGTTTCTTTCCGCAGCCTTGCATGCTATCTTAAATTTAATCTGTTTCCAAAGCCTACATTATATTCTTAAAATCCTGCATTAAAAACTGACCTTGACTTAACCGAGCTTGATAAATCATAAAAATGTTACTAGGCCTGTAGGTCGACCTAACTTTAATGTCCTTGACCCCTAAACTGGTCTCATGTCCCTCCTAGGCAAATATTTTATTTTGTAGAAGCCCCTTTTTTAGCTTGAGCCAATCAGCGCGCATGCACTGATCTGCGAGGCATGGTGTATTCAGTACATGGGCTTTAAGCCGGCACATTGATTGTCATTGGTGGTTAAAGTTGCCTTTCTAAATTCCTTACTTTTGAATGGTTAATCGTGCCCATTTGTCCCTCCTTTTGGTCTGTCGTTCCCTCCAATAGCGACTGGCCCTGTTACAGGTCTAATTTCACTTCGGTACATTTCAGTTAGTTTCGCGCATTATTTTTTCCGATTGCCTGCCTGGTGTTCTAGAAATATTGCAAACGCGAGCAGATGACCAGTGTTACTGCTTTCCCCTCCCACCCACCTTAGCTTTTACTTGTGATTTACAGAGTCAGAGTCACTGAAGATCGAGTTGAGCAGTCACAAAGTTAGAATATTAGAAATTTGACGTTACTCGCTAGCTTCTTTTCACCCAATTTTTCATTTTTAGCATTAATTGTTTCACTCACTCGGCGCTCCCTTGCTCCGTTTCTGTAAACAAGGATGTTAATCTTGTTCTTTATCTGGTCATAAATGTGGGGCAGCTGTGTCTCTGGCCACAGTGGTAATTCCCCTTTCTTAGTTCTCTGGATAGTACTGCAGCTGATTCTCTGGTCCCAGTGGTAATTCCTCAATCTAAGTCCTCGGCAGTGCTGCAGCTGCATCTCTGCTCATACAGCCACTAAACTCCAAACCAAATCACATTGATAAAAGACGGTCATTGAAAGAGCCAATAGCTCTAACTGACAAATGCGTAACCTATTGCATTGCAAATGCTCGTTCTATCACAAAATGAGCGCACGTTCCACTATGCGAGTTCACCATTCCTGCTGGACAAAAAAACCTATTTGGTTTGATTTAATAGACTAAATGTTTGCTCCATGTATAACACTCTAGCCCATATACACATGACCCCTAACTCTCCTGTTAGTTCACTACTAACATTGCCATCAGAGCAGGGTAAGGAATGTTTTGCAGGTTAATATTTAAAGGCAAACTTTGAATAAATGTATTGTTAAAGCATTAGGTTGTACGGCACGGTCCTTTACAGACTACACATTTTCTTTTTTTTGAAATGGCCAAAAACATTCCCACTAACATGCGGTTTTACTTGTGAAACTATCTAGTGTCAAACAATCTGGAAATTGGGATTCCAGAAAACATTTATCGTTTGCACATCACGAAGTAAAGTGTTCTGATTTTGTTTTCATCCTTTTAAAATATTTTTTTTCATCACACAGAATTACAAAACAAGGGCTTATAGTGAAATTTATTTAGAAATTATGTACGGTTCTTTTTTTTTTTATAGCAATTTAAATGTTAGAATAACACATGACATTCTATAGCCTTTCATTTAACTTTTTGTACTTCATGTTTGTCACTTTTCAAAATCCTCAAACTTTCCAGTGAGCGAGAAAAGCAATAGTAGATGTAAACTGACTTTTGATTACCACTGTCTCTGAACGCAGAATACATGTGACAAGATAAAAGCAAGATTTAAAGACCTCTTTAATACTCTTTCACCTTTTGAGTGAACAGAACAGCTGGTGGCTAGCCAGAAGGGGAGAGTAGGCCCCAAATATTGCTCACCGTCATAAAATAGATTTTTTTTTTTTTAGGTCTGTTTAATATGTTAGTTGCATCTATCTCCTCTTCCTCTTCCTCTTCCTCCTCCTTTTTCTCCTCCTCCTCTTTCTCCTCCTCCTCTTTCTCCTCCTCCTCCTCTTCTTCTCCCTCTTCTTCTCCCTCTTCCCCCTCCCTCTCCCCATGTGTTTTGACTGCCAGTGGTAATGTTTAATATAAAGGGATTTGCTGCATCCCAATTGGCCATTGCTTGCTGATGCCTCTTGTTTTTTTGTATGGAGCATTGACCAATTGATTTAGTTTGATTAGTGTCCTTCTGCTGTCCGTCCAGTACTTGCCGTGATTCAGGTAATCTTTATTCTTCCATACCTGTTGCTTTTTCTCCTCCCACCCCCTTGCTTAATCGGGTCATAGATCGTAAGTTGAGATAATTGGTAAAGCTTTGGATTGTACATGCATTTATATAGCTCTTACTAGCCCTGAAGAGGCTTTGAAGTGCTGTAGAGGAATTCGGTGGCAGCTTGCCACGCTACGGCACTCCTGCTATGCCACTCCGCCACCCAGTGTCATTTGGTGCCACTCTGCATCAAACTCCATTCTAAGCCACGCAGGGTGCCAGTCTACGCCACGCAGGGTGCCAATCCATGCCACTCAACCATGCCAGTAGATCTCACATAGGTGAGACATATTGGCTTTACCAGTGCTTGTTATTTCAAATGAATCCCTCCCTATTTTCATCCCCTGCATGCATGCTTGCATGCATGCATGCATGTTTGCTGTAATCTGATTTATTTCTGCAATTTGCCAGTACCTCATTTCAAACATTAGTCTCTTTTACAACTCCTACCCTGCAACCTAACTACCTAATCTATTAAGTCTCCCAAGCAGTTGCACGGGGCCATGTACCCTCCCGCCCCACCAGTGATTCTAGCCACTTCCTAGTAGTTTAATCTCCCTCAAAGAACCTGGAGAAAATGCACATAGTGGTTTCCTTGAGAGCACGAACCATTTTCCCAATGACCGGCTGCAACCTGTAACCAGGGGACTGACCTCCGAACCTTGGGTTCGGAGGCAGGGTGCTGCTCCCAGTGTCCAGCTAATCAATGTCTGGTTAGGGGCAGTAAGCATTGTGTAAAAGAAATGACAATTACCCAGAAGTGGCACCATTTAGGGAGAAGTGCTATCCTGAGAAATCAGACTTTCCCAGTTATACTAGAGAACAGGCACCCCCGCTACAGGAGAGCAAGACCGGCCGTACCCAGTTCTGAGTATCCGACAAGCAAAGGGAATTTGCTCTGCTTCCAAGAAACTAACCCGCGTCAAGGGATTTGGAAGCAGAGCTCGCAGCGGAGTACTGCAAGGCAGAGAGCAGTGACTCTCCAGATACTATTTAAAGGGCACTTCATCGTTTGTATACGCTCAAAAGTTCAGGACAGTGTCCTAGGTTAGTTAGTTTTTTTTCTTTCAAGTCGGTAAAAGTACATTGGATTAAAACTGTTACAACAATGCTGTTCAGTAAACGCAATGTTGGTTAAACTCTTAGCCTTTGATGCATCGACTCCCCCACCGTGTTTGTTGCAATCCCGTACCCCGTCAGGGACTCCATTTTGTGATGCTTCTAGTTACACCGGCCGGCTCGTACCCTTCACCTTGTGTCTTTACAGCCCTGTAGGGGGTCCGTATTGGTTGGAGGCAGTAGCCCAGATACCTTACCCTATAAAGTCCTCCAAGAGTCCTCTTTACAGCGAGTCCTTGAAATACGCCCTTGGTGCTTAGATCACTTTTGCAGAATCCATTCTCTTCCAACTCACTGCCTGCAAATCTCGCTTGACTGAAGTTCCGGAGGCTGTTTCTAAACACCTGCTTGTATGAGTGGCTGCCAAGCGGAATTTGATTGTCACAATGTACTGAAATAATCCTAAATAATAAACTGAGCAGAATCCTCTCCTGTAAAGCCACAGGTTAGAAGGTCAGATGTTTTCAATGCATATAGTGTTCAAAGCCTGCAGTTTGTTTGAAAGGTGGCGTTTATCTCCCAGAAAATTGTTGGGTTGATAATGGCTATCGGGGTAAGTTTCAATATAACTGCGCTTATTTTTATGGAACTGCCTTTGTGTTCAACCCTATGTACTTCAAATGTATCTTTGCAATGAGGGATGGCATAGACCACGCCTTCTGAAACGTGTCTTGCTACCCCAGGAAACTGTAATGGTGTTGACTACAACAAGTGTCACAAGTACCCAAAGTTGTAGAATTTAGCAATGGAGGTAGCAGGTTCATGACCCTTTTCGATTGCGTTTAGTTAAATAATTGAGATCGCATCAACTGCAATCTGGATCACCCTAACCTGTGCTAGCAAAAAAAAGTTGATTGATGTAGATTAATGTGTATAGTCCTTTCCTAGGCACTAAAAAATGGAAGCCGAGAGGGCTGCCAGTGCCGGGCAAGTGGAAGAAATCTTACTTAGCAAAGGGACAATAATGGGGTAGATTGAGAGGTGTGTGGTCAGAGAAAGCTGAGTCTGATTATTTTAACACAAATGTTGACGCTTGAGTTATGGTTTACTTGGCCTTTTCTCCATGCACGGCTGAAAAGGAGTCTTTTTTTTTTTTTTTTTTTTTTTTTTTTCTCATAATCAAAGGTATAGTTTTTACTTTTTGCCCATAATACAAAGTTCTCAGAACCTTAACATCATATAAATGGGTTAGCATTGGAGTCGTCGAAAAATACTTTGGACTGTAAGTGCAGTATGCTGTGCAGTGGTTAACCATGATATAGTGGCCTATCATTTTTGGGGCATGAAAGCCTAAGATACAGTGTAACAGTGGTTCTGGATTTGTGTGCAAGAGGTTATTTTAGAGGTTATTTTATTAAAAGAAATACTTGGTAAGAGTTCTTCACGACTACTATGGCTGAGCCTGCTTAGATAAATCTTCAGTCCAGCAGAGGGGAGGAATTCTAAGCATAATCATGTTGCATATAGTTTTAGATAACCGTTTTATTTTAACCATGTGATATCAACAGGCGCTAAAATGGCTCAAATGCACCTCTTGTCTAGCAATCCGAAAATGGTAAAAGTGCCCCTTACAAGTAGGTTTGGTCTTAATCGAAACTTTTGGTTTCAAAGTTTGATATATTTTATAAAAGACCAATCCAATATAATTTTTGGGATGGACAAGTATCTTCCTCCTGGACTTGTTTAGGAGACTTGTTCATACATCCCTGGTTACGTTTTCCTGCTTTCATACCCTACTACCTCCATGCTATATAGTAAACCAGAGGTTGTTTCCCTGGCTAAAAAACTGCTGCTGATAGCGTCCGCATGGCTATGTCAGTTGTTGCTTACTGTAATCTTTCCTCTCTATACCCACTACCTCATCTAGTAAGCTTTGCCACTTATCCCCATTACTGCTAACGCTTCCTCCACCCACTTTAGCTTTAAGTACAACCATAAGATAGGGAATGAAGGACCTTCCAATCACCACCTCTGGATACCCTTTTTGAGCATATGTTAATTGGTTATTCTCTCTATGTGGTATGGCTCCCTTCCCCTTTTCAGACACCAACCTTTTTTTACTTAACTAAAGTGTACACTAATAACAATTATAATTGATGTACTTGGGGCTTTATAGTTATTTTTGATTCAGCAGGCACATCTAGATCAGTAAATCATCATAGTTTCTTCAATGTTTGCTCTAGAACACTGACGGCCAACACTTTTTGCTCTCTAATGGCTTAGGACTTTATCCAGGTTGTGGGCAGACTTTTGTCACTTAAATACATCTTAAAGGTACCCATTTGGCACCTCGATGTTTCAAAGTGAATTTAACGCTGCCACTCTGTCTTACATGACGAGATGCATAGATTGACACTTTACTGACTTAGAAGTCCATCAAGTGATGCAAGCCAGCCTTAGTCTTATACATTTGGGTCTGGACCCCACCAATGGCATCTATCAAGAAGCATCCAACCAAGAAATGTAAGAATCTAAAAAGAAGCCAAAATGTGGTTGCAAGGCTAATTGCTTAATCTTTCAGGTCCTTCATCTCTCCTAAACCTCTATCTGTACGCAGTTTCCCACAGCTGGATGTACCACCTTTTTACAGTTGTTTACGTAGCTTACTGGGCCATTCATCGCTTAGGTCCATGTTTCCTGCAGCAAAAAATCAATACCTGCAATTGGGTGCAACCACTTGAAACCAGGCTGGGTGTGGGGTAATTGGGGGTTATGTCGGGGTCACAAGATGTGCTATGAAACATATTTGGTGAGATGACCACCCACTGGGCTAAACCAATGTGTAGTTAACAAATCTCAAGCCAGTGGCTTAGTGAAGAAATGCAGAAGGAATTAATGATATTGACAATGATCACCCTTTGATTTTTAGGTTTTAAATCTTTTTATTGAAATCTATCAACAGTCTGTATGTTCGATATTGCAAGAACTGTATCAAGGCCTTGGATACTCGTTTGACATATGACCTAGCAAGGTGAGCAGAGACAACATATCAGAATAAAGTCAAAACATAACCTATAATGAAAGGAAACCTATCGGAACCCTTCCCCGCCACCCCCACCCCGTTCCTTGTCCACCAAATAAACGATCATAGGCAGTGCCCGAATCTCGTTATGTGACCATGGGCATTACTTCTCTACCAGTTGTGGGTCCGATAACCGAAACAGGCGGAGGTACCTGGGACAGGTGATTTTCCTAAATTCGGAGGAAAGCAGGGACAAAAATGGTTGCCAGAGCTTATTAAACATGGATCCCTTCCCAGCCAATGTTAAAGTAAATTTCTCCATCCCCAGAGCATGCCATAGACGGTGCAGCCAACCATTGAGGGTAGGTGTTTGGGCGGTGCGCCAATTTGTTAGTATGTTTTGCACTGCGGGGCCTAGCGCTATTGCCATCAATCGACCGCTGCGGGATTTGAGCGGGTAGGTCAAAGGATTCGGCAAACCCGAAAGGACCTATGCGGGGAAGCGTGGTATTTCTGTGTCTAAATGTTTGTCCACTTCATCCAGAACCTGCTTCCAGTATGTCTGGAGGTGTGCGCATTCCAACAACAGGTGTACTAGGGTGCCTATGCTCCCGCATCCTTGCCAGCAAGTCTCCCCCTGTGTGGAATCCATTGAGTGAAGGCGCTCAGGAGTATAGTACCAATAAGTGACTAGTTTGGTAAGGGTTTCGGTAAGCCCCATGTGATATGCTGAGTGGCGAGCTCTATGATACACCCGCTCCCATTCCTTGTGACTGAGTGTTCTACCTAGTTCCCGCTCCCATCTCGCGTGGCCAGCATTATATAGATGTGTATTTTTGACCAGTAACATTTTATACAAGTCCGAAATGAGTCTTTTGTCCGAGTGACCAGCCACTTCTTTGAAGCGGAGAGAAGTCGACAGGCAGATGGTTTAACCTTGGTATGCAGTGCCCAGTGCCTGATCTGGAAATACCGGAGCCGTTCAGTTTCGGGTAGCCCATAATCTAGTTTGAGCTGTTGGAACGGTATAATCCCGTCCACGTCAAAAAGGTGGCCCAGGGCGCGGCACCCCGAGGTCCTGCACTGTGCGAATGCCGCTTCGTCCATGCCGGGCTGGAAGTCGGTATTATCAAATAACTGGGTGAGTGGCGAGGGGGAGGTAGTGAGATTGTGTTTGATGCTGGTGTGATCCCTCGTTTCAAGGGTGACCCGGGTGATATGAGATGCGTACAAGTTAAGTGGTCTGTTTCTTTCGAAGAAAGGGGATACCTTGGAGGGGTCTGACAGCCACTGACTGGTCCTGGAACAGCCAGTGTTTCTCTGACTCCACTTGACCAGATGGCGCAGTTGGACTGCTTGGAAATGGAGCCGGAGATCGGGGATACCAAGGCCTCCCCCTCCGGTGGAAGCATCGCTAGTGCTTGCTTTATCCTTGGTTTGCGGCCATTCCATATGAATTGTGCGAGGTCTGATTGAGTCTGTTGT
This sequence comes from Triturus cristatus, assembly GCF_964204655.1. Lineage (NCBI taxonomy): Eukaryota > Metazoa > Chordata > Amphibia > Caudata > Salamandridae > Triturus > Triturus cristatus. The sequence continues at coordinate 1,542,941,970 of NC_140591.1, forward strand.
ATCCACCCCTTCGGAGGTCGGAGAGGCAAAGTTTGAAACAAATTTAAGATCTGAGGTAAGATGGTTATCTTGACCGCTGCTATCTTACAGAGCCAGGAAAGCGGGTAGTGCTTCCATTGGCGCAGCTCCTTGCGGATTGTTTGCCGCAGACGTGCGTAATTAGTAGCCACTAGGCTGAGTAAGCAGGGAGCTAGCTGGGTCCCTAGGTAGGGAATTGTCTGCTGCCCACTGAATGGGATGAAGGCCCTGAAGATGTGCGCAGGTGGCGGGCGTTCGAGGTCGAGTGCCACCGACTTAACCATATTCACTTTAAACCCAGAGGCGTGCGCAAAGGATTCTAGTTCTATGAGGCACGCTGGCAGTGCGAGAATGGGGTTTGACAATGAAATAAAGACATCATCTGCGTATAGGCTAATCGTGTGGGTGTAGCCTCCGAATTTAATCCCGGTGATCGCTGGTGTGCGTCGAATACGGTGGGCCAGAGGCTCCATATAAAACGCAAAAAGAAGGGGAGACAAGGGGCACCCTGCCGCGTGCCTCTTTCTATAGGGAATTGGGAAGACATGTAACCATTTACCTGGACCGTGGCTGTTGGCAACCTATAGCAGTTGAAAACACGAGTGCAAAACTTCTCTCCCACCCGCTCGAGAACCTATTCTAAATCTGGCCAGTGGACCCTATCGAAGGCCTTCTTGGCGTCGATGGTGAGCATCATAAACTCCCCTTGAGTCTGTGAGGCTTTCTCGATGAGGTGAAGGGCCCGTTTCGTATTGTCGCTGGTTTGACGCTGGGGGATAAAGCCTGCCTGATCTGGGTCAATCAGACCAGTCCAGTAAGGCGCTAAGCGAGCCGCCAATATCCCGGTGTATAGCTTGAGATCAATGTTGAGGAGAGAGATGGGGCGATAAGCTCCGCACATGGTCTTGTCTTTAACCGGTTTCGGGATAACCACTATGGCAGCTTCAAGCATCTCCCCTGGTATAGTTCCAGGTTCGGCGAATGAGTTATAAAGCTTGATGAGAACAGGGGCCACCAGAGTACAGATTGTCTTGTAAAATATGGCAGAGAAGCCATCCGCCCCAGGGGCCTTGGCAGGTTTAAGACGTGAGATGGCTGCGATGACCTCTTCTGTTCTAATGTCCCTGTCTAGGTGATCGGCTTGAGCTTTATTTAAGGCTGGTAAGTCAGCAGAGTCGAGAAAGGTAGCCCCGTCTGCGGCAGACAGTGGTGTGCTGGCATATAGACGGGCATAAAAATCTCGGAACGTCTCAGTGATCTCGGAGACTCGCTGACCGCCGCCCCGTTGAATCTCCTGAACCCCCTGCTTCTGTCGGATCTCTCGTAATCTATGGGCGAGAAGGCGACCACATCTTTCTCCTCCAGTGTAGTACGTGTATCACAGCCGGAGGGCCGTGTACTCCGCCCCGTCCTGGTCTAGTGCTGCGAGTTGTTGTCGTGTAGCTTTCAGTTGGCGCCGAACCCATGGCGCCCCCGTCCGTTGATGTATGTGTTCCAGCTCCTTTGTTTTTTGGTAAGGTCATCCCTTTTGTGCATTCTCTGCCGCCGATGTGGCCAACAACTCCCCGCTTATAACCGCTTTGAGCGCTTCCCACTGTGTGGAGAGGGAGGTGTCATTGTTAGCATTATGGGAGAGGTAATCTTTTATGGAGCTCTGTATCTGTTCGATTACTACTGCGCGGTGTAAGAGTGTCACGGAGGCGCCACAGACGAGGAGGCCGCTGCATTGGAGGGAAAGTGAGGGTTAGTGTGACTGGTGCATGATCGGAGAGGGAGGCTACCCCTATCTCCACCTCAGTGGTGAACGTGAGTAGAGGTGTTGACGCCAGCAGGTAGTCAAGCCTAGCGTATGTTTTACGCGCATTAGGGTAATGAGAGTATTCACGACTATGGGGGTGTAAACATCGCCACATGTCTGAGGCCTAATTCATGCAGTCGAGCCAAGCCTTTGGCCGACAATGCGCCCGTCTGAGTGGTACGTTGACATGATCTGTCTGCGTCATTATCAAAGACGAGATTCAGATCACCCTCCAAAAGAATCCTGCGTTCTGTCGTGGCCATCGCTTAAGTGAGCACTGTGTGGAGACATTTTTCTTGTCCCCCATTAGGGGCGTAAACTGAGCCTGCGGTGAATGATAAACCTCCTATTGTGAAACGATAGGTTAGAAGCCTGCCCTTAATTTCAGCTTCCTTGTGGAGGATCACCCCTTTAAACCTCTGGGCAACCAGTGTGGCCACACCAGCCGATTTGGTGGGACCTGAGGAAAACAGTTTGGTCAAGAATCTGCAGGATTTTAGGCGGTGGCAATCTTTTGATGATAAATGTGTTTCCTGTAATAAGCATATGTCTGCATTGGCATTTCCTAAGTATGACAGGACTGCTTTACGCTTCACGGGATTGTTTAGGCCCCTCACATTCAGGGTGAGTATTTTAAGTGTGGTGGGAGTCATTCAACTAGACGAGGAAAGGTGAGAGCAAGAACGGATTCCCGAATCCGGTGCTGTGGAGGTAGTGAGCGGATGGTGACACTGGGGGACGCTTCCTGTGTGAGTTAGGCTACTTGTTAAAAGGGGTGGACAAGGGACCCCAAAACTCCTGAAAGAAAACCCCGAACATAGGATCGCTTGAAGTCCTTCTGCAACGAGCAGAAATAAAAAAGGGATATAATGAAAGCGGTAATGTCGTCCGTCATCCTTGGACGATCGGGTAAAAGGGTCCATGGGAGATGTATCGTGGCCAGGGACGTTCCTCCGCCCCCCGCCAGCCGACCCCTGGATAGGAGGAACCCTCGTAGAGATCGAGAGGACACAGGAATGTCAACCAGGCTGTGTCTATGCTAGTTCCGTGGGCAAAGTCTCAAGAGCTGCTTTCTGTCCTTTGGAAATTTCAGTAAGGTTTGGTCGCGTAGTCCAGCGTTGTCGCCCCTGCAGCCTCCAACGTGGTCTTGTATCTTCTGCGCCGGTAGCATGGCCGTTGTCGCCGCTTTCCTCCGCTAGAGGGTCGATGCCCAGCAAGTGGCAGGCTTCCGAGAGAGAGCGAAGTTGGAAGAGTTTGCTGTCCATGCGGTAAGATTAGTCTGAATGGATGGCCCCAGCTGTAAGGGATGCCGCGTTGGCGGAGGTGTGAGGTGATGGGTTTGAAGGTTTTCCTCTTGTGTAGGTTGAGTGCCGCTATGTCTTGATACAGGACAGGAGTCTGTCCACGGAATGTAAGAGGGTGCATCTGGCGGGCCTTCTGTAGGATTTCTTCTTTAGTTCGGAAGTCCTGAACACAAACCAGGATGTCGGATGGCGGGCCTGTGATTGGACGTGGAGGTCCGACTCTGTGTGCCCTTTCTAGTTTTAGTTCAAAGTCCTGGGGGTTTCCCAGAATATGGTTAAAGAGATCCCTGGTGTATTGAAAGATGCCACCCGCTTCTTCACCCCCGAATCCGGATATTGTGGCGGCGAGAGCGATTCTCCAAGTCCTCGAGGTGGGATTGTAGGTCCACTTGCTGTCCATGGATTCGAATGACCTCTTGAAGCGTCGAAAGCTCTGTCTCTCCCGTCACTTTTCTCCTCTAGCTCAGCGACCATCTCACCTATGCTGTCCACGCCTCTGCGGACCTCTTTGATTTCAGCTGTGAGGTCTCGCTTAAGTGTTTGCAAGTCCTCTTGCAGGGCTACGAACAAGGATGCTAGAAAGGCTTTCGTTATCTGCTCTCTGCCCTCATCGCCCACTGGGGTAGAAGGTTTGGTACTCGCTGGAGTATCTCCCATTTGTTGACCGCCTTGGGCCTTTGCGAATCAATCCTTGAGGGTTTTTCTCTCCGCCCAAGAGAGGAGGACATGCTGTGCTGCGACAGGCGACTGGAACGGGCACCGGTGGACCGCGCGGGGCAGTGCACGGGAGGAGATGTAGCTGCTGAGAGTCCCAGCACTGTTCCTCTGCTCCTTCACAGTAGGGCTGCGTGGCGAGCCAGTTGCACTCCGTCAGTGGGCCGACGGGGTGCCTTGGTGGAGCAGTTGTCAAGGCTGAGGGTCTGCTCCCCGTCCCCACCGGGCCCGTGCTGTGGCACCTCCGAGGCTCCTGAGTCCTGACCTCCGGAGCGGCGTTGGGGCTATGTCACTTGGGGAGCTTCAACAGGCTCGGTGGTGCAGGCCACCCGTGGGGGGCACGAATTGGGGTATCTTGGAGGTAGCCAGGTTCCCCGCGTCAAAGGACCGGTAGGCCCCGGCAAAAACGGTGGGTCTCGTGATCCGCGGAGGCCGCAGGCCCAGTCCCCAGAGGCCAGGCACCCTCCGCTATGCCTCCCCACCACTGCTGTGTCCCAGGTCTTGATCGGGCGCCAAGGCTCTTCAGATGTCACCTCAAGCGGACCTGCTGAGTCCCCCAGGCAGTGGCTTGTCTGCTTCAGGGCGCCCAGCACCCTGCAGCGGGGCCCGGGCCTCCTGACTTCTCCCGCTGCCCCGCCTCACTGGCTCCCAGTGCCAAAGGCGCACTGTGACTTTCCCGTTTAAAGCGGACACTTGCCTGCTGTTCGATGGTCGGGGTGGTGGTTCAAGCGCTGGTGGAACCTCCAGCCGGCCCTGGGATCGCTGGATCGTCACTGGGCCTCTCCAAGATGGCAGGGCGGACCACTGCTCCACTACCGGGTCTGCCACAGCTGGAGCCCGCCAGCTTTCCCCGTGGTGTTAGGCATGCAGAAGTCGCCTGCTGCTCCCCGGGTGTTGCCGAGCGGCAGCTCAGTCCTGAGGAAATCTAGGCTGCTCCGGGTCCCGCCACTCTGCTGCCACCACACCAGCGCGGGGTCGCTTCCGCGCTAGGCCACACCTTTGCCTTGCCGCGGCCGAGATGAGCACCGCAGGTGGAAAGCTCCGCAGTTTCTCCCCACCGCGGCGTCCACTGCGATAACTAGGCACCGATGCTCGGGTGTCCGACTGCTAGTTGCCGGTGCTTTATCGGGTGGCCGGCGGGAGAGACAGCGCGGCACGTCCTATCGAGTCGCCATCTTGGCCATGCCACCCCACCCTTGATTTTTAAAGTAATATTGAACATATGCATGTCCTCTTCAAGATTCCTCGTAACACCCTCCATCAAGAAGCGAAGAATTTAAGAGAACATTCTCTTGGTTTATGGCCCATTGGACGTACACTACTTTTGTGAGGTGGATGTGCACATGGTTCCTTGCCAATCAGCCAAGATACAATTGACCTATGAAAACTGTAATCCACTTGTACACCATTGAAGCTAAGCCGACAGAGGCTATTTGTATTTTATTTAATACTGTTCAGTAGTTAAATGGGAACAAAGCAGAATGCTCCAAGTTTTCATGAATCCTATGGACATCCCTTGCAATAGGTTGGAAGTATCTTATAATATGGGTGAGCCTAGCATTCTTATATTTCTAGTCCTTTGTCTTTAAATTTTATAAGTTGCTGTTCCATGTGTCTCCAAAGGTAGCTCGCACTCCCAGAAGTATTTAGCTTGAGCCAAAAGAATTCTAAACAGTTGCAATACATCTTCCATGGAAGAAACCTTTCCTCTTACAGCAGTAACTGACGTCAACCTGGTTAAATCTGAACTCCGCATTTCTTTTATCAACTACATCTTACTTATCCTGCATCTTCTCCATCAATGCCATAACATGTTTTCCCTATTGTGCTGTGTAAGTTGTCCGGTTAAGATGCAGCAACAATTCGCTCATTGTACGTGGCAGTTCATCTTGTATAGAAATGTTAAAGGGGTTTGGTAGACCACACCTTTTATAGAAGAACCACCTACTTTAGAAGCTCCATTGCTAAGTGACTGGCCTATGTTTTCATGTATGCATGTAGGCACTGTTTGCTTAGCTTAAAGCTAGCAAAAAGGTGGCTAACCACTGTCAGTGAGTGTTTGGAGGGAAAGCAAACTTCTGAGCGTGGTGGTGTGGACTGTTATTTCGTCATGATGTACTGTTCTTTAAAGACGTATCTTCAATTACTCATAAATAATAGCATGTTTGGGGTGGTATTGATGAATGGGGGTGTTACAGATCTGGGAGAAAAAACAGAGAAGGCCTGTTGCTTAGTTTAGTTTTCCTGTTTGTGCTTCACCTCCATTCTAGTGTTCTAGGTACAACATTGCAATCATGATGCTATCAAAGGTAGATGTGCAAATTCAAATAACCTAATCTGCATGGGGGTGGGTGAAGGACACAAGGGACCTGAAGTGTATGCTCTAAACTGCAGTTATTCTCTCCCCTTGCTTGGCTGTGAAAGGCACCATCCGCTAGGTAGTTTTGTGGGATCTGAACATTTCAGCACTTTGGTGGGATGCCAGGGGGCTTCCATCAAGTCTTTTTTCATCCCATGACTCCTCTTTGTCAGCCCGGGTTAGTAGGAGCTCATTATCTCTTGCATATAGTGCAACTGTATGAAATTCACCTTTTCTGTGTTGTCATCCTGTATTATTTGGCTTTTGCTGAACCCTATAGTTTTGCTGGTGTTAGAATTCAGTGCACTTTAACCTTGCTAACAAGGGGTAAAGTGCGTGTGCTCCCTCTTAAAAAATGGTCATGCTCCTAATTTGTATATTTAACTTGCATATAGGTCTCAAGTTAGACCATCCAGAATTTCAGGATTTGCAAAATAAAACGAATAAATCTGCAGTCTTGTGAAAAGGACGTGCTTTTTAGGTCTCGCCTGAGCCAGCGCATGCGCCGCTCTGCGAGACATTTAGTAAGTGCGCTTTTAAAAGTGCTACCACACGCTTTTGCTGGCCTTGCGCATGCGTGCAGCCACCAGCTTTCAGCGCCCGATCAGGCGCCATCTGGCTTTCCTCTCGCTTGCTCTCTCAACGCTCCTCCGCCCCTCTCCTGCCGGGTCTCGCGTTAATTGTAAACATATGTGCAAACGCGCTGCTTTCACTTTCGCCACAGCGCGCGCACCGCTTTTGAGCGGGCATTTGTCTTACACTTGTCTCCTTCCTCTGTTTGTCCATCTCGCCAAGTCTCCCCTCTCTTTCATCTCTCCCTTAGACACCTCCTTCATTGCTCTCTGTGTCTCTTTATCTCTGTGCTGCTCCTCTGTCTGCGCTCTCTCTATCTTTGTTCCCTCCTTCGCGTCCTCTCTTCTGCCTGTCCTTCCTGCTAGTTCTGTATATTCATCTCTCTCTCTCTCTTCTCGTACCGCTGTCCACCCATCACTAGCCGTCTTTGTCTCTTCCTGCCTTTTATTTTGCCTTCTTCGGTGCTTCTCATCCGAATGTCTTGCATATTTCACCTGTGTTGCTCCCTCTTTCTTCTGCCTTATTCTCTGTCAATGTCTTCCCACTCTCCCCATATCGTGCTCTGCCTTGATATCTCCGTGGCTTTGCCCTCCCCCCCCCCCCCTGTCCTTTTGCCCCTCTCTCACCATGTCCACAGCTTTTCGCAGTGTCTTCGCACCTTCTCTATCCCTTTCTCTTTGGATTCTGCTCTGTCGGCTTCTTTATCCCATCACTCCGCATTGCAACCTCTGTCTATCCCACTTGTTAGTTCTCCTTCCGCTCTCTCTCCTGCACCCTCTATCGTTCTTTGTTTCTCCCACTCTGACCAGGTACCTCTTGTCCATCTGCTGTCTCCTGTGCATTGGCCCCTCCTCCCCTGTCTCCGTCACTTCTCCCATACCTAGCTGACACTCTCATCTGGCATCTTTTTCCCTCCATCCTTCCATTGTCTCTGCATTGTCTACACTCTGTCTCTTCGGTTCATCTCCTTTCCCTACAATCTCTTATCTCCATCTTCTCCCTAACTCCAACCTGCCCCCACAACTCCCTCCCTCAAACCACTTAGCATCACCGGAGAAGAGGGATATTTCCCATAGCATGCAGTGCTTAACTATTGTAAAACCGGGAGTGCCCGAGGTGGGTATTTGTAAAGGAATCAGTCCTCCATGCTTCAAGGCGCCGAGTGCCCGAGGGCTCCTCCTCTTGATGAAAGCAGGCCGAGGTTCGCTTCCTTGCTCAAAAACACACTCATGTCTGAAACTGGTTGATGCGGGCTTGGAAAAATCAACTAAACGTGACATTTATGGCGTAAATGTGAAATGCCAAATTTTAATTTTCGCCTGGAAAGACACGTGGGAGGCCGCATATGTTTGAGCTGTTTTGTGTCTAAAAGGACGAAATTATAGTTTACTTAAGTAGAGCAAACCAAGGAAATCATTTGGGATAATATGTTCCTGGCTGTTACAGAGAGCTCTGCCAGGGAAATGTTAGGCGGGGAAATTATCTAATAAACTGGGCAAGGATAATATACCTTAAAAGCCAGCACCTGCTGGAGACAGGATGTATTTCGTGTTGAGTTTAGCAAGGAACAGCCAATCATTGGAAGCCAAAGAGATTTGAGTAAAAAGGTTTGCATTGACGAACTGCATGAAACAAAAATGCAGATTGGGAGAAGAGTTAAAACAGCCTTGAAAACGTCACTTAGCACGAGCTTGTGAAAATTAACGTTCATTTTGATGCAGTGCTTAAAAGCAAGGTTCTGTATAGCGCTATACTCTTGTTTTGAGAATGTGCTTCCAACTTTGACGTGTGGTGCCGGTTCGAGAGAGGACGCAGGGGCAGAAATCCGGTCTCACGGTTCCACAGCTTTCAGTCCAACCATTTAGGGCAGGCCAAATAAATGACCATCATTCTTACTTTGTAGACGCCCAGCCATAGATGGGAAAGTTTATTTATTTAATGATGCATTCCCCTAGCTGGAACAAAACTCGTTGAAGCAGATGCCTTACTGGGACATCCAATGTTTTAATGAGACACTTGACAAATATATTACCCAACTTCATGGTACTGAACATATGAAGCTCTACCAGATAAAATGCTTAGCTAAGACTCGAAGCAGCGATTTGCTGGTTTATGGAGATAGGATGCAGCCCTCCTATTTTCATCTTAATTGTATCAAAATGATTTTTACCGTTCTAGTAAATTTTTACATCTTTAGTTATGCGAACCCATTCCACTAAATACACAAGCATTTGCAATGCAGTAGGTCTTGCATTACTGAAAGTTTGAGCTATTGGCTTTACAAATAATAATGCAACACCAATAACTCAAACTTTAAGTAATGCGAGACCTATTGCATTGCAAATGCTTGTTTTTTCAAGCATACACAAAACAGACAATACAACGTTAAACAGGCACAAACATATACTACATGGTGACTGGTGCCACAGCTGTGGTAGCTGGCGCACAATAGATGGAACCTCTGCACAACACTCCTAAAGACAAAAGCTATTTACACACACACAGACTATCGGTCTTAGTGCAACCAAATAGCACCATCACTTTTAAAAATTCTAGGTTCTGTGAACATCTTTCTAACTTCTCCATGGCACATTTACAGAGATCTCTCTCACTCGACAACAGTCGGCACGTTCTGTCATTAAATGCAGCCAACAGATAGATAAAGACATCACTGCTGAAATTAAAGAATGAACTGCAAAACCCAGTCGGTTTACTGCAGATTGCGTGCTCTACCTCAAAAACTGCCAGGTATCCTACCATTGTCCCTCTCAAACTCACTCCGAGTCTGAGACTACGAAACGGCCGCCTCACATTGTGTGCCAGGTAGGGTAGCCCATCCCAACCACCGCCACCCGTCTCTATCTTAACGTGCCCAACCGCTTACCACAGCCTCCTAACCAAACCATAAGATTGGCCACCATCTTCTTCTGCCAGCCCTGGTCCAAGCGCGACACATTCAATTGTGCCTTGCAGTAGTCCACCACTGCAATCCATGCCAATGTGTCCACTAATGCCACCCCAACAATAATGCATCCACAACTGTTAACTTCTAATGTCACCACGAACCCCACTATAAGAAGGCGCCACCCAGAACCGTAGAACTACCTCTCTCAATCTGCCGAAGCCAATGTATACTTAAGACTCGCACATCCACAGTATGCCCATCGCCTAACACCCTCCCCCTAAATCCTTAAAGTGGGAACATCGCTGATAAGCAAAACCCCAGTTTCTGCTCACCCCTGCCTTCCCATGAACGCACCTACCTCTCACAGGGTTAGAGTGCCCATTAGACTGTGCCTCCCAAACCTCTTACCTTTATCATCAGCCTGTCTGTCGTTTTGTTGAGACATCCTCCGCTCTCCCTCCTGAAGCGCCTGGCAAGACCAGGCCGCCAGAAGGGCGTTGGGAGGCTAACGGAGCCCATACATGAGAAGAGCTGTGCCCTGACACGGAGAAGTCCGGGAGAGTGAAGATGAAAGTGGGAAGCGTCCTGCTCTGGCGTCACTGTGTACACTCAAAGGGACAGGGAAGGGAACAGAGGGGGCGATGAGAGTGCCTTGTACAATCAATGTTTTTCTTGGGTTGCCATTTCTTGCATCCCGATCTTCTACCCACAGTCATTAAAGGGGTCAGTGGAACTCTTCTTCCTGGTTCCGCAGTGCAGGTTCAGTTCGGCCTAGCCCATTTGACATCCCTGGTCTCCCTTGGCCCACTTATTCCAATTGGCCCAACTTCTCACCTGCGCTACTCGGGTCAGCCCACTACCTGTAACCTGCCCTCGCCTAATCTGTGCAACGACGTCGTGAGTGAGGTGACCTTGGACGGAGGCGGTGGCCATTGTGCCCCTGGTAGAGCTGCGCGGAGCAAAGCAGCCAGGGGCAGCCAAGAGCAGGTGCAAGCAGGCAGACAGCACACCGAGGCCGTACACAAACCGGAGACACGTACCAGCATGTACTAGCGTCGGAGGTTGATGGTGCATCATGGCAAATGTAGTATTGGACGAGGACTCAAACTCCGTGCGATACAGGAGACCCCGCTAGAGAATATTGCTCAGTAGAACCGATGCTCATTACATCCAGAGGTAGAAGTGGGTGGGATCATTGAGAATTGACATTACCAGAATTGTTCCTGCATATTTTGATAAAGAAAGGCATAGCTGGCAACATTTTAGTACGAATGTGTGTGACGGTGTACATTATATTTAGATAGCACTTACTACCTCTGTTGAAGAGCTTTATGCTGCTTGCTGCTCCAAAACCACTGTTAGTGGTTCTATGGGATGGTGTTCAAAGAAGGAGTGTGTCCAATGCAAAATAAAACAAGTAAAGCGATCGCGAAACTGAAATCGATTGCTTTTGGAAACATAGAAAGCCACGAGTGGTGCGTGTGCGCCACAGCGAGCCATATGGTTTCAATTATCGCGCCCGTGTCTGGGCACGATAATGGAAACCATATGGCAGGAATGCGCGTAATAGACACCAATAGGCCCTGGGCGGAGCAATGTGCCCGCCTTTGGCCTATTGTGTGCTATCTTAAAAACAAACACGCAGGCACAGGCCAATAGCAGGCCACAAAAGTAAAAACACACGCACGGGCGTGTACAATTCCAGGGTCCGTTTCGGAACCCCGGACAAAAGGACTCCCGCTGCGCGAGCAGTGCCGCACTGCATCGCTAGGCGCGAGACCTAAAAATGTGATAGGGAGCTGAGCTCTTTCAAGGGGGTTGGTAGTAATTCCACATCAGTCTCCTGCTCAAAACAATACCAGACCCCCATTAAAGCTCATGTCAGACCCCCATTCTGACCTTCTGACAGCTTTTCGTGCCAAGGAGAACAGCCAGGCAATTCTGGACAGGGAATCACCCCTGGCACCGGTTTCTACACTAACCTGCTTTCAGCAAATTTAACTCCTGTGACTGAACGCAGAGGAAGACAAGATTTAGGTGCCCCTTAGCAGAAAGCCATTTAGTTAAAACCGATTATGCCGTGTTTAAAAAATGTAATTTAACTCCTCTTTGTGCTGCTGCCGTCAATGAAGTCATTTTGTGCTCCTCGGTGGATGAAAACATTAGTCCTACTTCTATGTTTGTGGTAACTCCCTCTTTTTGTATTCAAGCTCTGGGCAGCTAGTCTTGTGTCTCCAGAGAATACACCTTCACATACAGTGTCATGGAGCTTCACCTGTGACTGATCTCCTTCAGGTTCATGAGGAACAACCTTTGGTTCAACATCAGCTCAGGGAATAATCTTTTTGCGGAGAGTTCGGGCATGTGGCTGTAATAAGAGCTACTTATGTTCAAATAAATCATCCAGAGTTACTAATATTATTAGTTATAGTGGTGACGACATTAGACAGGATTATGTTAGTACCCCCCTATGCAAGAATACAAGCAGCAGACACCTCAGTGAATCAGGCAGGGTTGCTAGAAGAAATGTAAACAAGCATTGGCATAGCCAATAGGTCTCGCCTTTGGGACCTTATACGTATTTAGTTATCCAGCACAATATCCTTGGTGCAACAACATCAAGTGTTGCATGGCTAAACACTTATGAGGTCCCAAAAGCGAGACCTATTGGCTATGCCAATGCTTGTTACAAAAGTGCCTGCGAAATTTGGAGCATGCAGCTCTCCTTGTATTTGTTCAGTGGCGTCCGCGCCACTGGGTCAATAGGAATATGGCCAACAGCTATTTTACTTGAACGTTGATTAATTCAAAACCAACAACTACATGTACGCGGCAGGCAAACATAATAAAACACTTCAGTCCTTTTACCCCGGACAATGCAAACACAAGCGTGCTGAGATGCCCGGATTGTATCTAAATTCACACAGATGAGGTTGTTCACTTCTCTGCAACAAATAGAACAGTGTGTCAGATGTTTTCATATTAAGCAACTTTTCTTCAATGAGACAATTGAAGGTTGCTATTTCTTAATAGAAATCACTGGCCTAATTGTTTTAATGTTCAACATGAAAAGAAAAAAACTTGGCATTCTCGTTTCATGCAATAACCAAAGCCTACAATGTTAGTGCTGTGCCGGTCGATGCCGGGTACCATTCCTTGCACTTGAGCTCCTCGGCCGCACGAGGCAGGTGTGGAGTGAGGCCCGCCAGGCTGAGGTCTAATGCTCTCCAGCACGAGGCAAGTGAAAGGCTCATTAGTTGCAACCCACTCCTTAATGAGCCTTTCCCAGGTAAATGGCTTTCCAAAGTGCTGAGATTATAAATCTCCCCCCACGCCCTCCCCAGCTCCTTCTCTCTTCCTCTCTTTCTCACTGGGGCTTACTCACACTTTCTTTTGTTTCTATATTTCTCTCCAGTTTTCTCTCTTCCCTCTTCTTGCACTCCGTCTTCTCTCTTATTCTCATTCTTCCAGGTTCTTTCCCGCCCTCCCTCCCTGTCTTACTATTTGTGTCTCTACACTGAAACCCTAACTTTTTGTATGTTTTTCGTTTCTCTATTTCACTCCCTCTCGTTCTATTGTCACACAATTTTCTGTTTGCTTGCTCTTATTCTCTCTGATTTTCCATCGCCTGTTTCTTTGCCTCACTTACTTTTAATGTTTTTGTTTCTCCATTTCTTACTTTCTTTTTATTCTTTACCTTGACGTTCTTACTGTAGGAGGCTGGCTTAGTATATGGGGCACACATACTTAAGTGAAGAACCTTGCACTAATCCAGGCAACCCTTATGATGATTTTAGTGGTCTTAAACAACCATAGAAAGCTATCTTAAGTGGTAGCTGTGGAAAGCAGCCTTCAGGTATAGTCCAGGAGTGTTAAGCAGCTTATTTTACAAGAACTAATCATATAGTGTAGGTTAAACAAAAAGAACCACACAGTGTAGTTATAAAAGTAAGTATATTTATTATACACACTCACTAACACATTCGTATATCTCCTACCAGGAGATAAAAACACAATACAACCTATTTCAAATGTAAACCGGTAAGTAAGCACAAATACACAGTGGTCTCCGGTGGAGACCAAACCATATACTAAAGAAGTGGAATGCGAACTGCGACTGAAGTTGGGACTTGGACCACAAGACTCAGAAGAGATGGGGACACAAGGAACCACCCAAGGTAAGTACCCTGGAACCCCACAGAAGCTGTCTGCAGAGTGGAAACACAGCCGCCTACTCCATGCAAGTCAATAGGGCAGTCGTGGTTGCAGTTTTTAAGGACGACTCTTTCTAGTGGATCCTGAAGAAACCCCACGGAAGGCAGAAGGTTGGAAAGTCACCCCACCCGTGGAACCAGGATACCTACACCAGGGAACCCAGATGCATAGGTGTGAAGTGACATCGGAAACCGCTGTAGGCTTTCAGAAAAAATGCAGCTGGCGAAGGTCAAAGAGCCTGGTGTAATCCAAGGATGGATTCTTGAAGAGGAGTACCTGCAAGCAGAGGAGACAGTCTATGCCACTCTGGAGTGACCAGGAGGCACGGAAGACCAATGACCAGCGATGATGGAAGATGCTGGAGTGAGAATGGTGACCTTGTCGCTACAGCTGTGATGACCAGGTGACACAGTGGAAGACCAGGAGCTCTTTACAAGGTGTCCCACTTTGGAAGTCAAGAACCAGGGGGTGGGTGACTGGCAGCAGCAACCGACGTGGTAAATGAAAAGGGAGCAGCGTTGGGACCAGCAAGGTCCAAGGGACTTGCCAAGTGCAGGAAAGTCTGAGCAGGCCCCAAACAAACGGGGGGAGTCCACTGAAGCCAAAGAAGACCCTCAAGAGGACCCACAGGCCAAAGGCACAGGAGTCGCAAGAGCACCTCGAGCAGCTCACCAAAGATGCAGGCCCACGGTGCAGAGGATGTGGTGAGGACTAAGCTCTTGGTAGGCCGAGATGCTGGAGCTTAGCCCGAAGATCTCTGGAGGACAGTCAACTAGCCTTGGCAACGGCAAGTCAACGCAGTGCACAGAGGTTCTGTTTGTAGCGGTTCCGACTAGTGATACTGGCCTCAAACCTGCTGAGAAGACAGCCCATAGGACGTCAGGAGCAGCAGACCGGTCAGCTTGGTTGCAGATGCAGAGGAGTGACTCCTTCACTCCAAGGAAGATTCCTTTGGGTGCCTTTGATGCTTGGAGAGGAACCTGGATGAAGCACAGGCACAGACGACTGGCAGGGGAACGAGACCAGGAGCAGCAGGAGTCTACCTTGGTGCAGTCCCGGTTCCTAGGCGAAGTCCAAACTGCCCAGACGGTAGAGGTTGAAGTTGGAGTGGTTTTGGGTTTGATTCTTGTCCCATGACCAATCTGAAGAGCCACCCACAGGTAAGCTCTTAAGTACACTAGGGAAAGGGTTGGGATGATACAAGGTTCCCTCCCAGAGGAGGTGCTGGACGGGGGGTGGGGTGGAAATTCTTCCATGTCCTTTGTCCAGTTTCAAGCGCACCCAGCCCAATACACGAAGTCCTGTCTGGGGAGGTGGTCACACCTCCTTGCCACAGGAAACCTGTTCTACCTATCCCTGCTCGAGCTTGGTTCAGCAGCAGGAGGGAAGAATCGGGTCTGTGGTTGGCAGCATCACTAGCTCGCTGTTAGACCCTGAAAGGCTGGTACCAAGAATACAGAGGGGTAGCCTAGAGGAGCCCCCCAGTACATGGGATCCCACATCCAACACTGGAATAGGTGTTTGGGTAGGATTTCAACATGTTTGAAACAAAACATGACCGGTTTTGGTGCAGCCAATCAATATATAGTTAGACATCTCGTAATTGACTTGATGCCCACTATATGTATAAAATGGCTGACCGCACTTACGAAGCCTGGAGAATCGACTCTGGAGTTTGTAGGGGGTGTCCTGCTCATGCAGGGCACCCTCACACTTATAACCTAGCGCCCTGCCTTCAGGATTGAAAGACCTGCCTTAGGGGTGACTTATAGGTTTTAAGTGCAGTGACCTCAGATATAAGAAAACGTATATCTGCCGTAGGTGGTGCTAGCACTAACTTACACGGACTGCAATGGCACAGTTAGAGTGGCCGCTCATGGGTGGCACAATACATGCTGCAGCCAATGGGAGACCCCTGGTGTATCTATGTCCTGGGTACCTTAGTACCATATACTAGGGACTTAGGTTACACCAGTAGTCAATTGGAAAGGTACCAAAGTACTTACCATAGTCCAATTTAGGGAGAGAGCACAGTGACTGGGGTCCTGATTAGCAGGATCCCAATCAGGTGGGGGAGGCGAAGTGAAGCACACATCTCGGTCCCCTCCATCTTGAAGATGAGGGGACTCCCTCAATCAGGACGAGGCATATGCCCCCCTCCCACTGGTGGGTGGCATAAGTCCCAGGGAAGAGAACCATTGGTCCCAACCTGCAAATCCCTGTAACACCTCTAAATCTAGTATTTAAGGGCATCCCTGAACCTTGCTCCTTAGATTCACAAAGACGAGCAGGACCGAAGAGCTGTGCTGCAGAGAAGAGAACTGTTTTTTCCTCCGCCCTGCCGGCCTGTCTCCTGATTAGGAACACCTGCAAGCTGAAACCAGCATTTCCTGCAGCTTCCAATAACCCTGGGTACCTGCCCTGCCTTCAAGAAAAGACTGATCTCCCATGGACACCGTATTTGTCCATCAACCATCTCCAGCTCATACACCGGATCCGGACTGAACTGCATGTCTGAACCTGATGCCCAAGTCCAGAGTCAGTGGCCCAACAGCACAGCAAGGTCCCCCTGGTGATCCTGGCACGGGACCCAGTGTTGGACAACCGCCACTTTAATGCTAGCAGCCTCATCTTGAAGGTTCCCCCTGAATGGATCTGAAGAGAAAACCAGACCTGGAAGGACACCCCTGAACCCGCAACCCACTGGCCTTGGGGACTCTGACTGTGTATCCGTGTACAGCAACACTCCAACTTCGACTTCCAGTCGCTGGGTGCCTCCTCCAACCATCCTGTGCCAAGCCTGCAGCGTTCCTTTACAATAGACATCCTCAATTTCTTTGCATTGGGGGTCCGACACCTACTTTGCACCCTGCTGCCAGAGTGCCGCTGGAGGTGCTCTTTTGTTGCCTACTTGTGGTCCCCTTTGTTCCTACCTTTGATCCCTGGGCCCTGACCCAGACCCAGTAGGTACCTACCTGTGACCACTGCTCTTCAGAGTGCTCCCTGTCTCCAAAGCACTACATTGGGCCCGACCTCTCCTTTGACCTCTACACCCGGCCGCCCATGTGTCGCTGATGGTGCACTCTGTACCTACCTGACCCCTGCCCTGTGTAAGTGCTACCAGCTCGAGACTGAACTGCAAAACAGAGTACTTGTAAGTCAATAACCTGTTCCTTGATAGGAATGCATTGAACTCGATCATTACGTTGCATTGCATATCTTTATCATTGCAAAGTCTATAACTGTATTTAAGTGACATTTACAGACCACTTTCTTAAAATCTGTAAAGTAGTTACTGCATTTATAAAACCATACTGCATTCTTGAAGATTTCCAGTTTTACAAACTGTATTACTTGCCTGCACTAAGTGATTCTTGGTTCTAATAATAAAATAACAAAGTAACAACGTTTTATACAGACAATTGGTCTGGATTCAGTCTTTGAGTGTAGGACGTCATTTCTTGCCTGTGTCAACAGTAAATGCTTAACACTACCCTCTGATAAGCCTAATTGCTCAGCCCAGCTACCACCAACTTGAGAGTAAGGTATTTTCTACTTTATCTTCTGCCATCCCTTTCGGGACTCACTGGACTCAGTGCACACTATACCTCTTTTGGTATAGTATATACAGAGCCAGCTTCCTACAAACGGCATATAGTAAGATACAGCATAGATACTGTAAGAAATAAAGTACAGATATTAAAATATATTCAGTGATGGAGAGAACTATAAACATATTTTATACACATTTGTAATTAGAATTAAATAACACTGAATACCCATGGAGGCTTAGTGACATCAGCATTAATTGACGTATGAATGTAAACCGAATGCATGTTGGAAGTAACAATGCCAGATGCTCTCAACATTATAGAGTTGTATTCTATCAGCCTTTTGGTTAAAACCCATCTTGTTCCTTCAGACATTATAAGGCAATTAAGGGTTCCGATACCTAGCTGTTTGGCAACAACAATGAATAGGTCTATAATATTATTCTTAAGTGAAAAAAAAAAGCCTTTTTTTTTTTTATCAAACTGCCTAATAAGTTCTTGAAATGAAAGTATATTAGTATATAAGATTCCAGTAATCTTTGACCAGACTTGAACCCAAAGATCCTTCACCTTTCTACAATTAGATATTTTATGTAAAGAGTTTGAACAGGCTTAGCACAATACCAGCATAAGATGAGTTAATTGTATTCAAAGAAGAGGTATCCATAAATCTGTTGATGAAGTGTTGTGGAATCTAACAATATTTGTATTTGTAATAAACTGCACAAAGTACTTAATACAAGATGCTTATCGACTCTAGTTATGTTATAATGTTGTTTTTTTATATGAGTAATTGTTGTCAATAAAACTTAGAGGCTTTAGGTGTCTAAATCTAGATAGTTATTGGCCTGAGAAAATCTAGCTGGATCCTCAAAAGACTGGATGTTTATATTATAGGGGGATAAAGAACAACAAAACTATATTTTTTCTGTAAAAGCATATTGTTTCAGTAACCTACAAAATGGGACACAAATATCAACTGTTAATTGATACACCACATTTCCTTACAAATTGCTTTATCCTATTGTGTGGATGTGCAACCTCACTGTGTAATACACTTACCAACCCCTATAGGACCTTTGGGCTTTGTTTGTCAAACCTTCAGCTCAACCCTGGGTAGCTGTGGCTCTCAACAGCATAATGTACACTAAGGAACAAGTGTTAAGCGTTTAAACAGTACCAAAACAATTGAAGAAATTGACAAGACACCAATAGATCAGACACCAATTTATAAAATTAGACTGTATTTTTCGACATCACAACGAAAAAGATCCACGGGAGGATTCTGGAGATAAGGAATCTACAAAGTATTGTAAATCAAAGCATTTCACTCAACCGTGAACAAGCATTGGCAAATTCACGGAATTTGATACTGGGTTGTTTTTACTAAAATGTTTGGGCTTTGTGTAATGTGGACATTTAAAGTCACTTCAGGTGACCAACTCCAGTAGGAAGCCAGTCAGGGGGACTAGCAAGGTCATCAAACGATAACTTCATCAGGTGAAGCAGTCTTCAGTCTGTTCCAGGCACTCTTATCCTTTGCAGGGCTTTACTATGTAAGTGGTCCTGATGCAAGGGATGAACTATGCTGAAGATGCTCAAAAAGATGTTGAGGATGCGGTCGACTGGGGTCTTGCTGTGTCTTCTCCTTGGTTCACAGAGAGGGTGAGGTGGTCCTGGTCGACGTCCTTCAAAGTCCTCTCTGTACTAGCAGAAGTCCAGTTGCCAATGGACTACCAGCTGCCCAGTATCATGGTCTTGGGCCAGTCCTTCCTGAGCCAATAACTCGTCCTCTGGCGCTTCCAGCTGCACTCCGACAGCACTCACTGTCTCAGGGAACTTTGGTGCAACTTTGTGTTGGGCCCTGGTCCTTGGTGCTGCATGGATGCAGTTGGTGGCTTGAAGACTTTAGGCCACCAGTTTTCCCCAGCATGCTTCTCCGCTGTTGCCATTGTGCTGTACACAGGAGGCCAGCTCACTTAACTTTGCAGTCTTTTGGCTTTGCCAGGGCTCTGGAGGAGACTTCTCCTCGAGCAGGACACAGCAGACACAGGCCCTCTCCTTTGCTAGCTAGCAGATTCACTCCATGGGTGTTCAGCCTTTCTTTGCTGGTTCTACGGTGCAGCAGGGCAGTCCTTTCAGTCCATTTGAGATCGGAGTTTTGGGTGCCCTGCTTATACTTCTAAAAGGTCCTCGGGGCAGGATGCGCTTGGTAACCAAAAGGCTATCCGATTCCTTCCAACCTTATGACAACTTTCTTCAAAGTGTGGCACCTGAACATCCCAGGATGCACCATTCTGCCCATTTCCAATATTCTAGTACCCTTCTCCCGCAGTGTCTATCTCGTTGGCAAAATCCAGAGGTCTGGCTATCAAGGGACCTACATGCACCTGGAACACCGGTTTGGCAACTGTTTTCCCTTCTCATGTCCCAAGTGCCAGCGTGTCTGTGTGAGCATTGGAGCAGCCCCTCTCCCAAGTGTTACCCATTTGCCCTTCAGTGGCGGCTTCTCCTTTGAAGCTTGTCTTTTGGGACTAAACCTGTGTGACTTTTTGCAGGAGGGAGATGAGACATCCTTCCAGAGCAGACCCCTGTTGTGTCCTTTTCTGGGAGTTGTTAGCATGTCTTCCCTGAAGGGCAGAAAGCTGTCTGTGACAGGACCGTTATGCAACTAGTATGAGAACAGGAGACTAAAGACAACAAAGTGGCAACTTTGCTGAAGTTTTACACGGCAACTTGTTATATTGATTTTGACCTGAGAATCAAGTCTGGCTTAAGGTAACAAGTTGTTTGGTCCATTGGTTGACCCACTTTGGTCTCACCGTTCCAGAGTTAGCTGAGGGGTCTGTGTGTAACTCTGCACTTGTCAATCGGGTGACCAAGAATTTCCACATTAAAAATGACAGTCCCACGTTTTTACTTTCTAAACATGTAAAGTTGCATGTTCTGCCTGTGGAGTATATTGCACTCTGCCATAGAACTCGATAGTCCTGCCATAGGGGTGACTTGCACATATCCCAGGGTTAAGCCTGACTTTGCCATTGCTTTAAATGGCATTCGGGCCAGCAGTCAGAACTGCTTTTCCAGCCTGCAGATGGCGGACTGGGAGTCTCATTTTACTCGTGTCCCACCCATGGTAGCACAACTAGTGCTTCAATCTGTGGGTACCCTGTAACTTGCATGCCCTGGGTACCCTCTGGACCATTTACTAGGAACTTACAGGTACGTCAGCTCAGCCAATTGGGTAAAAGTCAATTCACATATCAGTCTAAGGATAAGGGCACAGACACTGAGGGCTGTTTAGCAGGCCTCAGTGCACTCTGAGTTGAAAAACCAGCCGTATCAGTCAAAAAACATAAACTTGCCGGTGACCATATAAAAATGAGGCATTTCCTTAAACTCAAGGATGCTGTAGATGAAATATGTTTGGGGGTCTTCCAGTGGCCACTCCTTGGCCCACAAAGTGGGTTAGGTGGTCTTGGTCACAGGGCTGACGTCTCAATCCTCCCTAGCCCAACCCAGAGGTGTGACTACTAAGGGGGCTACATGGCCCTGAAAAGCAGGGTTAACAATGTTTCCCCTTTCCTTTCCAGGTGCCAGCTAGTCTGCCTAAACAATGGGGCTGCCCCTCTCCCAAGTGTGCTCCATTTGCTCTTCAAAGGCATCTTCAGCTTTGAAGGTCCCCTTTAGGGCCAACACGTGTGTTTTCATGCAGGTGGGAGGTATCGCCTCTTTCCAGTGTAATGCCCTCTTGACTCGTAACTGGGAGTTGTTGGCCCATCTCCCTAGAAGGGCAGAAAGCGGTCTTGGGTACAAGCTCCTTCTGTAACCGCTAAGTGCACAGGAAATTGAAGACACCAAAGTTACACACTGTTACTTGTTATATCTGATAGTCATCTAGCCGCAGATTCCTTAACTTTTGAGTTCTCCCCAGGCGCCAGTCTGGATCCGGACATTTTTCAGCAGTACCTCCGTGCGCCGAGGTACTGCGTCATATGGCTCTACGATGAGGTCGACTCCGGTCATGTTAGGGAAGCTATATAATTCCCCTCCAGTGCGCGGACATCAGTTTCTTCTTTTCCGCGCTTTAACGCGGATCCAGAGAAGCAGTTCCCCAGGTCATTTTTTTTTTTTTTTAACTTGCTTCAATACTTTATCGTCGGTGGAACAGTGTACTATTTTCTGTCTACAGGTTTCAAACTTTGTGGGTCTTGTAGCCGACAAATGTCGGTGACAGACCCACATAAAATGTGTATGTGGTGTTTGGGCGAGCACCACAAGGCTGAGGATTGTGGCTCCTGCCACAAACTGAGGCTGAAGTTGTTAAAGGAGCGGCATTTGAAGTTGATGGCACGTGGGTCGCGATCCTCGGAGGCTTCCCAGCCTCTGTCTTAGTCGTCCCGGGAAGAGCGTTTGCGGGGTTAATCTAGGAACCAAAGCCGGTTTGAGGATGTCGTTCTCTGGGGAAGTGAAAAGGTCTGGGACGATGGAAGTTGCTGCATTCTTGGACTTCACTGTGTGGTGACTCAGTCTCACATGGCTCCTCCCGCTCGACGGTTGAGGAGGATGTATACGACTCCCCACAGTGTCTCACCATGTTTCCAGGAGCCAGGGCCTTGATGGCTCAGTTGAAGGAATATTCTAATTCCTTGCACCTCCTCTTTGGGACACCATCTCCCTCTTGAGCGCCTTTAGGCTCCAAGAAGGTGAGTGGGGCACTGTTGGAGGGTTTGTCCTCTGTGACGGTTGAGCCGTTGGAGTCGATGGGTCGGCGCCGATTGAAGTCAGCTTGCGCTGCTTTGGCGCAGATCCTTCGGGATCTCTGCCTACGATGCCAGACTTCGATCAACTGACTGACGGCGGCGTCGGTCTAAGTTGCTTCTCTTCCTCCATGTAGGCGTCGTACGACGTCTGATGCGGAGTCGACTATTCAAACTGAGGGGAGTAGGCAGGTTTTGATTCCTTCTCAGGAAGAGGTTGTGGAAAGACAGCCTATGTCGATTGAGGCAGGGCTCTTTCAGCCCATTCCTGGTATTAATATGCCTCAGATGGAGGAGAGATGGTTGTCTGCTCTGGGAGAGGCTAGTTTCCTGGATTCTTCACCAGCTTCAGGGCTACTTGCTCCCTCTGGCCTTGCTATGGAGGAGCGTTCCTCCTTTGCAGACATGCTAAGGAAAATGGCTACGGTTTTAAGCTTGTGACTTCCTACGGTGCAATGGTCCACAGACCCTTTGAGGTCCTTTTTCATGGACAGACAGGAGAATAAACCAGTTCTTCCATTTTGGGAGGCCCTGTGTGATATTTTATTAAGTACTTGGGCCAAGTGTAAGTCTGGGGCATCATTGGACCGGTATATTGCACATAGGCACCTGCCTGCGCCTTGGGACCTGATTTGTCTTCAGACATTCTTTCACACATAGATTAGTGACTCAGATTGTGACTTCTTTACAGGATGTAGATTCAATACCTAAGGCTCCGGTGGATAAGGAGTCTAGGAGTCATGATGTATGTGGTAAACACATCTTTGCTTCTGCAAGCTCAGCCTTGAGATCCACAAATACAGGTTGTGTGCTGGGGAGATTTTTCCATGCTTTATGGGATTCGCTACAGAATTTGTTACCATCTCTTCCGGATAACCTCCGCTCGTTGATTGGCGAGTTGATTAGAGATGGTCAGCAGGCTGCTAGGCTTACCATAAGGTATGGTATGGCCCTACGGTCACACCATGGTAGTGGCATTAAAGGGTCGTGCTTGGTTGGCAACTTCGGGTTTCTTGGAGGCTGTCCAGTCTACTTTGGTCGACATGACATTTGATTTTGATTTCAGTTGATTTGCTCTCAACTCCTCTATGGACCCCTCGAATGCCTAGGTTGTTCCTCCGGCTCCTATTTTCCACGTCCTCCTGTTTAATCTGAAGTTCTATGTGCTGGTCTTTGAGCGTTGCTGCACAGCTCCAGAGTTCCTCCTGATCTTCTGCCCGTATGTCGAGTGTTCGTTCGAGGTAGTCCTCTCTGGTTCTGATTTCTGTCACATCTCGCCGGAGGTCTTGCAGGCGGGACTTGGATTTGAGTGAGCCAATTTCCGCCTTTATCTCCTGAAAGAAAGTAGTCATGGAAGCTTGTGTGAGGGGGCTCTCCTCAGTCCCGGTCGAGGGGGCCGCCGTCATTAGGGTCTGTTGGGACACCGCGGTAACAGGTGGTTCCTCCCAGAGGGAGGCAATAGTTCTTTAGACGCACCAGGAGCAATGTTTATCAATTTTTGCTAAATGTGATAAAGTATTTAGCAGATTTACTGAGAGAGGCCAGCTACAGGAGTGACACCTGGCAAGAATATAGTCTGTGTGCTCTGAAGCAGTTGTTAGGCAGCATGCACACTGTGTAAAAGCAGTTTAAAATTAGATAAAAACTTACATTTATAAATATCAATACAAAGATGGATGTTTAACACCAAGTGGGAGCATATTCTGCGTGAACTGCTGCATGAATTTGCCACCAAGACTACTCCGTTTGTGAAGTTCTTCTCACTCACTTCTAGTGATCTGCAGGTGACAAGTTTGACTCATTGGCAGGCTATCTCCGCTGTCCATTCTTGAATCGGAACACTTGTTCTTCGCAGTGCTCAGTCCATTACTCTGCTAGAAATCATGGATTCAAATGTTAGGCTATATATCCACAACTACCAAAATCTGTTCTTGATTGGATTAATGGCAAAAGGCATCCCTGTTTTTTGAGATGCAGCGCTGAATACTTTAGGCTATTATACCTAACAGAATGAATAATGTCCTTCCCTGATCTGGCTTCAAAATTGCTTACTTAAATGCCGGAAACATTTCTTTTCTGGCCAAGACAAAGCCTACTAAGGTGATCCTTTGAAAGAGCATGTTTGCATTGTTTCATGGATTGTAGAATGTCCAAATATGTCAATAGGTGATTAGAGCCCTGCAAGATACTCCAGTAAGCCCCTTCCTGTTGACAGAGAAGCCTCGGACCTTTGCTGATGTTTAAAAGTAGGCTGTTTCATTTTTAGTTTTCGCTGCGCTTTCTCTCTGAGTCATGTTTATAGTCCGTGGGCTTACAGCCCGCCCGTCACTTCCTATTTGTCATTCCGGGTGTTAGTTGTAAATACTTGCTTGTATGTGGTCGTTCTCTGGTAGATGGCCCTCCTTTTTAGGTCTCGTCTGAGCCAGCGCATGCGCTGGTCTGGCGAGACTTATTGAGAGGGCTCCAAAAAGTGCTACTAGGCCAGCCTAGAGCTACAGCGCATGTTACCGCGATTACTTTCACTTTCGCGGCACCACGGCCGCTTTGATGTTTGATCGTGATCGCGATCACTTTCGCGGCCGCTTTGCATAGCCAATAGGTCTCGCTTTGGGACCTTATAAGTATTTAGTTATGCAACTGTTAAATGGCTAAACACTTATAAGGCCAGTTTGTCTAAAAATAATGAACACCAGCATGATACAAAGATCTTCCATTGGAGTGGCACTTTATTCACTAAGTCATTAACTCAGCAAAAGAAATATATTCACCTATTTATTAGCTTAGAGAGAATAATAAGATCATAGTTCAGTCAGTCAGAAATATCAATCACGAGATATTTATCAATAAACGTGCAGGTGCATGGAATGCAATCCTGAAATGAGAAAACTGACCGTCCAAAAATTACAATTTAAAGGCACATTAAATGCAAAGAATTGGGTGAGGATGAAAAACCTAGCATAAGAGAAGAGGCTAAAAAAAAAAGAGAAAAAATGTTGTCCAGATTGGGGTTTACCACCTGAGAGTAGGCTTTCCAAGCCCAATGCAGATAAACAGCCGGCCGGGAACCCACAGCGACAAGGCACTGCAAAGGAGTTCTGCTCACCCACTGGGGTGTTGGCATTTTATATCTGTTTGAGACAGAACTAAAAGACCACAATTGACGTAGGTTCTTGACCGCACGCCTACAGTTACATTGCTAAAACTCAAAGAACACAGAAGTGGTTTCACAGTAGGCAGGTGTTTGTTCGGATGGTCAACCATGCTTGACCACAATTTATAAACAAATGTTATTTTTATCATACATTTCTCGGAACGAGTACATGAAAGTGGAACTTGAAACGGGTACTGTTGGGGCAATGTGCTGTCTTTGGTTGCATCTTGAGCAAGCTTGGAAACTTTCATGATATAAAAAATGAAGCAATACAATACTTGTGAAACCGAAGAGGTACCAGCTAGTCTCGTCTATGTGTGACTTAGGCTATTCTTGCAACTGTGGAATGTTTTCGTGGTTAGCCAAGCTGCCTTGCAGCGTTGGGCACAAGAGAAATTCATATTTGATATCAGTGAGGCCTAGTAGATTTTTATTATTGAGGAGGATAAGAACTGAGGGGCCTAGGTAGATGTGTCGGGGGAGGTGTGAGCTACTATGGCACTAGTGACTGTGTGATATAAAAATGGCCAATTTGGCACATTCCCAGGTTATGGTTAGTGGGGCCTATATAGGGACCTTCAGGCTGTCAGGGTCGATATTTATTCATTTATATGGTAGCGCGCGATCCTCCATCATGTTCTTGGCCCCTGAGCCATGTCTGGTCATGGGTTGATTATCTGTGGCCGGACTACATTGTATTATTGTTTCTAACATGTGTTTTCTCCAACACTTCCTTAGTCCTCTGGGGACGGTTATGTTGTCCACATGTTTCTCATGTAGGCTTCCCACAGCCCTTTTAGTGGTGCGTCCTTTTGCTTCACCTGTGATTTTTTTTTTTCTCTAACAGCCTGTTTGCTATGACCATTTAGTCTTATTCAGGGATCTTAGTTTAATGTTACAGTTCGCAGACCTGTCTTCAAGGATGGTGTTGCGCCGGTATCAAATTTTAAGATAACAAATCTGTGGCTAGATGTCTCTGTCAGATCAATAAGTTGCTTACCTTCGGTAACACCTTATTTAGTAGACAGGATCTAGCTGGAGATTCTTTACCGACCCACCCATGCTCCTAACTCTGCAAACTGTTAGTCCTGTTGCCTTCAAGATCCCTTTCTTGGCATTCTGATGCCCTTCTTTGACTTTGCATTTGTTTGACACATTTTTCTTTTTTGGCACACTGTTTCCGTATGCAGTTTCTAGAAGTGGCTTTGAATTGTTTAGACACAGCTACATGCCAGATCACTGAACAGATTTACACTAAATTTTGCAGAAACCTTGATCAGAAAGTGTGCTCTTTGTTTTTCGGTGCAAATCCCTTCAGTAGTTTTCGAAAAATGACAGTTTAAAAAATATTTGTATATCTGGACTGTTGAGTCTGCGAGTGTCTTTTGGGAGTGCCAATTTAAAAATAGGAACCTAAGGAAGGCTTGGGTCCAAAGCTACTGGATGGGATCGCTAGTAGTTTGTATAAGATAGTTTCCAGTAGCTTAAATTCTCAAAATTACTCCAATGATGAGCCAATGCATTGAATCCACAAGCTTGTGATTTATTCCACTTTTCTTAAACCTTTTTTCAGAAAAGTTAAATGCATTCAAATCATGTCAATATCAAGGAAAACACACAAAGTAATGAAACCATTATAGGTTACATAAACATTTCATGAATGTGCAAAAAGATAACTAACATCAACATATATGTGCAAGTGTGATCAAACATTAACAATTTTTGTTGTGAATTACACAATTCCTGCACAGTTGATAAAACATACGTTGCTCAACATAAGGCACCAGTCCTTGACTCAAAGATAATAAAGGCACTTGGGCGGAGGAAAGAACCAAACTGTCTAAACACTACTTATGTGTTAACTCCTATACACTGAGTCCTGTCTGGAAGGTGTTTACACCTCCCTGTGACATGATACCTATTGTCCAGCCTTCCTCTGCTCGAGCTTAGCTCAGCAGCAGAAGGGCAGAATAGTGTCTCTGGTTGGCAGCAGCCACAGTTTGCTGTCCGGGTCTAGGAGACTGGTACCGGGAGCACTGAGGGCCTTCCGGAGGAGCTGTACAGTGTATGGAATCATACCTCCCACACTGTTTGCAGTGTTGGAGTATGATTCCAACATGTTTAATACCAAGCATGACCTGGTTCGTTACAGCCAGTTTCGAGATGGCCATCGCATAGTGACGCATGGCCACTTTTTGTATTGTAATGGCTGATGTACTTACAACCCGGGAGAATGGACTCTGTAGGTTGTAGGGGTGTCCTGCTCATGCAGGGGCACCCTCACACTTAGGACCGAGCACCCTGCCTTCAGGATTGAAATGCCTGCCTTAGGGGTGATTCAAAGGTTTTAATTGCAGTGACCTCCGAGATAAGGAAACTTATATCTGTCATAAGTGGTGCTAACCAGCTTACGCAGGCTGTAATGGCAGGCCTATTGTCGCAATTTGAGTGGTCTCTCATGGGTGGCATAGTACATGCTTCAGCCCATGGGAGACCCCTGGTGTACCTATGCCCTGGGTACCTAGGGACTTATAAGGGTACTACAGTAGCCAATCTGGAGTGTACCCAAGTACTCGCCATATCCAGTTTAGGTCAGAAGCACATAGACTGGGGTCCCGATTAGTAGGATCCCAGTCAGACTAGTCAGTAAAACATAAAAACTCCAGCAAAAATTGGGAGTGACCATGAAAGCAGATCCTACAATGAGCCTAAATGTGACTACATGCCAATGGCAGCAAACAGTCTGTTCCCAGACGGAAGGGACTTGAAAAATGCTCATGCCAGGAACAGACTGGTCTCAGTTTGGCTGCTCGTGCTGATATGGGCCAGGGAAACTGAACAACAGATTGCTCCCCCCTGGAGGAAGAAGCAAAAACTGCTGCTCCCTCCGGGCAGGAGCAATGGCTGCTCCTGCAGCATGCGGGGAGCTGGCTGGGGCCTCGGAGACACCTTTTAAATAATGCAGGTCCCAAGGGCTTGGGTCCCTGAGGCCGAAATGGCCTCCGGGAGAGGAGGCTGTGTGGCCTTCCTCCCCTTTATTTTTTTTTTAAAAACACGCTGGACGATTTGGTCACCAGAGCCTAGGCAGCAGGACCATAAATGCACAATCTGGCCTTGTTGGATGGGGAGGGGTGGCCCTATTGATTTCCCCCCTCCCCATATATATTCATATAAAATGGCGGCCACCATTTTAAAATGGAAAAGAAAGGTACGGCCACTGGGAATGCTGTTTTCCGGGCCTAGGAGTAACCTACAAAGGTTCGGAGAAGGGTGCCACAGCCCCCTCCCCCTTTTATTTGGATTTCGCCCCATGAAATGGGGTCCGGGGGCCTGATAGGCCACTGGGAGTGGGGCTGTGTAGCCCCTCACCTCCCCTTTTAAACGAAGAGGCCCCAGGTGATGGGGTCCCTAGGACTTAATGAGGCTCGGTCCATGGGAACTGCACGCACTTCCTCTTCTTAGGTTTTGACCTCGGGGATGGGGTCCCTGGAGCTCAAAAAGGCTAATGTGTATTTGTATTCAAGTTGTGAAAGTGCCGGATGAATACCTAAATGTTGTTATCTGGCAGTGATAACTGTTCTAGGATTTTAATATTTATTTGCTATATACACATCCTTGCCTTGGTAGTTTAAATAGGATTGCCTCCTTTCTGCATACCGTTGACTAGAGGTATTGTAATGTTGTTGCTGGACTCTGCAATAAATATTTTTTTTTCTTCCCTCCAGGCTGTAGACAAGTGAAAAGATGTCCCTTTGCCGCTCCAAAGTGGATGCTCTCATTGCCTGGGTAAGTAATAACCCCCTTTTTTGCTTCACAGTTGCCATTGTAATTAAACCTTGATGTGTGAGATATTTGTCAGTAAATGCATTAACAGAAGTTAGATTAGTCTCGGGGCAAAGCTAGTACAAAAGAGGAAGCTTATCGGACAGGTCCTTGTGGATTCCCATCCAACAGAAGGGAGCTGGTAAAGGACCTATGTGCCATGTCACTTAGAGAGGGTGTGGTGTGTTAGTGAGGGAGAAAAATGTGGCAGATGTGATATTTAAAGTGTATAATTCAGTGCTGACGTTATCCAGGAGTAACTGGTTTCGTGCCTAGATTTGGCTTTGTTCTTAAAATCACCTGAACTGGCTGAGCCCTTGACAGAGAAGCCTCTCCCCATTTATGTTTTAGACAAGAATTCTGATGCTTTAGCAGTAAGGGCCACACCTATATCTATGCAGGCAAGTTCACCCTATGAATCATATTCTCAAACAGTGCTAATGTTTTTCCAAGAAATAGACTATATTTTGAACATGTTACATTTTGAACATGTTAAGGCTTCTTAATAAGGTATCAAAACTAAGCTGATTAGGAAGAATGGCACTCTTGCACAGGCTTCATAGCTTTCATAAAGCTGTAGCGTAAATGTCCCATCCACAAGCAAAAACTGCGAACCAGAGGTCCAACTCTCAAGACTTCTGTAAAAGTGTATGATAAAATAATTGAGGCTATCTATGGTCCTTGGGTGGGGACTTAAAGTTAATTGGGGACAACTTTTTTTGTTCATTTTTTGTCATTTCAAATAATCGTACAACTTGGAGAATGTGAGAAGTGGGCCTGATATATGCTATCCACTAGTTCTAGTGGGCACCTTGTATCAGTCCAAACAACCCCTTATTGGTTATAGGTTAAAGACAACCTTTATTGAAAGCTATCATAGTGGTAGCTATGGAGAGCAGCCTTCAGGCTAAGTCTTGAAGGAATGTAAAGCAGCTTGTTTTACCCGTCTATAATCTCTTGAGTCACTAAATGAAAGATATCCACACCAGGTATATATATAAAATACATGTATTTATTACTAAACGCACCCTCCTAGTCTCTTTATGAGACTAGAGATAAAAAACACATAAGTTACACTTCAATAATCACAGTAAAATAGCAAAAATACACGTCAGGCCCTATGGGCCTGCCAAACCATATACTAAAATAGTGGTATAAGAACCACAACTTAACTAGACACAAGGCCTTGAGCCTGTAGAATCGCTGGGACCCCACGGAACCACCCAAGATAGTGACACAGAGGACCCACGGGGGCCGTGTGCAGTGTGTAAACACAGCCACGAGCTCCCGTTAGCTTCTATGGGGAAAGTTGCGCTTAGATTTTTAAAGATTAGGGACACTTAGAATTGAGTCAGGACCAAATCCTTTTGGACTTAGAAAAGTTCTAGGGCTAGCACCAACGGGAGCACCTGAGTACTCGTGTTACCTCACCCAGGGAAGCCGGGAGCATAGGTGTCTTTTGGTGTCGGGTCGCGTCGTCGATTTCAATAGGAGCTGGCAAAGAAGTGCTGCTGCCGTGAAGATGCGAAGTGTCCGAAGCGATCCAAGCCTGGATCGAAGATGAGAAGAACCTGAAAGCAGAGGGGACAGTGTCTGGGTCACTTGCCAGTAACCAGGATGGCAATGAGCAGATGCCCACCGATGTGTGGTGATTTCAGGTGAAGGAGGTGAAGCTTGACTCTTCAGTCACGAGGACCAGGAGGCGTCGAGAACGACCAGGAGCTGGATTCGAGCTGTCCCACGAAGGATGTCGAGTGCTGCAGCGTCTGTGCCCGGATTGGACACAACAAGCTTTTGCAACAGCAACCCACGCAAAAACGAGAAAGATGCTTCGGTGCATACCAGAAAGGTCTGTGGGACTCACCACTTGGTTGGGAGTCAGGGCACGTCTGGAGCAACCAGGAAAGCCCAAGGGAATGCTAAGTTACCCCCTCAGGGACCCACCAGTCAACGGGCCAGGGATCGCGAAGGGACCTCGAGACGAAACACAAAATGGCGGCCCACAGGTCACTCGGAATGACCAGGCCGACAATCTTCGGTGGATTCAGTGCTCGAGGTGGGGGCTACAAGTCAGCCCAAGCACGACTTCAAGAGACTTCGAGAAGTCCATGCACTTACAGAAATGCATGGTGACCAGGAGTTCCGGTTTCACGCTACTCACGAGGGCTGCCGGTCTCAGCTTTGCTGGGGACTCGGGTCGGCCTCTGAGATGTCTGAAATCCTCTTCCTGGGCTGCAAATATTTTGGAGTCCGGCGGGAGCTTCCATGATGCAGACTGGCAAATTGCTTCGCTGGTGCCTGCCAAGCAGGGGAGTCACTCCTTGACCCCAAGGGAGGTTTCTTCAGTCCTCTGATCTTGAGCAGAGTGTCGAAGGTCCAGGATTCAGCTTCAGAGTTTCGTCCAGGGTAATCTAAAGTCCTAAGGACAGGGGTCCCATACTTATACTAAGGTAGGGGGTTGGACATATTTTTTAAAAACACATGCAACTGGACAGTGGACTAATTCACCTGAACAAGGCACCAACCATGAAAGTAATACCAGTACTTCATATACCATTCGGTCAGTCTGTGTGCATACTCCAAAGTGCCCTCTGTCCAAGGACACCACCCTAAACAACCGGGTAGAAATCACGATAAAACAAAATCCAAGTTGCACCACTTATCCCATTTTTTATATAAAATTCAAAATAGTCCGTTCGGATTGAAAAGATAAAGTTCCTTCTTTATTGAACCATTTTTTTGTATTACAAGCCACAGGCTTGTAATACAAAATGGGATTAGTTGATCAGATTATTAATGGGATAAGTGGTGCAACTTTGATCTTGATTTGTTAGGGGGTTGGACATACTCTGGGGACCCACCTTTGGGAGGGTTTGGAAAGAGGGGTGGCTACACCCATTTCCTTTGTCCAGTTTTGTTCCAGAGCAGGGGCTGGAAGCCCCTGAACCGGTTTGAGCTTGGCTACGCACAGGGACACCAAATGTGCCCCCCAGTGCAGGACTTCAAAGCACTCAGAGTGCTCCCACTCAGCCCCAATACACATAAGCCTGTCTGGGAGGTGGTTACACCTCCCTGTGACAGGAAACCTATTTTCCGGACCTCCCCTGCCGGAGTTTCGGTCAGAAGCAGGAGGCCAGACCCGTGTCTGTGGCTGCAGCATCCATTTTGTGATGCTAGGGATCTATTAAGTTTCTATCGGGTATACAAGTGCTGTACTGTCTCTCCCTCTAGAAGGGTGGGATCATACTCCCACATCAGTTACTGGTGTGGGGCTATGATTCCAGGGTGTTTGACACCAAACACGACATGTTTCCGTGCAGCCAGTCCAAAGTTAGCATTTACCGTTTGGTTATAATGCACTTAAGAGTATATGGTCAGGCTGCACTACAAACAGAATCAGAGAAGGGTCTCAGAACGCTGCAGAGGGGCTCTGCTCATGCAGGAGCACCCTCTCACATAAGAACAAAGCACTCTACCTTCAGGATTGATAAGGCCTGCCATAGCAGTGCCTTGTAGGTTTATGTATGTGCATATAGGGTGAGATATAGTCAACCTATGTCTCTGTAATGGGTGCATGCACCACCTTACCCAGGCTGCAGTAGCAGACCTGTGGTGTCATTTTGGGTGGCTTTCCAGGGGTGGCATAATACATGCTTAAGCCCCTGGTAGGCCTCTGGGGTACCTATGCCCCGGGTACATAGTATACCATATACTAGGGACTTATAAGGGCACCTCAGTTCCAATCTGAACTGTACCTAAAGTTCATGGAATCAGAGGGGAAGTAGCTAGTCTGGGGCCCTGATTAGCAGGGTCCCAGCCAGACTAAAGTCGAAAAACAGTGAAACACCAGCAAAAAAGGGGGGGTAAACATGTGAAGCAGATCCTACTCTCCTATAGAGAAGGTGACAACTTGGAGGTGGTGGGAAGAGAGGGGAGGAAGGGAGGGTGTGAGGAGGTAATACAGAGGGGAAGACATAGGTAGGTGTTCATGCGCATTCAGAGCCTGAGGATCCCACTACTTGCTTCATCTCGTCTGGCCTTAGTTACTGATCATATTGACTTCTCCATGAAGACCTTTCTTTTTTCTCGGTAGGCGCTGACCCCAGTGTTTGTAGGTATGTTACCAGGTTACTTATTCCCTCCTCTTCTACCACCCCGCCCAATTTCTTGTGGCCCAGGGTTCCCTAATTACTGTTCCCTATTTCCTGAGGAGAAGGGGTGTCTCGTAGTCTTAGAAATGACAGAAGTGTTTCCCAAAGCCCCCCGGGCCGAGACAGCCGTGGCAGCAGCTCCCAGGAGGATGCTAATTGGTCATGGCAGTAAACTGCTGGTGTTTGTGCTGTGGTGTGACCCGTGATTTGTTGGAGGGTATGGCGTATTGCTGTTCATTAGTCTGCAATTTTAGGGCATTCCCAGGCCAGATGCATAAAGCAGGCCTGGGGCATCCAGCAGAGTACGCATAGTGACTCCTCCCTCAATCCCATATGCTGCAACTGTTTAGGTGTACGATACCTTCTATAGAGGAACTTAAAATGTGTGAGACGCAGTCTATAGTTGGGATAGAGGGCCTCAGTTTGCCCACAGCAGTATGCCCATTGTCACTCCGTTATAGGAGTAGTGTCTGCCACCCACTGTGCATAAGCTCATGGTGTGTGCACCTGTGCCCTGCTCTGCATAGTGGTGTACAGCCGTGTTATCAATTTATGGCTTGTTGCGTTAGTATGTGCTCCAAGTCGTCTAAGGTGGGCGGGGGTTCCTGGAAGGTATTGTGTATCACTTTGCAAGTGGCTTTGAGCTGGTGCTATAGGAGGATATCTGTGACTGATTGTTGGGTGGTGCTCAATGTCCAGGAAGGGGGGGGGGGGCCGGACTGTCCCTCTGGGTACAAATCTGCGCAGCGGTTTCTGATGTGCTTTAGCTTTAGTATTGCAGCCTACCAGTATCAGTGGGTTGTTGATTATTGGAATGGAGGCAGCGTAAAGGTATAGGAGTCGAGACTGGCACCACAAGCTATCAATTCCCATCTCAGTCAGACTTGGGTACAACCTTAGTAAGACATGTACCATGTGGGGGAGGGGAGTGGCAGAGGAGGGGGTGGAGGAGTTTAAGCAGTCAATCCTAGAGTAAGACTGGCAAATGAATATCGAGATCAGGGGCACTTTGGAGTACAGAGGTCTTTCGCTCTTTAAGTTTTAAACTATTTCCAGTAGTCTCACTCCAGCTCAAGGAATCCCACGGCTGATTTTGTTAAACTTTATGGTTACTGACTGGTACTTCAGTTATGCATCCGGAGTTAATGTGCGTTTAATAGTGGTTTCTCTAACATCCTTCTAAATTAAATTCCTGTAAAGCAGATTCACATTATTTTCTTTCTAAAGGATCATCTTCACGTGTACCATTTCAGGTTAATATTGCTAATTTATTTTCCTTCACTAGATAAACAGCCTTCAAGTACATGAACCAGTTGAGCACCTGACTCAGCTTGCGGATGGAACTATTCTACTCAAAGTAGTACAACAAATGTGAGTGTTTAAACAATCAAAGAGAAGACTGGGTGTTTGATGGGCCACTGCTGTGTCTGTGTATTCCAAATTTAACAATCCTAGTTCTACATTTCTTGTAGGGGATTTTGTACCTGTGAAAGATGGGCATCTAAAGCATTCTACTTGTTTACCCTTATTTGGTCATTGGAATGCCTTTTTTCTGTAAAGGCATACAACAAGGCCTTGCCCTAGCTTTGCATCCCTGTGTTGTGGTACAATCAGACTATGAAATGTCAACACTACTATTCCTATTTAACCCCTTAACTTCTTGGACTTTCCTCCCCATTGATGAGCCGTTTTTTGGCTATTTGGGGTTGTTTGCGCTTGTGGCTCCATCTTTTTTCCACATAAGATATCCTTGCCAAATTTGCCTCTTTTTTTTTTTTTTACTCACATACTGGTGAATCTAAAGGTACCCAGGGGTTGCGGATTTCCCTTGAAGGGTACCGAGAAAATGGCCAAAATATAGCTCAATAATAGGGGTTTTAGGGGGAACAAAATGGTTAAAATAGTGCTGCGCAGAAAATGTGATCTGGTTTTTTTCCTTTAACAAATGGCTTAAACAAAACGTTTGCTGTGCTAAAGTCAAT
This sequence comes from Triturus cristatus, assembly GCF_964204655.1. Classification (NCBI taxonomy): domain Eukaryota; kingdom Metazoa; phylum Chordata; class Amphibia; order Caudata; family Salamandridae; genus Triturus; species Triturus cristatus. The sequence goes on from NC_140591.1 coordinate 1,542,977,273, forward strand.
TTTTCCAGGTTTCAAGAACATGCTGAGCTAAATCAAAAAAACGAAAAAGAAATGCAATCAGTTTTGCAATTTTTCAAAGAGGTTTCCCATTTTTCTTATTTCTTTTGGTGTTTAACCTATGTCCAGTATGAAGTGGAAACCGGTGTACAACCCATATAATCAAGAAAGCTATTGATTTCTGAAAAATACACAAAATTATGAATTCAGCAAAGGGGCATGTGTACTTCCCTGAAAGATTTCCCAGTGACACTGTTGAACAGAAATATTGAAAATGAGTAGGACAAAATGGGCATTTGTGACAGTTTTAATCTGTAACTTTTTGGCAGGATGGCCGATTTACAAAAAACAATTTAACATTATGTCCGCTAGACGCTCCTGGTTGTAAGGGTATATACGGTTTATAGGTTGTCCAAGAACCTGAAGTAGCGAGAGCCAACAACTCTCCGACTCCTTACAATGATTTGTAGGTCTCGCTGAGTCAGCGCATGCGCTTGTCTGCGAGACATTTAGTAGGTGAGTTTTCAAAGTGCTACTTGCTGGCCTCCCGCTTGCACTCACGCGCGCAGCCGCCATCTGTCTTTCACGGGTCATTAGCACCACTCGGCTGCACGTATTGTGGCTCCGTCACAATGGATTTCAGTAACACTTAAATCCCCCTACTAAACACTGTGGTGCTGTTTGCTAACTTTCATAAACATTGCAGCATTGGATTATTTGCAGTTCCTGGCGGTCCTCGTGGGTTTCAAATAATGATCGTCAACGAAAAGATAGTACAGCTGCTCTTTTTTTTGCTCTGCATGTTTTTCATGGACCGAGGGCAGATCTTCAATTATATGCAGCATGCAATGCACGGCCTAATTAATCCACAATTGTATCTGATAGCCTTTTAAAAGTATTCAAATTGTTGCCACTAAGGGCTTTCTGTTTATGTTAAACATATTTACTGATTTACAAATGTTATTTACTTCGATTTTATTATAGCGTAACGTGGCCGCGCGGCCAATGCTTGTTATTCTTGAAGTGCGCTTCTGTTCGTTCACAGTAGCACGGGCTAGGAGTGGGGGTTGGGGGTCTTCGTCGCAGGTTTTAATTTGTCCGCGTAGTAGGGGGAAGTCTTGCAGCTACATCTTTGAGTGAACCATCCTTGTTAATCCTCTTTGAGCAGCCGCTAGCTGGCCTCTGTGGGACTTCTAAGAGGGCAGGTCCTTCCAGAGACCCGACCCATCGCCCTCTCTCTGAGGAGCGGCGGCATCTTCACCTCTCAGTTCCTTAGCGTCTACCCCGTACTTCCCACTTGGCCTCCGTGTGTCTGTTATGCCCTTCTCTGCCCTGCTCTGCCAGCGGCTCCGAAAATCATGTCATCACCTCTTCCCTACTACCGCTGTGTGCAGCAGCAGCTACTGTGCCTCTTGTGATGGGACGGTGTAGACAAACGGACACACAGAACATGTGCACCAGGAGCTGCCATGGGGGCTTCACACACAACAGGTGGACTTGGGAAGCTCCCTTGCCTGTGCTCGAGTGAGAAGCGTTAATTGCCTCTGTTTAGCTGCGCTTGTCTGTGCATTGTTGTGAAGCCTCCATTGATGATGCCTGCACTGTGTGAGTGTTGTGAAGGAAGCAGAAGCCGAATCTTCTTTGTAGTGAATGTAGGCTTTATTATACATGTAGTGAAGCTTAGTGCAGGAGCCCAGAGGCACGGCTGCTGCTTGCACTCACAGTAACGCACAGTCTGGGAAATTCAAAGCTCAGCAGTCTTAAGGCGAGAACAAAGAATACAGAGCGCTCACTCCCGATGTAATAATACTCTGAGACATGGGTTGTGACCTCAATATAATGCAGATACAACACTTTCCGCCCTTAAGTGAGGGATGGGTTGTGCAGATGGCAGGCTTACAATAGTAGAAGCGACTGTGTATCAAGTGGGAGACTACTGTGGAGTGCCAGCTTTGAACCCCTCCTCTATTTGTCCGCCTCAAGGAGGTAATGCTAGATGTTCACGCAACTTGCACATCTTGTGCTGACCAGATACTGAGCAATCTAGGAATATTACGGATGTGATTTAGGGGGTTTTACATTGGAGGTGGTGTCTGAGTTTGGAAATCTAGGATGGATGGGAAAAATAAACATTGGCAAAGCTTTTGAGACCCGTTTGCTCTGCCAGTGCTTTTTTGTTTATGCTGTACAGCGTGAATGAACAAAAGTAAAAAAAAAAAAGACACATGCGTTTCATTTTGTAGGCATGGACATTTGTCATAACATATGCTTGATGCAGATGCCATTTTTTTTTTTTTTTACTGTGCTGTCTGTTAGGCTGGACTTAACAAGCATTGGCATAGCCAATAGGTCTCACCTTTGGGACGTTATAAGTGTTTGGTTATCCAGCACAATATCCTTGGTGCAACATAATCAACTATTGCGTGGCTAAACACTTATAAGGTCCGAGAGGCGAGACCTATTGGCTATACCAATGCTTGTTCATTGTGTCAAGAAAACCAGTGTATTTCTGAAATGGGCTCCAGATATGGAATTTAGGAGCAGTGGTTATTTCTAGATAAATTTTTTTCATAACATTTTTATTGAGGAAAAGTAGTTAAAACATTGCAGTACACCACGATTTTGTATCATAGTTGTATCTCAAAACCACACCACAGAATACATTTCTCCCTCTCCTTCCATCCCAGTACAGTGCAGATTCACCGTTAACAATCCAGGATCCCCATTTATCTGTTGTTTTCATTAACCAAAGATTGTAGAGCTAAGGCCCCAGGGGTGGTGCTTGGGAATCCTCTGTATTCATTCAATCTGTTTCACACCCTTCCCCATTTGTGGGGGCCGTCTGGTTTCACTTATTTTCATAGACTGTTTTTTCAGATACCATACAGCAATCCATGTCCCTCTTCCACTCCTGAAGTGATGGTATAGCTTCGGCCACACAGTGATGTGCTATGTTGAGTTTTGCAATCATCAGGCCCATGGTCACCCCGATCTGATCTCCCCTCCCCAGTTCCGTAGCCTCACACATATTTAACACCAAAAGCGGCATCGCCTCACCATGTATCCCGATCATGCAGTGTATATTGTGTCCCGGTAGGATAACATTTTGGGACCGGTCCAAATTTAATAGTATAATGTTCCCTCTTGGCCACACAGTCTGCTACAGAGTGGGTCTGATCGCCTAGCATTTATTGTAGGCAATAGGCTGCAGGCAAAATTGGGTAGACTAGCATATTAGCCGCCGACAGTTTTGGTTCTGTCCTACCATTTGAAGGGTCAGGTGTGCAGTTAGAGTTGGGATGTGGCGGCAAACAGTACAGCTGGCAGGGTCTGGGGGTAATAAAGGGTTGCAGGATATCAATCGGGGAATGTAAATGGAAACCATCAAAAACAAGAATTGGCAAAACCAATCGGTATCTCCTATACAATAGCTGTTGGTTTTGTCAATTATTTTAGCCCTGTTGTACACTAGCATGGCTCCTGTCCATCATGGCTAAAGGTTTGTGGTGTAGAGGAGAGTGGCGTGGAGTGTTCACCATGGTGTGTAATGGCGAATAATGGAGTGGCATAAAGTGGAGTCGCTTAGCATGGTGTATAGTAGAGTGGACCGGTGTAGAGTGCATTGGCATAGGGTGTTGCAGAGTAAATTGGCATAGTGTAGTGACTTAGAGCACAGCGGCATAGAATTCAGCGGTGTACAATGTTGAATCATAGAATGCAGTAGCGTAGATTAAAGTGTGTTATCCTAGAGTGCTTTGATGCAGAGTAAAGTGGCATAAAGTAGTGTAGCGCAGAGTAGAGTGCAATGGCATAAAGTGGGTTACAGGGGAGTGGTATAGTGGACTAGTGTAGGTTGCATTCGTGTAGAGTAGAGGCTTATAGTACAGCACCATCAAATTTAGCGGTGTACAATGCAGCGTCGTAGAAGGGGAAGAGCTAAAGTGAAATTACACGATGTAACAGATGAGAAGCAAGGAAATTATTCTAGATCAATCCAGCCAATAGTAAGTAGTAATTGGGCTAACACCCCCCACCCCCTTTTTAGAGTTTTTTCAAGATCATTGCATGCATGCTCAGGTGAGACTTACAAATATGGTCAATATACATGCACCATTCCCACATGCACCCACTGACAAAAACCCTATGACCTACCTTTTAAGTGAAGCAGTCAACAGTTTTCATGTATTTTCCAATATGTCTCTTTCATGGAAAATAAATGTTAAGATGGGCTTTGACCATTCCTTAACAGACACATTTAGCTCTAATTGCAAGAAAAGTCTGTGTGACAATTCACAAGGCAAAGGGTCCTGTTACAGAGATGTGTGGATCTTTAAGAGAGCAAATTGAGAATTTCTAATTGCAGACATGATGTAAATAGTCCCAGGACTTTGCTTAATAACTGACCTTTTCATTGAAGCAAGAGCCAATCAGGTTGGTGATATTCACTATACTATAGAAATAGGATATTTTTTGACTGTGCATCCGAGAGACCTATAGTACTGGGGTAAGTTGGATGCATCCATGGCAGTACCACGGTATGTCTGACTTGTGACTGATGTATCCCAGCCACAGCTACCTACCGTATGAAAAACCTATAATGAGGCCCTCATGATACCAACAGTAGAGAGCATAGGCATCTCTCTGATTTCTTCCCCTTACTGAAGAAACATTTTCACTGTGGGCTTCTAAATTCCTTGGCCCTGCGCTGAAAAGCATGTTTACGTAGCCGGGCTCCGAACAGCAGACTTTGGTAGGCTAGCACTGCCCAATCTGATGCCATACTTTACTCTTGCTGGAAACGGAAGAGCTTTGGGCAGCGGGAGATGTGGTGTTACGTTTGGCATTTAGTTGCCGAGTGGTGTTTCAAAGCTGGCCTTTCTAGTCAGTAAGCGCTATTTTAGACGTCGTCCTGGTTCCTTTTTAGGTCGCGCCTACCAAACAGCAGGGATGTCTGGTTGTGAAAGGCAGTGTAGAGTTACCAAAAACAGTGTCTTGTACCCTCTGTTGGACTTAGTCACTCTCGTTTGTCTGCTTCTTACTCGATGTATTGCCTTGTCTATCCTTCACCTGGAGCATTGCCATCTTACTTGTTGTTCCACTGCTCAGTTTTGGGGAACTACGCATTTCTTTTGCCATATGTATTTGTTGGAAACCGGGCAACCGGGTTAGCAGTCACCAGGTTCCCAGCACAATGGTAGCTTGGCTCGAGCGGTTGGGGTCAGGCACCGTGCTAAGCGTACGTCACACCCTCACAATAACCATGCGTTCATCCGTTCCTAAAACGACACTACACCGTAAAAATAATGCAAGTCAAATTGAAAATATATATGTCTTTATCTTATTTTCTCTTAGTTGCAGGTTTCATAAAATAAATACAATACAATAAGATTTTCCTCAAACGAGCAGGTCACATAAATAATACTACATTGGAGTTTCAATAAATAGGTTCAGGTCATAGATAAGCAAGGAATAAATAGGGTGCAATAAATACAGATGGCAAATAAATACAGTCAGACAATAAATATAGTGCAGGAATAAATACTGGGTGACCATAAATAAAGCACTTCCAATAAATAAGGTAAAACAATCAATGACAGTGACAATTCAAAACATTTACATGAGGTCACTTGGTCTTACTTTGCCCATACCCAACTTTAGGACACTTGGATGGCATGGGGGGTGTCCCACCTAGATTGATCAAGGCTGGGGCCTAAGCTGAGGTAGAACAAGAGTAATCTACAGATCTGGCCCTCCAAACTGCACAGCTCTTTAGGTAGGTCACTGTACCAGTCTCAGTTCACCCCTGGCTCTCTCAGGCTGGTTCTAACACCCCTTTAGCCCCTAGAATGGTCTCTTAGGACTCCACAGGGCCTCAGATGCCCCCTCTACCACTTACTGCCCTTTTTAAGATGATCGGCTCCGCTCGGCTCCGTGTCGACGCCGTGAGGCGGTTCCGGATCGATGTCGTTGGGCGGCCTCGACTCGATGTCGTTGGGCGGCCTCGTCTCGATGTCGTTGGGCGGCCTCGTCTCGATGTCGTTGGGCGGCCTCGTCTCGATGTCGTTGGGCGGCCTCGTCTCGATGTCGTTGGGCGGCCTCGACTCGATGTCGTTGGGCGGCCTCGACTCGATGTCGTTGGGCGGCCTCGACTCGATGTCGTTGGGCGGTCTCGACTCGATGTCGCTGGGCAGTCTCGACTCGATGTCGCTGGGCGGTCTCGACTCGATGTCGCTGGGCGGTCTCGACTCGATGTCGCTGGGCGGTCTCGACTCGATGTCGCTGGGCGGTCTCGACTCGATGTCGCTGGGCGGTCTCGACTCGATGTCGCTGGGCGGCCTCGACTCGATGTCGCTGGGCGGCCTCGACTCGATGTCGCTGGGCGGCCTCGACTCGATGTCGCTGGGCGGCCTCGACTCGATGTCGCTGGGCGGCCTCGACTCGATGTCGCTGGGCGGCCTCGACTCGATGTCGCTGGGCGGCCTCGACTCGATGTCGCCTTCCGGCGTCGCAGGGACTCGGACTCCCCACTTCCTGGTGTCTCCGGAGTGCGATCCCCACTCCCGACCTCCGGCGCGCTTCACCTCGACCTCAGGTGATTCCCGACTCGACCTCTGGCGGCTCCGGGTACGACGTCTGCTTTCTGTCAGCGCCGCTACTCGACCTCAGGCCCCAGGTCTCCAGGCTTCTCGACGTCAGGACTCCAGGAGGACACTGCTGGACAGGTCAGGAACTTGCTGTTCTTCTTCTTTAAGGCCTGTTCCAACTTTTCAGTCCTTTAAGATGGTTCTTCTGATCTTGATCCCACACAGGGCTCTAGGTTGGGCTTGGTCAGTAGAGACTAGCATCAAGGGTGGGTTTCTGGACCCCACTCCAAGCACTGGTTTCCACCTCTGCTGCCTTACTCCGACCTCCTTCTATCTCTGTCCTCTCTCTTCTCCAGTCAGTTGCCAACTGCCCCTCTGAGATGGCCTCCCAACATTCTAAACTGCCTCTCACTGTCACAGGGTTCCAGAATGTTACGGAAGGTTCTAGAAATCTCCAGTGGGTTCTGATGATGTCACAGGTGACAATGGGTGGCCACCATTTTGTGTCTCAGGCCCCCAGACAGAAGTTCCAGGGGTAGGGAAAATGGCTCCCTGACCCTGCATCGACACTAAAAAGTCTGGTGGTTCCCAAAAAGGAAAAATTATAACAGGTGTGAGAAGTTGACCTGATGTATGATGTCACTAGTTCTAGTGTACACCTTATATCAGTCCAAATACCCTTATGGAGATTGGTTGTAAAGTCAACCTTCTAGACCAGCTATCCTAGTGGTAGCATGGACAAGAGCAGTCTTAGGCTAAACTCTGAATGGCATGTGAAGCCAGCTGTGATACCATATATAATCCCTTGAATACCAAATGAAAGGACACCACAACAGATATATATATAAAATAAAGTGTATTTATTCTAAGCAAACCCTCAGCACTCTTTATGAGATTAGAGGTAAGTACAACACAGTCTTGTTTAAGCATACATTAAGTCACACAGGTAAGTAATACAGTTAGGCCCTAGGGGCCACGCAAACCATATACTAAGTAAGTGGTAGAAGAACCACTGTCACGGAAATAGAATAGGCCTAGGCCTAGGGAATCGCTGGGGCTACACTACACTAGCGTTAGTTAGGAAGTGGGAGGCCCACGGGATTCGTGTGCAGAGTGGAAACACTCGCGCGTAATGCGTAAAAGTCAATAGCAATAGTACAGTTTAGAAAACGGTAGATTTAGGACACTTCCGGAGTAGCTAGGAAGTTGAGACTTGAAAACTAGACACTAGGATAGTCACTATCCTGATGAGCACCGGAGTACCCAAGTTACCTAGCCCACAGGCTGCGGGTGCATAGGGGTGAAGATGCGTCGTTTTCGTCGTCGACTCCTATGGATGCCTGAAGAAAGATGCTGACAGGCAGTCAGTGAAGAGTGTCCGGTGGATCCCAAGGCTGGGATCAAGAAGAGAGGAAACCTGCAAGCAGAAGGGACAGAGTCAAGGTCACTAGCCAGTGACCACGTGGAACCAGGAAGGAACCAGGCGATGTCGTGAAGATTGCAGGTGAAGGTGAAGCTTGTCGCTGCAGCCAGGAGGACCAGGAAGCGTCGAGGACGACCAGGACCAGGAGGCGAGCTGTCCCACGAAGGCTCTTGCTGTCGGCGGCGTCGAAGTTGGACTAGGACTCACCAAGCCTTGGCAAGCGGAACCCACGAAGAACGAAGGACTTGCTTCTGGTGCAGACCAGGAAGGTCTGGGGTGCTCCTTCTTTGCAGAGAAGCGGGAGCCAGTCTGGAGGAGCCAAACCAGCGCAGAAGATTTCAGGGTGCGTCGTCACAAAGGCCACTAGCCAGCGGGCAAGCAACCGGACAGACGCGGCAAGCAGGAAAATGCTGAAGGGCCCCACGCAGGACTCGTGGAGTGTGGGGGGCTGATCTTCGGTGCAGATGGTGCTTGGGGTTGGGGCTTCTCAATCCCCGGTGCACAACTTCGAGGGTACCTCAGAAGCTGCGCTTTAAGTTACTAGCCACTTTTTCCAGGTAGCCGGTCCCACGTCGCTCGTCGCCTCCACGGATCTCAGCTCTGCTGCAGATGTGGATCAGGGTCGGAGAAGTCTGGAAGTCAAGGCTCTGGTCAGGCTCTGCAGTCGGTTCCTCGTAGAACGTGGGCAAAGCAAAGGGTAGTCTCTTGATGGTGCCTGTTTGCACAGGGTAGCCACTCCTTGGCTACAAGGGAGATTCTTCAGTCTTCTTCTTTCGTCGAATGTCGAAGGTCCAGAGTTTCTGTTCAGTTTTGCAGGTTCAGGATAATCTAAAGTCTTGAGGCCCAACTCCCACTCTTATACTAATCTGGGGGGCTGGGATACCTGCTAGGTCACGCCTTATGGGTGGGACCTGGGAGGGGGTGGTTACACCCACTTCCCTTTGTCCAGTTTCGCGCCAGAGCTGGGGCTGGAGTGCCCCAGCGCCTGTTTGAACTGGACTATGCAAGGAACACCTTGTGTGCCCCAGGCATGTCTCATTCCTTTCAGCCCACCCTGCCCCAATACACTAAAGGCTGTCTGGGGAGGTGCTAGCACCTCCCCAAGCAGGAAACCTATTGTCCAGGCCTCCCTGGCTGGGATCACTCCCAGCTGCAGGAGGTCAGACTTGTGTCGTGGCGGCAGCATCCATTTTGTGATGCTGAGGCTTTGGTCAGAGGCTAACAGTTGAAGTATGAATTTAACATGTCTTTCCCTCTAGAAGGGGGGAATAATATTCTCATGTCCAGAAATGGCATGGGGGTATTATTCCCTAGTGTTAGACACCTTACACGACATGTTTCGATAAAGCTAAACCATAGTTACCATAACCGTCTAAGATTATAAGGCACTTTAAGAGTATATGGTAGGCTATATCATAGAACAGCTATAAGGACAAGGTTCCGAAAGCTGCAGACAGGCTCAGTTCATGCTAGAGCACCATCTCACATGTTACCAAGCACTCTGCCTCCAGGATTGTCAAGGCCTGCCATAGGAGTGACTGATAGGTACACATGTGTCTATATGTAAGTTTAGGTATAGGAATACTACACCTAAGCAAGGGGTGATTACACGACCTTGCCCCAGCTGAGTGATCAGCCAGTTGTGTCAAAATGGAAGGCTAGGCCAGGGGTGGCATAATACATGCTGCAGCCCCTGGTAGGCCTAGGGTACACCTATGCCCTGGGTACCTAGGGTACACTGTACAGGGGCCAATAAGGTGATCCTATCCAAATGGGTTATGCACCTAAAGTACATAGTATTAATTTAGAGAGAGAACAGCAGGGCTGTGGGTCTGATTAGCAGGCCCACAGCCACATCTAAGTTGAAAACCAGTAAAGCAAAAGCAAAAAGTGGGGGTGAACATAGAAAGCAGACCCTACTCTCCTACAACAGGGTTTGAGGCAAAAGTGGGACAAAATAAATAATGATGAGGAGGGACCACCCAAAGGGCTGACAGGTCTAACACGCGCCCCCCCCCCCCAGCTGAAAGTGGGGAGAGCTACCCAACCCCTTGGGAGTTCTCATCACTAAGGCGGAAATACCTTGAGAGACCGTCTGCATTGGCGTGGTCCACTCCAGGCCGATGTTCCACCTGAAAGTCCATTCCCTGTAGGGAAATAGACCACCTTAGCAACTTGGGATTCTCCCCCTTCATCTGCATCAGCCAACGAAGGGGTCTGAGGTCGGTCTGAACCAGGAAGTGCGAGCCAAACAGGTATGGCCGCAACTTCTTCAGAGCCCATACCACTGCAAAGGCTTCACGCTCTATTGCACTCCACTTCTGTTCCCTGGGAAGTAGTCTACGGGATAGGAAGACCACGGGTTGATCCAGACCCTCTTCATTGAGTTGCGATAACACTGCCCCAATGCCATGTTCCGATGCATCCGTCTGGACAATGAACTCCTTGGAAAAGTCTGGGGCCCTTAAGACCGGGGCCTCGCACATGGCTTGCTTCAGTTTCAAAAAGGCCTGCTGGCAAGCCTCCGTCCAGACTACCCGTCGAGGTTGTTTCTTGGATGTAAGCTCCGTGAGGGGGGCCACAATGGTACCGTACCCCTTCACGAAGCGGCGGTAATATCCTGTGAGGCCCAGAAAAGCTCGGACCTCAGTCTGAGTCTTGGGGGGTTCCCAGGCCATGATAGCCTCGATTTTCGCCTGGAGGGGTTGCACCGCTCCCCTACCCACCAAGTGTCCAAGGTACACTACCGACCCCTGCCCGATCTGGCATTTACTGGCCTTGATCGTGTTTCAGGGCCTGGAGAACAGTTTGCAGGTAACGCAAGTGATCCTCCCAGCTGTTACTGAAGACGGCGATGTCGTCCAGATAAGCAGCAGAGAAACTCTCCATTCCGGCGAGGATCTGGTTCACCAGACGCTGAAACGTGGCAGGTGCGTTTTTGAGCCCAAAGGGCATCACGCAGAACTGGTAGTGGCCCTTGGACGTGGAGAAGGCTGACCTTTCCTTAGCTCCATCAGTCAGAGAGATCTGCCAGTACCCAGAAGTAAGGTCAAAGGTACTCAGATATTGGGCAGCTCCCAGCCGGTCAATCAGTTCATCCGCCCTCGGGATCGGATGAGCATCAGTCTTGGTTACTGAGTTCAGTCCCCGGTAGTCCACACAGAACCTCAGTTCTGGTTGGGCACCCGGTGGTACAGCTTTTGGTACTAGTACCACCGGACTGGACCAGGGGCTGCTGGAAGGTTCAATCACTCCTAGCTCCAGCATCTTAGTGACTTCACTGTGAATGCTGGCCTTCACCTTGTCTGTCATCCGGTAGATCTTTGACTTCACAGGTGGGCTGTCTCCTGTGTCCACGTCATGGACGCACAGGTGAGTCCTACCCGGAACAAGGGAGAACAACGAAGAGTACTGCCCCAGGACCTGGCGGCAGTCCTCCTGCTGTTCAGGAGTTAGGGACGGGGAGAGAATCACTCCCTCCACCAACCCATCCTTCTCTTGAGACGCAAATAAGTCGGGGAGAGGCTCGCTTTCCACGTCCTCTGCTCCGTCAGTCACCATTAACAATATGACTTCGGGCCTCTCATGGTGGGGTTTGAGGCGGTTGGCATGCAGCACCCGTAGGGGCTGACGAGGGGTCTTCAGATCCACCAAGATCCACCAAGTAGGTAGCCTTACCCTTCTTCTCCAACACCTCAAAGGGTCCTGACCAGCGATCCTGGAGGGCGCTAAGCTCTCCTGGTTCGATCACCCACACCTTCTGGCCAGGCTCCAACTCCACCGGGTGAGCATTGTGGTCGTACCACGCCTTCATCACTGCTTGGCTGGCTTCCAAGTTGTCAGAAGCTTGCTTCCACAACTTAGCCATTTGGCTCCGGAAGGCCAGCATGTAGCTCACCACGTCCTGGGGAAGCTTTCTGGGAGTTCTTTCCCATCCGTCTCTCACCAGGCTTAGAGGTCCACGCACAGGGTGCCCATACAAAAGCTCAAAGGGGCTGAAGCCCACTCCCTTCTGTGGCACTTTCCTGTAAGAAAACAATAGACAGGGTAGGAGGACGTCCCATTTCCTCCGCAGGCTTTCAGGCAGACTTCTGATCATGCCTTTCAAGGTTTTATTGAACCTCTCCACCAGACCATTGGTCTGGGGGTGGTAAGGAGTGGTGAACCGGTAGGTCACTCCACACTCCTTCCACATCGCCCGCATGTATGCTGACATGAAGTTGGTCCCCTTGTCGGACACAACTTCCTTGGGAAAACCCACTCGGGTAAAGATTCCCATCAGGGCCCTAGCCACAACAGGTGCAGTAATGGTCCTCAGAGGTATGGCCTCTGGGTACTGTGTGGCATGATCCACCAGAACCAGGATAAACCTGTGACCAGCTGTAGTAGGCGGATCTAACGGACCCACAATGTCGATGCCCACCCTTTCAAAGGGGGTGCTAACGACAGGAAGTGGTTCCAGGGGAGCTTTCAGCTTCACCCCTGTTTTCCCACTGGCTTGACAAGACACACACGTCCGGCAGTAGGTGTCGGACGACACTTTCATTTGAGGCCAATAAAAGTGTGGGACAAGCCGGGCAAAGGTCTTGTCTTGCCCCAGGTGTCCTGCCAAGGGGATCTCATGAGCCAATTCCAGAAGGAAGGCTCGGTAACGTTGAGGGACAACCAAGGCCCGTGACGATCCGTGCATGGGTGCCTTGGGTTCACTGTAGAGGAGGCCATCCTCCCAGTAAACACTGTAGTTCCCTTCAACGTTCCCTGCTGCCTGGGCTTCGGCCTGTCGCCTCAGTCCCTCAAGGGTAGGACACTCCCTCTGGCCCTTGCAGAATTCCTCCCTGGTCGGCCCTCCCTCCACGTGCCACTCGGCCGGGATGGGTAGGTTCTCCAGTTTGGTAACATCCCCCTCCGCGGACTCCTGGTCCACCACCTCCGGTGGCCTTTCCGTCACACGGGGCGCGGATGCCGAGGCAGGCTCCTCCTGCCTTCGGTTCTTCCCTTGATTGGCAGCCGGCGGTGCCTTTGTTCCAGGCTCCCGCCTAAATGAACTCCCCTTCCGGGTAGTCGCAGACCTTGTGCTGACACAGGCCCAGTCAGGTGTACCCAGCATCTCAGCATGAGTCCGGTATTCCACCTCCTTCCAAGCATTATGCTCCATGTCATTCCCCAGCAGACAATCGACTGGCACGGCAGGGCTTACGGCAACTCGAAGTGACCCTACAACCCCTTCCCATTCAAATGGAACCTCGGCCACCGGATAGTGGCCCATTCTGCCGTCAGCCATCGCTGCGGGGTGGAGTACATGGGGAATCACCTGCTCTGGAGACACCAGTTGGCTACGTACCATAGTCATACTGGCTCCTGTGTCTCTCAGAGCCTCCCCTCTTTGGCCGTTGATGGTGACACACTGCCCATACTTTGTGGTATTTGCGGGCACCTGGATCTTAGGAACCATCTCCCGTTCTCCCAGGGACACTAAAGTGACACCCGCCAGCTCCCTTCCCTTACCTAAGGGCATCTCCTCCCCGAGCACTACACTAGCTACTCCGGGGGCCTTTCCTCCAATGGGAGGGGGTGGTCTTTTCGGGCACTTCACATCTCCCTTATAGTGTCCGACACCACCGCACTCGTAGCAATGGACAACCCTTGGCTGCTGACTCTGGCCAGGATTAGGGTTTCTGGGTGGGTTAGCCCTAGGGGTGAATCCTGTTCCCTTCCCTTGGGAACTATTTTGGGGGCCTTTAGAGAACTCTGTTTTCTTTTCCCCTCCCTCTTTCTTCTGGGGGGCGCGCTGTCCGGTCTTTTGAGAGTCCCCTCCAGTCCCCCTTGTGGACACCCGGGTAGTAGCCCAAATGTCCGCCTCCTCAGCAAGCTTCCGGGGATTGGTCAGCTTGCTATCCACCAGGTGTTGACGCAGTTCAGGGAAACATTTTTCGAGCAGGTGTTCCTTCAACATCAAATCAAACAACCCCTCGTAGTCCCTCACCTCACTGCCCTGTATCCAACCCTCTAATGCCTTCTTTGCATAGTCCAGGAAATCCACCCAATTCTGTGTGCCCAGTTTGTGGCTACCCCGGAACTTCTGTCTATACTTCTCGGGTGTTAGTCCAAACTTCCTCACGAGCGCCACTTTCATGGTGGGGTAGTAGGTCTGCTCATCCTGCTCCAGGGCAATAATGTATCCCTACCAGCTGGAGGCATGTATTTATACAATCCCCCCCCCCTCCCCAATACTTCTCTGGGACCCCATGGACTCTTAATGAGATCTCATAGGCCGCTAGCCACTTGGCGATATCATCACCCGCACTATAACTAGCTACTATGTCTTTTGGCAAATAGGGTTTGGATTCCCTGGTGATTTCTCTTTCTTCGCTGCCACCACTAGGAACAGGGTGTGCCCGACCCGTAGGATCTAGAGATCTATCTCCCTGAGCCTCAACTCGTGAGCCATCCTCCGTTCCTCTTTTTCTTTCTCCAGCTTCGCCAAATCCCATGTGAGCTGTCTTTTCTCCCTCCGGTCAGTGAATTCTGCTTCTAATAAGCCGTTGCTAGAGACACTGCTGCCCTTCCTTGAAAGTGTTCTGGGCCCCGCTACTAGGTCCCCCACCTCAGGTTGGTACAAACCAGCCCCCTCGCTGTCAGGCTCTCCATCCCTGTCCTCCTTCTCAACCTTACTTTCTCGCCGTGCCTCCCCCCAAGCCCTCAAGCTGGTCTGGAGTTCACCCTTCTTTGCACCTTGGGGACAAAACACCCCCTCTCGCTCACAAAACTCTCTGAGTTGGGCCACCGTGTAAGTTTCCACATCCTCCAATACAAACTCCATTTTGCCCACTCAGGATAGAAGACAGTTGCTTACAGAATCTATGCGGGGGGTACCTTTTGTAATACCTCCTCCCACCACCAGAAGTGAATTTAGAAAAAAACAAAACTCAAAATTAGGAAGTCCGCTTGGAGAAAACTCCCGGTGTAGGCCTATGGACTACCCACAGTTATTGTCGAGTAGACGCAAGCACAGCTCTATCCCACCACTGAACACCAATTTTATGTTGGAAACCGGGCAACCGGGTTAGCAGTCACCAGGTTCCCAGCACAATGGTAGCTTGGCTCGAGCGGTTGGGATCAGGCACCGTGCTAAGCGTACGTCACACCCTCACAATAACCATGCGTTCATCCGTTCCAAAAACGACACTACACCGTAAAAATAATGCAAGTCAAATAGAAAATAAGATAAAGACATATATATTTTCACTTAGTTGCAGGTTTCATAAAATAAATACAATACAATAAGATTTTCCTCAAACGAGCAGGTCACATAAATAATACTACATTGGAGTTTCAATTAATAGGTTCAGGTCATAGATAAGCAAGGAATAAATAGGGTGCAATAAATACAGATGGCAAATAAATACAGTCAGACAATAAATATAGTGCAGGAATAAATACTGGGTGACAATAAATAAAGCACTTCCAATAAATAAGGTAAAACAATCAATGACAGTGACAATTCAAAACATTTACATGAGGTCACTTGGTCTTACTTTGCCCATACCCAACTTTAGGACACTTGGATGGCATGGGGGGTGTCCCACCTAGATTGATCAAGGCTGGGGCCTAAGCTGAGGTAGAACAAGAGTAATCTACAGATCTGGCCCTCCAAACTGCACAGCTCTTTAGGTAGGTCACTGTACCAGTCTCAGTTCACCCCTGGCTCTCTCAGGCTGGTTCTAACACCCCTTTAGCCCCTAGAATGGTCTTTTAGGACTCCACAGGGCCTCAGATGCCCCCTCTACCACTTACTGCCCTTTTTAAGTTGATCGGCTCCGCTCGGCTCCGTGTCGACGCCGTGAGACGGTTCCGGATCGATGTCGCTGGGCGGTCTCGACTCGATGTCGCTGGGCGGTCTCGACTCGATGTCGCTGGGCGGCCTCGACTCGATGTCGCTGGGCGGCCTCGACTCGATGTCGCTGGGCGGCCTCGACTCGATGTCGCTGGGCGGCCTCGTCTCGATGTCGCCTTCCGGCGTCGCAGGGACTCGGACTCCCCACTTCCTGGTGTCTCCGGAGTGCGATCCCCACTCCCGACCTCCGGCGCGCTTCACCTCAGTTTCCGGCGACTCCGGGGTGCGATCTCCACTCCCGACCTCCGGCGCGCTTCACCTCAGTCTCCGGCGACTCCGGTGGGCGGACTTCACTCCCCCGTCGACGCCTCACCTCGACCTCAGGTGATTCCCGACTCGACCTCCGGCGCCTCTCAACGACTTCCGTCGGCGCCCTCACTCGACCTCGGGTGACTCCTTACTCGACCTCCGGTGCCTCTCCACGACCTCCGTCGGCGCCCTCACTCGACCTCTGGCGGCTCCGGGTACGACGTCTGCTTTCTGTCAGCGCCGCTTCTCGACCTCAGGCCCCAGGTCTCCAGGCTTCTCGACGTCAGGACTCCAGGAGGACACTGCTGGACAGGTCAGGAACTTGCTGTTCTTCTTCTTTAAGGCCTGTTCCAACTTTTCAGTCCTTTAAGATGGTTCTTCTGATCTTGATCCCACACAGGGCTCTAGGTTGGGCTTGGTCAGTAGAGACTAGCATCAAGGGTGGGTTTCTGGACCCCACTCCAAGCACTGGTTTCCACCTCTGCTGCCTTACTCTGATCTCCTTCTATCTCTGTCCTCTCTCTTCTCCAGTCAGTTGCCAACTGCCCCTCTGAGATGGCCTCCCAACATTCTAAACTGCCTCTCACTGTCACAGGGTTCCAGAATGTTACGGAAGGTTCTAGAAATCTCCAGTGGGTTCTGATGATGTCACAGGTGACAATGGGTGGCCACCATTTTGTGTCTCAGGCCCTCAGACAGAAGTTCCAGGGGTAGGGAAAATGGCTCCCTGACCCTGCATCAACACTAAAAAGTCTGGTTGTTCCCAAAAAGGAAAAATTATAACCGGGTTTGAGGCAAAAGTGGGACAAAATAAATAATGATGAGGAGGGACCACCCAAAGGGCTGACAGGTCTAACAGTATTCCACGAGAGTACATGCATGTGCTGGATATTTCCCAAGTGTGCTTCTTTTTCCCCCGTGCTCTGTTTTTTTCTCATCAGTGTGCTTCTCCCCACTTTGCTTTCTTGCTTGCGTCTCTCCGCCTACGCTCTGTTTTTCTATCTTTCTCTCCCTTTTACTTTTCTCTGTGTTCTCCATGTTGCTTGGTCTAGCCCACGCCATCCGCGTTGCTTCTGCCTATCTGATTTCCTCCTCTACCCACTTTCAAAAAAGAAAAACCGCTTAAGCTTTTATTTCTTTTTATTTACTGATCCAACTGCGATTGATCAAAAAAAAAATTAAAATGGGAATGTGATTTTTGTAGCCTCATGCATAGTGCATGCACCTACAAAATGATCTGGGCAGCCACCTCATAGGTATTGGTATTTTGATTAAAAAAAAAAAAAAAACGATTGGCAAAGACAAAAGTTCCAAAACCCAAGTCCTACTGGCTTTGCCAATGCCTTGTGAAGCAGATGACGTTGGATAGTCTGCTTCTCCATCTTTTAGAAGCCCCCGGGTGTGCTTGTCTCCTACAGGTTAATCGAGCAACTTCCTTCCATCACAGAGCCTGACATGCCTTACCCCCCCTTCACAGCAGGGTTCTCCGATCTCCTTGCAGTGCCACCCACCAAGAGACATACTACATTTCTCATACTTGTCTTTTTAAAAGATGTGCAGTGATCAAAGAAAGGCTTACTCCTAGTTTCTGGAGCAGCCAGAGCCATCCATGAAAAACACTTGTGACTTTGGTAAAGCGGGGTGTGCACTCTGGGGGGTGGATCATAGCATTGTGCTGGTCTGTTAGCTGAGGTTTCCAGTGAATTTTAAAAGACCTATTAAATTAGGGCCTCTGTGTTGGAAGTAGGTACCATGAGTTTGTAAAATTTTTGGGCGTTTTGGAAGCAGAATCTTGGCAATTGTGTGCACACGATTGCTGTAGAAAGTTAATGGTATGGACATGATGGTGTTGCGCTCTAGTGTAATTCTTGCACTAGCATAATGTTGGCAGTTGTTGCCATTCTAGTTCTGTTATCGCTTTTTGACACATCGGCCCCTAAAATTGGTGCAATTGGTTTGCATTAGTCCATACAGTGCTTCAGTCATCCTTCCATGCCCTCATCTGTTATCTATTCACCCATACTCTTCTCATCCTCCAAGTATTTTAGTTCTTACGTTCAGCAACTCTACACAACCACACATACAAACGTACCAATCAATACACAGATAAGACAGTCCTATCTGCTGGACTAGCCAATGTTTTTTCTTTTTTTTTTTTTTTTTCTTTTTGAGAATACTCTTGAATTGTTTCATAAAAAATGATTTCGCATCTTTGCTTTTAAGATGGGTATTTGAGGCCTCTCTGTCTGTCTCCTGAAAATGAACGACCCACGGTGCAGGGATGGTCAGTCTGCATCCAACTTACTACACATTCCTTTTGCGTCTTCTGGTACTCAAAACATTTGCAGGTTTTCTAAATATGTTGGATCCTTTCGCATTTCAGCCATCTTGGTCTGCTTTACGTCCGAATTCTCCTACCGGTTGACTTCTGATTAGTGCCTTACTTCCTATTGGTCAGGTCCTTCAAATCCTTCCTGATCCCAGCAGCTTACGCTTGCATCATATCTGTGTTCATTTTAGTGCTCCAACTGAAATCAAGTGTAACTTAAGTTTTTTCTTCCGTCCAGACTGGCTTTTGAGACTTTTTTTTATCTTTAATTGGTCAGCAGTCCTAGGTATGTATTTGGTTCTTTTGGGCGCCTTAGGCTTTTGTTTGTTGTTTCTTTATTGCACCATTATTCTCTAGTTGATAGTTTTCTTTGCCTGACACTATGGTAGGTTGGTGGGCCTTAATTTACTACTGTACTCCCGCTTCTACTAGTACTCTTGTCTGTTTACTCTCCATCCTTTTTTTTTGTTTTGTTGCCAAATCACTGTATCCATATAGTTGAACTTGATATTTTGCAATAACAGGCTTATTTCTGTTTGTATTGTATATTGTTTAGTTCGAATCAGACTATTAGTTAACATGCACACAATTACTTCTATGCCTCAACTTATTGATGGAACTATGCATGTTGAGAATGAAATTGTCCTTGAAGTGCTTTATAATCGTTAATACCAATATTGCCTATTCATTTAAATAATTTCAATAATAAAATATTTTAAGTAGATCAGAGGAGTACTAAATTTAACATGGCTTTTAAATATTTTGTTCCAGAAGTGGCAATGAAGAGGAGAGAGAAACTTTGCAACAGCCCCTTCCTGAAAGGTTTCAATTCATCAGCAGGTTTATCGCGAGTAAGAGCTTTGGCAGTGAGTACTGGTGACGGACTGAAGCAAAGTTGTGAAAGAGACGAAAGCTTGTCGAGTGTTTACTTTGTGTGGCAACTTGTGTGCAGGGAATTTGTTTTGGGCTGTAGTATGGAGATTCGTTCATAAATAATTTGTGGATGTGTGGCCTTATAGGCTTAACGTTTAGTATAGTATGAGTCTTTGGATTATTAATTCCAGCTCTTTGCTTGTGATCCAGCTTCTGCAAAGTTTGTTAGTCACTTATTTTGCACAAAACTGAAATCTATAGTTCTGAAATGTAATAACTGAAAACTGGAAAAGGAGCCCAGTGGTATCTTCTGATAACACAACATTGATACATCAGACATTGAAAAGGCTGCTTACGTTAAATAAACCTCAATGGTCTTTATCATCTTAAGCAATGTTGATTGAACCATTGAACCTAAAAAATAAGAAATTGGGATTGATAAAACTATCACTGAATGTCTATGATGTCTGACTCATGTCTGTTTCGGTATTGGCCCCTTTACTCTTAGCATAAATGAAATATTAGCTTAGAATTGATGGTCTATTTAGAGCTGGACTAAGAATGCCAGGCTTGATGAGAAACTCATTTGATGTCATTGACACAGATTGCATGGAGCGATCATAGTTCCACTGCCATCTGCATTCTTTCAACCAGAGGTTGTATTCGTTAAACCCTAAAGATCTTTCTGTTAGATCCTGGTTTGGTGCATCAAGAAAGCTGCATTTTCTATTTTTTACAAATTGGCTAGAACTGTCAATTGAACTTTGAAACGTGTTTATTCTACATTTAAAGACAAAAATTATATTGAACGTCTTTTGACGCAGATTAATCACATTGTTAGCATTATATTTGTCAAGTATATGCCCACCTGTGCAGCACTTTTATACATCTATACGTCTGTATGATGACCTCAACCGGAAAATGATGTATTAACAATCCCCCCCCCCCCCCCACCCAACCCGGTCTCCCCCTTCCCCTATGTTGCAGTGCGGTCTCCCTTCTTCCCTTGGCTGTACTCCGATGTCCTCTGGAGCAATCCCTTCTTCGCACAGTGCCCCACGTACAGCACATTACCTATAAACCTTTGATGTATGAAAATATACTCTGCTATACCTCTCCCATACTACTCCTGACTTGGCTGTGTCCTGAATGTCCCCTTGTCGGGTTTCCTCCCCTCCCTCCATGTCTTTGTCATTCTCTCCTCTATCCCTAGTCATGCTGCCCATGAACGCTACCCACTAGATTATTCTCCAGCTTATCCTTATGGATCTTCATGTCTATTTCCTCCGCTTATGCCCATTTGAATACGTCCTTATGCCATAATTCGATGGAGGGCATCCTCGCACTCATCCATCCTATAGCCACCCTCCTTTTTCCCAGCACCAACGCAAAGTGCAGGAATTTCCAACCTATTTTGCCTTACCTGGGTTTCTTAACCATGCCCAACAGGCATTCCTTCAGCAGTGCCTCCTGGATTAATACGGTCCACCCCACTCATATGTTCCGCCACTTCCTGTCAGTACTGTAGAACTGCCTGGCATTCCCATTCCATGTGGAAGAACCAAGCACCATCCATCGCACATCTGGGGCAGACTGCCCCCTTCCAGCATATGTTTTGCTAAGTTTAATCCAGGTCATATGTTCGATGAAGGTAATTAACTTGCGTCAACCTGAAGTGTGCTTTACATGACACTGTCCGAACCAGTTAACATGCTGCACTCCGTTCAGTGTCGTCGAAGGGGCCTCCTAAATCCTCCTCCCATGTCCTTCTGGACAACACTTCCCTCACTCCTCTGTCCTCCTTCAGCGTTCTACATAGAAAGGTCACCATATGTCTCGTACCCCGCTTGGTCAGCAGGAGCTGCAAGGTGCCGTTCTCCCCTGGGGCATTCGGGAAGTCCGTCCATATTTCCCCTCACTGTGTGCGTTATTTTAGCATATTGAAGGAACTGGCTCCTTGTCACCTCGAATGTCTCCTGTGTTTCAAAAGTCAGATGTGTCTCCTGGGTGTAGGTCGCCCAATGTAATGCATCCACCCTCTCTCCATCGCGCCATCGATGTGTCTGTCTATACGACGAAATGGCAGAAGCGTCCAAATATCTAGATCCCTGGCAAATGGCAGTTTCTTAAACACACTCTAAATCACTCGTTCCCATAGCTCTGCTGTTTGACTTACGAGATAAGGAGTTCCCTCTGGTACCCAGCATGAGCAATTCCATCAATATGAGCGTTCCATGTGTTCCCCTCAGCATTTGCTTCTTAACGTTGTCCTCATCCGACGTCCATTGTGCCATGTACTGTAGTTTAGAGGTAGCATAATAAAACTCCAAATCTGGGAGACCCATCCCGCCTTCCTGTGTCGCGTTTCAATTGCGGCAGTGCCACCCTGCTCCTTTTTCCTGCCCATACCAGCTGGATCAAGAGGCTATCCAATTTTCGGAACACACTGCAGTGAACTATGTACATCACATTCTGGATCGTATACAGACATCTTGGGAGGAACACCATCTTGGCTACCACCACCCTTCCCCTAGTGGAGAGCGGTAGAGCGTTCCAGAACTGAATGGGCTGGGTTAGTCCCGAAATCATTGGGCTTACCACCAACCGCTCCTGGTCTTCGAGGCCATTGCCTACTGTAACCCCCAAGTATCTAAAGATGACCCCTCCCATCGCAAACCCACCTGTGGTAGCTGTTCTCTCCTTTCCCTCCAGCCCCCCCAGGGGGAATAACAACATTTTCTGTTTGTTTACCCGCAAACCTGTGACTTTACTAAACTTGTCCTGCTGTTGGAGGAGCTGTGGCACTGTTGTCACTGGCTCCCTTAGATAAAACCTCATTTTGTCCCCGTATAGCCAGATCAAGTGCGTCTTCTCTCCTTCTCTTATTCCCATCATCTCCGCCTCCTTCCGCAATAATGCCGCCACGGGTTCCATTGCCATTGTAAATAACAATGGGGAGAGCGAGCAGCCCTGCCTCGTGCCTCTCCTCAAATCTCAGCCTTCTGAGAGAATTCCTCCACTACGCACCCGTACTCCTGGGAAAGTGTATAGTACCCTTACCCAGTGACAACATTTCAGGCCGAAGCCCATGTGCTGCAGCACCCGCTGTGGACATGTCCATTTGACCGTGTAGCTAAATTGTAAATTTCAGTAACCCACATTTTTAAATACCAGTTCTGTGTGCTCAGTACAACTCCCAGCTGGTATTTTGTTCTGTTTCGACTGAATAGAGATGTAGGAATTAAGTGATTAAACTTTCATATAGTATACAGCTGCAAAGAAACCTCTTTACAGCATAAGGGAAGCAGTCTATTTCTAGGCTCCTCATTGTTTCTGGTTGATAACTTGTTTCTTCTGGCCACACTTCGGCCGACAGTGGCTTGGATCCGAGAGGTCCGTGGCTACCGTGTGTGAAAGTGGGTTTATGTTACAGCAACCACCCCCCTTTTTCTTTTTTTGTTGCCAGACTGCTGATGCTCTTTGACTTGGTGTGCCCTGGGCTCCTGCCAATCAGGTGCCCAGGGCCTGTGTTCCTTCCCTAAAAACTGCCTAAGAGCCTAAACCCAATTGGCATCTCTGGCCACATGTCAGCCCCTGGTAAATGGTACCCTAGGTACCCAGGGCCCTGTGACCAGAGAAGACCCGTAAGGGCAGCAGCACTTATGGTGCCACCCTTCGAGGCCCTGTGCCCTGACACACACACACACACACACACACACACACTGCCTTTGCAGGCTGAGTGTCTTGGTACAGAACAAAACAGTCGACATGGCACACATCCCTGTGTGCCATGCCCACAACACACACTGCCCTGGCATACCTCAGTCACCCCTCTAGCTGGGTGCCCTAGGCCAGTGGTGTGGGCACAGGAGCATGAGCCCTGTGCCCCTACAGTACCCAGGTCCGTTTCTGGGCACTGTAAGTGCAGTGCTGCCATTAAGAGTATATGGTGCTGGGAGGTCGTCAACACGAACTCCACAGCACCATGATGGCTATACTGAAGACTGAGAAGTTTGGTATCAAACTTCTCAGCACATTAAACCCACACTGATGCCAGTGTGGGATTTAATGTAAGATGCACAACAGAGGGTAACTTAGAGTTGCCCTCTGAACCTAATCTACAATCCACGTCCTGTCTGAGAGGCTGCCTTGGCTGGGCAGGGGAAGCTTCAAAGGCATGCCGCCTTTGTGAGCTTCTCCAGGCCACTTGCTGTACTCAGCAACTGGCCCCCACCGGTTCTGACCCCCACTCTGGCGGGGAAGACTGTCGGGAAACCCCAAGGGAGGAAAGGGGGTGTGCCAGCCTCTGCCAACCTCACCCCTCAGGTGGGGGAGGCGAGGTGAAGCACATCTCCGGGCTCTCGCCATCTTGAAGATGGGAAGCCCTGCCCAATCAGGATTAGGCTACTGCCCCCTCCCACAGGAGAGTGGCAGGATAGGAGCTGTACCCACCCCAGGGAAGGGACCCATTGGTCCCTGCCATTTACCTACCTTTAACGCCCCTAAATTTAGTATTTAGGGGCAGCCTGAACCTTGCTTCCTCAGAATCCGAATCCGAAACAAGCAAGAAGAAAGAAGACCTGTCGTGCAGCTGCTAACAAGAGGAACACACCAACGGACTTTGCCCCAGCCCTACAGGCCTGTCGACCCTCAAACCTGCTCCTGCTGAAACCCGGCGTCTCCAGCGGTCAGCAACCTCAAAATCCCCGGAAGACCTGACTGCCTTGTGACTCCAAAAGACTAGGACTCCCACAAGCAGTGGTTCTGCTCACAGCAAGTAACAAGCCCCTGGTGCCAACCAGGAACCGCGACTCTGCACACTCTGCACCCGCCAATCCTGGCCTGTGCCGGAGTGGACAAAGACCTCTTCAAGTGGTGGTTGCACCTGAAGAATCTTCGTCCCCGAGCTTGCAGCCTTTGTTCGTTAGTGAGCTTCTCCATTGAAATCCATTGAGCGCCCGACGGCTCAAAAGCACCCTGCACCCAGCCACCCGAGTGCCCCTGGGAGTGCAACCTCTGTCCTATTTTTCTTCCCCACTTGCCCTGAGCAAGTGACCAGGAGCCCAGCTCCCTCAGCCACGTGGCCTGCCTGCTAGCAGCCACCAACCAAAGGCCCCCTGCCTGTCATAGGCTAACGTTGGACCTAACTCTCTCTGCACCCGGCTGCCCCTGTGCCTCTGAGGGTGTAACAGTACCTACCTGACCCTGGGAGACCCCTGAGTCTATGCCCAGAACCTTAACTCTGCCAGTCGAGTACTTACCCAAAAGCCGATAACTCACTTTTCTTCCTTAGGGTAACATTGACTGGTTTCACTTCATTTCTTCTAAGTGTCGAGTTTTGAAACTTTAAAATATTCACTAAAAATCAGCAGATCGACGAAAACGAAATTACTCCCCTGCTATTAGGAGAGATCCCAGTGCTGGATCTTGGTGCCCAGCACTGACCCTGAAAAGTGTCGATTTTTAAAACATACAAATATTCCTTAAAAACCGCCGATGTAACAAAAAGGATTTCTTTCAACTGTTTACAGGAAATGCACCAGGGTTGAATCCAGGATCCAACCCTGAGTAAGAAAATCATTTCTAAAGTAACAAACTGCATTTACTTAAAGTCCCATTGAGCTCAATGTTTAATTGTGTTTGAATTGTGTTGCCTATTGCAACAACTGTAACTATTGCATTCAAAAGTCTATTGCCTATTGAAAGTGTTTAACTAAAGCATCTCATTCTGAGAAAGTATATTTTGATACCTATTGTTGGTTCTAAAATAAAACAACCATATATTTTTATATACAAACCATTGGCCTAGAGTTCACTTATTTAGTGTGTGAGACCATTTGCTGACTGAGTGTGTACAACAAATGCTTTACACTGTCCTCTGCTACTGCCTTACTGCTCGTCCAAGCTACCACTTTAGAGAGTAAGGTTATATCTAACTTTAGCCTCTGCCAAACCTCTGGGGACTGTGGACTCTGTGCACACTGTACCTATTTTGGGAACAGTACATACAGAGCCACTTTCTTACACCGTGAGCTCAGTGTTAATGACTTTGTTGGGTTGTTTGTACTGGGGAAACGCCTGACCCTAGGTAATGTTTCAAATGGAGTAACCTTGACACAGAACAGTAGTCTGTGTCTCCGTTTTGATCAGCACACAAAGCTCTCATTTTTTTTAACAAAAGAAAATGGTGTTATTGAAGCCCATCCTTCTGTTTCTGTCTCCGCTTCCTACCACCTTCTAAACTTGAATCTAAAATGTGTGTTGATGTAGAGATAGTGCACCTTCAACCTGCTTCACGCAGCTGCATATTAGAAGGATCGGTGTCCTCTATCATGATAGTAGCATGCATGCCTGTCAGAACAAGGCCTAAGTGCTCCTGGCAGTGGGCCCTCTACCACCAGCCTTCTCCAGCCCCTACACAGGGGTGCATACCTTTCCACCGGATGAGAGGCACCTATTCTATCATCTCTAATTACAGTAATGTGATCCCATACAGGTTAAGTACAATGTGAAAAAAGTCCCCCTTGTTTAATAGCTGCATGGGGTGTTGTAGTACTATAGGTTTGTATGTTAATTTTTTTCTAGTTTTACATCCCTATGATAATGTTTTTCTATGGTTTTATAGTAGCTTCAAGATAGGAAAGGTCTGTTATAGACTGTGTTCACCTGCATTTATTTTAATAAAGTATGGACAAAATTGAAAGTACGCTGGTGTAATTTGCGTCAATATGGTACTTTTGCATTAGGTTTGCTAACCTTCACCAAATTGGGCTCACACAACTTTGCTTAATTACTCCTCATTCTTGGTAATAATACACCCCAAATGGCCATCCACGGTTAACATTTACTGGAAACGCACAGGAACAGAACATGTTCGTTTTTTTTTTTTTGTTGGCACTATTTTTTTGCACAAGTGTTTGCTTCATAAATGGATGTGAGATCTGATTTCTTGCTAAAATATTGCGCAAAATGACTGATATGCATGTTTTTATTACATGTGATTTTGTCAAAATTACGCAAACCCAAATTACGACATTTTCACACATCGATAATTGCGGTTTATGGTTCTACACTTGTTTCTTCTCAACTGGTTATAAATTCCTATTATGAAAGCAAAGCTGCAAAAGGGACCAAGGGCCCGAGCGTTCAGTCTCTTGCACGCATGTCCAATCCCTATTCAACAATAAAAACTTATTTTAATTTTATTATTCTTCAGTCTTAAAGAAAATGAAGTGGGACAACCTTCTCATTGGATGTTCCAAACAATCCCTGGATATAGTTGTATTGGAGGTATTCTGTCTTGGTGATGGTTGAACATCATAGTAGATGGTAGTTGCCAGAGCTGCACCACTTGTCACAAGTGGTGCTTTGCATTCATGTGGGAGTTTGAGGTCATTCCTCGCTCTGCACCTCTCCTGCTTACAGAATTGCTTGGAGGGGAAACAATATAGGAGCAGAGGACCTGATGGTGACACATTGAGCACTAACTCTTCAAAGCGGGCCTACATCTTAGTGCCTCCTAATAGAACATCTCTCGACATTGTGGCAGCAACCAGAGGGAAGAAAGACAGCAATATAAAGGATGTTTTCTTTGAACCCCCTCTGTATTTGTAGGCACTGCACAAAAGCAAGATGAACCTACCACTGAGGGGGGCGGCCTCTTCAATCCACAATACATAAGAGTCTTCGCGGTCATTAAAGCAGACTTAACGGGTCCACTGCATGACCTCCATCCAAAAAATCCATGAAATGAAGAGATTTGGGGGGGGAGAAATAAGTGAACGAGTGGTTGTGCGGTAAAAAGAAGGGTGCCAGAGACTAAGAACAAGACTTACATGGATGATCAGCCACCTGAAAGAGCAGATCACCCTCCAGGTCGACGTCTTGAAAGATAGACCCTGGAAATATCTGCAGCTTTCTTCAAGGCAGAGCAGGAGAGCACCTGGAGGTATGTGCGGACCCTCTTACGTAGAATTCTTTGCCTTTAGAGCCCGTAAGTTATTGCACTACACAGGGCTCACTGCCCATTCTAATACAAAGCAATCCATTCCCTACCTCAGCAGCTTACAAGAGAGACCAAAGAGTCCATCTTTTTAAATAAAAATGTAAACCACTTTTCCTTGGATTCTTTGTATTAGTCAATACAATCTCTTGCATGCTCGCACTGATGTATTCCCATACATTTACAGCAGTAATAAACGATGTGATTGTCACAACATCTGAAGACTAAGTTAAGTAATTGAGCGGTAGTAATTAAATAGCAAATTAGAGCAAATCAAAATAATCAACGACAGCGCTTAGGAGGGCGTGGTTGGTCTCATTAGATTTGAAAATACAGGAAATCTAAATGAAGATTACATTGGAGGGCCTAGTGGGTCATCAGCAGTGAGATGATATTCAGAGTTGCGACAAAAAGATTACATAGATTAACCAGGATTGTTGTTGGCAGTGAGGACCAAGTCGTAGAGAACAGAAGATAAGGCTCCGAAAATTACACCAGGGCAGGGTCAAGTAAGAGTCAGGGACGGCGTGACAGTTTAGTTGAAGGAGAGGTCACGGATAAAGAGAGGGACAACTCACTCTGGCCTAAATTGCTTGGCAACGTTGATGGACATCTTAGTGAGAGGTGCGCGACATCAACATTTTGGAGTTGGATGAGTGCCACCATTTTAGGGAAAAGGCGGAGAGCCAGCCATTATGAGGAGAAGCGTAGTAGTAAGACGGAAGAGATACAATATCAAACGCCAGTGTCAAAGAGCCGAGCGGTGGTGCGGCGTCAATTCCCTCAAATAACCAATAATGTTAAAATTTGGATTGGTTATTGTAGAGTTAGCCCAGTATAGCGGGGCTTATCAAACAAGCGATCCAGGCAGGTAGCGGCAGACGGTGACTGTTTGGAATCGGGGGTGGGAGTGAAGCCACCAGCAATATCCAGGCAGCTGGGGGGGGTTGGGGGGGCGGGGGTAGACTACAAAGAACAAGGCGTGGATGGGCCCAGAGATTCCGAGCAGATCTCCGTGTCTCAGGCTCATAGCAAGGGACAGAGCGGAGGAAGGGAACGGAGGCCACGGTGGTGGGAGCCGGGAAAGGACGATGAGCCCTGTATGACCATGTGAGCATACAGCAGGTCCTTTTACCTTAACTGCAAACAATGCCCTTTCCTGATCCATTATGTGGCACTGGAAACTGGCAGCCAAGAGGTTTATGTTGCAGGGTTTGGGCCTTATTGTCCCAAGGACAAATTGAACATAAACTTGTTGCTGTGGCCCCAAACAATATGTCCTGGGCGTCGGGCAATATGAATTCCTCTGCTCTGTACCCCACATTCGGAGCATAAAAATTAAGTTCAGTTAGATACATTACGGAGATAAATCATTGTACTTAAAAAGTAATTGTCTGAAAAGTCCTGCTCATTCTAGAGGCTTATTTGTCAGCGAACCTTGCCTCACTCATCACCAAGCACCGTTCCTTTTTTTTTTTTCGCCATGCATTTTTAGGACACATTGCAATGGATTCATCTTCGCCCATCTTATTTGGACATTGGGTACATTAAGAGATTCTAGATTTCAAGGCCAAACACTGCCCCACACGTTCAAGAGGGATAGGACCTGTGGTGGCATGCATTTCCGCAACACATGTACTAGCAGCAAGAGGATGATCCCCTTATTTATTGGGGCCCTCCTTCACAGCAGTCCACCCACCTCTCCCCTTATGACCTTGTGCATTGGGAAGGATACTTCCAATGGACCCTCGGCTTAAACTTAAACGGTAAAGTCGTATATCTTTCCGGACTGCTGTGCTGACATTTGGGTTCTGTTGTGGAGACGGAAGACACAGAAGTAGAAGTTCTGTAACCACCGTGCTGGTAATTTATACTTTCTCTATCATTTTAGGATGCTGCAAGTATGGCACAACAACTGAGTGCATGCTGGACTGGCAAGGTTTCCTCGAGGGGGTGCCATCAGAATTGGAGCTGGCCAAGGTAAATATTCAAAACTTTTAAGAGTTTCTCTAAAAAACGTGTCACTAGCACATCTTTAGAATGACTTGTCTTTATTTCTTTAAAATCTGTTATTTAAAAATAACTGAGATGATTTTACATCAAATGTATGTTGTGTAGTAATGCCCACAGTGATAATGGCTTTAGCATACATATTCAACAATAGCTATCACTTATTAGGTACACTGCTTACCACAGATTTCTCACCTTTTGAACTTCCCCAGGCACAGCGCTGGATCGGTATGGTTTCATTGCAATATCTCGCATGTTTTGGCAGTTGGTGCCATCGGACTCACCTAACTTTGCTTTGATTTTGGAAGTGCTTATAGAATCCTAAATTGACGCCTCCCTTCTGCGACTACATCAGTTTCTCCTTTTTCACTCGCACAAGGCCCCAACTCCCAACTTTGTTGGTTTTCACCCACGCCCAAAAGTCTAATTTTCAATAAAATAGACCATGTGCGTTAGAAATTTCCCCTCCAAAAATCACAGGCTCCAAGCTGCACCATGACTGTAGGAAGTAGATATTGCTGGCTTATCAACACAATGTTTGGCTGTGTTGTCTGCGGTAAGAACCGTCCTCTGTCATTCCACAAAGGCTCCGTAATGCACTTGCAGGCAATCTGGGTAGAGGGGGTGAGTTTATAATTTGTAGAACACATAGGGAGTAGGCATCACTTCCCCCACAGCGAACTCCCTCCAAGTTGTGGTCCTGATCCCGGTTTAGACTAAAATCGTCTGCGAAGTCTAAGACTAAGTGAAGTATCAAGTCGCACCTCGTGTAAGAAGTCCAAACTGGGAGAGTTTGCTCGTTTAGCACAACAAAGACCTGAGACTGTTGTCCTTGCCTGATGCTGCACCTGCTCCAAGACTGGTTCTAGTGCTTCCAGAGTTTCCTGGTCCACCATCAACTTTGTAGAAAAGAGATGGCCTTACGCAGGCCATATTGCAACTTTTCAGTATGCACGGGCTCCCGGTTGGGCCCCTTGGCAACAAATTGCAGGAACCTTCAATGAGCCTCCTGTCTGACTCATTTCAGCAGTTCCGACTCCAGCTAGTTGCTGACTGTTGTGCATCTTCCTGTGGCTCTGTGTTGGCACAGACCCGTTCCTTCACTTCTGTGCCTTGGCACCTGTCTGTTCATCTATCTGTGTTGCCCCTGCCTGCAGCGTTAACTGCTCATGATCAGACTCTGATGCCCTTTTCTAATCCAAAGTCACCTGCCTCCACCAGGCCTATGTCTCATTTTGTTTTCCTAGACGCATCCTCGAGCTTGAGATGACACCCTGCCTCTCCCTCAATGGCTGTACTATCATAGGCTGGAAGCCTTCGTATCCGATGCTATTCTAGGGTACGAAGAGGACTGTGAAGAGGGAGAGAATACCCACACCTCATTTACACTGTTGCTGGCATGTAGTTACATCTACAGAATGCCAGTAGCCTAGGTACTTTCTCTGAGAAATAGTTGGACTCTCAAACAGGAACTCCCCTTCTAGAACAGCAGAAGTGTTCGACCTACAGTTACTTATCTTTGAGACTAAGTTCCGCTTAATGAAATCAATCAACCTGGGCCCCAATCTTTACCTTTACTGCTTTTTAATGAGGTCCTTGGCGAAACCTTAATTGTGGTGGGCTTCTCTACCATAGTAATGTTGCTAGAAGTCATAGGCCCACTGGTGTTGAGATTGCATTTTTGACCAGCAAGCTTTAATCCCAGAGCGTCATTGCTGTTTTGCTGGACCATTTGAAGCTTCACCTCCAGTGTGGAATTGAGGTCCCTGAATGCAGTCTGCCTTTTGGGGCACACTGTGGGATATGTAAAGTGAGATCTACCCTCCTGTCTCGGACACATTCTGAAATGCCTTTGCTCACACAATCCAAGACTGAAACAATGCCACAAAATATGTTCAGAGCGGTGATCGTGTTTCATGCCTTGATGCTTGCCACAGGATTTTCTGCGGACGTGCAGGCCGGCATCTTTTGTGGACATAGAAAAAATGTATTTGATGATTCCAGCCTTTTCAAATTGAAATCTGATTCTTATTTGGATTGTTTCGACAGTGCCGTGGCCTACTAGTTGGACTTGCTGTCTCTATCCTGTCAAATCCACCAAAAATTCAGATGATACTGTTGGGGTGTCTCCTATCGCCAGAGGTAACCCCTATTGCTGCCAATAGCCCTTTCATGGCTTTACAGGCTGTGGTGGTGACAGAGGCCATGGACACCAACAAAGAGCAGCAGATCTGAAAGAAACACGTTGGTGATAGATTCCTTACCTTAGAATTACCCCCAGGCGTCAGACTGCGTCCAGAAAGTTTTCGTCAGCAGTACCCCAGCGCTTCGAAAAGTGGCGTCGTGGGCTCCGCGTCTGTCGTTGGCGTCGTGGTCGCAGAGATGACGTCGCAGCGCGCAAGGGTAGCGTCTAAATAGCTGCTGACGTCAGTGCATTATTTTTCTGCTCCAACAAGCGTAGGTCCGGAGAGAGCGGTACCTGCAGTCACATTTTGACTGAGTTTTTCGAGGCCTTTTTGTCTTTATTTTTCGAGTCGATCGACTCCTGGTGCAGTAGGGATGCCCGGCTTCAAGTCCAGCGGGACTGTCATCGTATGATGTCGGTGACGGACCCGCACTGCGTGTGTCTTTACTGTCTGGGGCGCAGCCACGGCCCCAAGTCGTTCCCCATCTGCTGAGCCATGGCACCAAAGACTTTGCGGGAGCGGTCCCGAAAGTTGCGTGAAGTCAGCCAGTCTGCTACGCGCCACAAAAGGTCCCTGTCCTGTGGGAGGTCAAGGGACTGGTCGCGGAGCCACCACCATCGTTCATCGGGATCGAAGTCTTCGTACTCTGGGTCGGTTAAGACGAAGCGTTCCAAGAAGTCGAGAAGCGCCATCGCTCTCTGACTTCCCCTTGCCCGTCGCGTGACGTGGGTGTGGGTGGTGCCTCGACCACGGCTCCGGTGGAGCCTACGCAAACGCCGCTGGCCTACCCGCCTTTCCCGGGTCAGTCCGTGACTCCAGCCCAGCTGCAGGAATTTCAGTCAGCCATGGCTCGCCTCTTTGGGTCATCGGGCCCCGACGGTGCGCCTTAGGTCCCTACTGGGGGCCACATGGAAGAGTCGGAGATCAGAGCTCTGGTCTCCGGCGGAGTCCAGGCTTCCTATCAACCTTCTGGGGCTCCGGGCGATCTTAGTTGCATTGAAGGCATTCCTTCCCTCTATCAAGGGAAGAGTAGTGCAGGTGTTCAGACAACCCGCCCGTCATGTGGTACTGTACCAAACAGGGCGGGGTGGGGTCGTGGACCCTATGTCAGGAGGCTTTGCCTCAGGGCATTTCCCTGGTGGTTCAACACCTGGCAGGTTCACTGAACACCAGGGTGGACAAACTCCGCTGCAGGTACATGATGGATCGCGAGTGGCGTCTTCACTCTGACATGGCGCAAGGTCTCTTTCAACAGTGTGGAGAGCCTTGGTTAGATCTATTCTCCACTGAACGGAACGCAGCAGTTGTGCACCTTGGAATTTCCAAGGCGGCACTATCTCAACGACGCTTTTCGTCACGAGTGGAGTTGCGGTCTGTTGTACGCCTTTCCGCCTATACCACTTCTGCCCAGAGTGCTGAAGATCAGGCGCGACCGGGCCCAAGTCATTCTTGTGGCTCTGGACTGGGCTCGAAGAGTTTGGTATCCCGAGCTACTCAGCATGACAATCTATTTCCCCCGATCCGACTGCCTCTTTGGGAGGATCTTCTGTCCCAGCAGCAGGGGACTGTCCTCCACCCAAACCTTTCCAGTCTTCACCTCTTTGCGTGGAGATTGAGCGGCGGGAGTTGATTCCATTTGACTTGCCTCCAGAAGTCTGTGATGCCATTCCGGCAGCCAGGCGTCCCTCCACTAAGTTGGTATACGCCTGCAGGTGGAACAAGTTGGTGGCATTGTGCACAGTAAAGGCTGTGGATCCCCTTTCTGAAGTCCTATAGTTCCTTCTTTCTTTTGCCCGGCAGGGCTCTGCTCTGGGCACTATCAAGGGCTACCTTGCTGCTATTTCGGCCTTTCTCAGGCTCCCTGGCCAGCCCTCTTTTCAAGTCCCCTGTTAACAGATTCCTCAAAGGCATTACTCATCTTTTCCCTCCTATTCCCTTCATAATGCCACAGTGGGACTTGAACCTGGTTCTTAAATATATTTAATGTGCGCTCCCTTTGAGCCTCTTCACAACTGTCATCTTCGTCTGTTAACTCTGAAGACTGCTTTCCTGGTTGTCGTCACCTCTGCTAGGAGAGTGAGTGGGCTCCAGGCCCTTTCTTGCAAACCTCCTTTTCTGTCTGTCCATCCGGACAAGGTTGTGCTCAGGCCACGTCCATCCTGTCTACCTTAGGGTGTCACTGCCTTTCACATCGGGCAGACCATCACTTTGCCCACCTTCTTTCCGCATCCTTCCAGAGGAAGAGAGGCTCCACCGTCCGGACCCAAAACTTGCGCTCTTATTTTACCTTAATCGCACACAACAGTTCAGGATGGATGACCAGCTCTTTGTTGGCTACGTTGGCGCCAAGTAAGGTTGGGCATGTACACAAGCGGACTATCTCCAGATGGGTCGTCTCTGGGGGGGTCAAGTCAATGCAGTGTGAATCTGAGGAAATCTGCCCATGTTACTCAGCACTATAAGAACTCCATTGACTTTGAGTGGAGCAGACACATTTAAAATCCTGTCCCTAGTCTACAGAGGCTTTGTTGGAGAGGTACCTAAATACTTGTAGAAGCTTATCCCTGCCTATATTCGTTGGCATACCTCTAGATCACGCAGCTCCAAGCGAAATTCAGATGCACGCAAACAGATCAGATTCAAGGGAAAAAATGGATACCCCTATACTGGGCATTACCATATTTTTAGGGGAGGGAAATGGTGTCAGTAGGTGGAGCTATACGAAGGTGTAGCCACACTGCCCACCCAAAAGCCTTTACACCTACCACTAACTAGGAATCCGTAGCAAAGAATCAAAGGTGGCTCACCCTGAAAAGCAATCTAGGCGACAAAGCTTTGCGCTATCCCCAGTCTCGAGTGAAATAAAGTATCCAGAAAGTATTTGAGCTGTAGTTTGGGGGCACTTTGAATCAAAGAAAACATGGAAAAAGAAAAATGTTAAGAGGAAAACTTTGATGTCACCAGTGCTACTGCATTACTAGCCAGGCAATAGGTGTTTATGGTGGACACAGGTATGATTTAGAATAACACCTCCTATAACTTTTCAAGAGTTATGCCCTTACATTGTCCAGGATTTCCAAACCATTTGCAAAACCACAAATTAGTCATACCTACTTTAGGTGAAGATTGCCTTGCGCCAAGTTCTTGCTACTTTGTTTTGGGGTGGAGGGGGGAGTTAGTCAAAAGGGGTGGGTGGCAACTCATTCCTTTGATGACTTGGGTGTAAAAAACACAAAAGGTTACACATTTAATGTCTCATAGGCAATATTCTTGCCCCTCTTAAATCCACCACCTGCAGAAAGATAAAGTAGAAAATAATGATTGGTGATAGATGGTGGGAGAGGGGAGCATCAGAGCCGCAACCTAGAAGGTTGAGAGGGAAGTAACTCCTGAAAGTGCCAATCCAATTTCAGACATTTGCTGCATCACACAACTTCAACAGAAGCATCCAGGTTGGACGAAGACTTTTGTTCTGTGTATAACAATGGGAGCCTATTTGTTCAGACAAATGGATGCTACATTATTGCAAGACTGCCATATTTAATTTGTTTAAATCTTTTATTGGTTTTAACAAGAACAAAGTGTCATTGGCAGCATCAGCAGCTTCCGCCTACAACCCTGCGGGCCGGCTCATTACTGCGTCGGAGGAGCGGTACATCTTCACTCCCATCTAGCCCCGTGTGTAGGTCAGTGTTAACACAGCATGTCGCCTACAACCCCTCAGGGCCGGCCGCGTCTCATACTAAAGGGAGTGCTGTAGGCTGCAATCAGTGTGGCGCGTGTCCTGTGCAATCAGACCCGCGGGGCACCCCTCAATGAATCGCCCTAATTTGGCGAGGGCGGGCCCTGTCCCCGCAGCAGGCATCAAGACTTAGACTGGTCCAGCAGGACTACCATCTGCCATGACACTCCGACAATGAAAAGAACAAAACTCAATCCCATCTCAACTCCCCCCCTCCCTCACCTCAACCCCCCCACCCACGCCTCCCTTACCTCCCCTACCCCTACCTCCCTCCACCCCCGTCCAGTGTGTGCGTCCAGTGTATCCCGCTAGGCTTTATCGCTGCGGCCGAGGACCTCATCATGCTCTAACATCAAGCCCCGTCAAGGGGCGGGGTCCTCCTGTGTAGTGAGCCTCAAGAGGCGTAGGTATCTGGGGCAGGTCAGTTCCCTGAATTCTGTGACCAGTAGGGACCGAAACGGCTGCCAAAGGTCATTAAACGTCTCAGTGTCCCCCTGCACTGTCAGTGACAGTTTCTCCATGCCTAACACATGCCATAATCTATGCAACCAGCTCATGATCGTGGGGGGTGTGGGTGAGCGCCAGTGCACCAGGATATTTTGAATGGCAGACCCCAGCGCCATGGCAATCTGCCTGCCTCTGCGGGATTTCAAGGGATACATCAGGTCGTTGGGGAGGCCCAGCACTATATAAGCTGGGAAGCGCGGCAACTCAGTCCTAAAGTGGGAGTCAACCTAATCGATCACCTCCTTCCAGTAAGCTGCAAGCAAGGGGCAGTCCCACAGGATATGCGTCAGTGTACCCACCTGTCCACATCCCCTCCAGCAGGTGTCTTCTTTACTACTGTCCATGGCGTGTATACGTGCTGGCGTGTAATACCAATATGTGGAGACATTAGTAAGGGTTTCAGTAAGGCCCGCATGATATGCTGAGTGCCTAGCTCTGTAAGCTATCTGTCCCCACTCCTCGTGACTCAGGGTCCTACCCAGCTCCCCTCCCACCATCGCTCCCGTCCCGGGTTGTAAAGGTGCAAGGGGGGCACTTGGAGGAATCGATACAGGTCGCTGATGAGTTTGGTGTCGGACGTGCGCGTTAACAGCCAGCGTTTGTAAGGGAGGAGTAGTCTGTCCGCTGTTTCGCGCACCTGGTGGTGTAACGCCCAGTGGCGAACCTGTAAATACCGTAATATCTCGGTTTCCGGCAATGCGTAGTCTCGTCGGAGGTCCGCAAAGGGGATAATCCCTTATGCATCGTACAGGTGGCACAGGGCCCTGCAGCCCGCCTCTCGCCAGCGTCCGAACGCGCCCCTCTCCATCCCTGGAGCAAACTCCGGGTTATCCGCCAAAGGCGTCAGTGGGGAGGGGAACGTGGTCAACCCGTGTGCCAGATTCGTGGCGTCCCATACTTGGAGATGCACTCTGGTGATAAAGGAGGCATATAAGTTAGCGGGGCGGTGAGCTCTGCGTAAAAACGGTACCTCATGTAGCGGCTGCCCCGCCACCGCCTGATCCTGGAAGAGCCAGTGTTTATCCGACTCCCATCTGCTCCACTCCACCAGGTATCGCAACTGCGCCGCGTGAAAGTATTTGCGGAGGTCCGGGACTCCGAGCCCTCCAGCCTCCGGTGCCAGTAATGAAAGTGCTCTCCGCATTCTGGGCTTCTTGCCCTGCCAAATGAAGCGTCCCAGATCCGACTGCATCTGCCGGAGCCAACCCGCTGGCGGGCGCAGCGGAAGTGCCCGAAACAAATAGAGGATCTGAGGCAAAATTGTCATCTTGACCGCTGCCACCCTGCCCAGTAGTGACAGGG
This sequence comes from Triturus cristatus, assembly GCF_964204655.1. Classification (NCBI taxonomy): domain Eukaryota; kingdom Metazoa; phylum Chordata; class Amphibia; order Caudata; family Salamandridae; genus Triturus; species Triturus cristatus. Next base: position 1,543,014,371 of record NC_140591.1, read on the forward strand.
TGCCACGTCCCCAGCGTGTTATCTCATCCCTTACTTTCCGGCCCAGAGCGGTGTAATTGGCCAATACCATCGTGGGCAGGGTCTGGGCCAGGAGGACCCCCAGGTAGGGTACCGGATCCCGGGACCAGACTATTGGGACCTGGTGTTGTAAGAGGGTCCTGGTTGCCGGCGCCAGGGAGAGATCCAAGGCGACCGACTTGCCCATGTTAATTTTAAATCCTGCCACCTCGGCAAAGGAGGTCAATTCTTCAATGCAAGCCGGCAAGGCCGAGAGCGGGTCGTCTAAGGAGAGAGTCACGTCGTCAGCGTATAGGCTGACTGCATGACTAAAGCCACCAAACTTCACCCCTTTCACCGCCGGGTTATCCCGGATCCGCTGTGCAAAGGGTTCCATATATAATGCAAAGAGTAAGGGTGACAGTGGGCACCCCTGTCTCGTGCCTCTTTCAATGTCAAAGCTCTTGGAACTGTACCCGTTGACTCTTACGATGGCCTTTGGGGATCTATAGCAATTAAAAATCATGTGGCGAAATTTCTCTCTCACCCCTACCTTCTCCAACACCTGTTCCAGGAACGGCCAATGTACGCGAACAAACGCTTTTTCGGCGTCCACCAATAGCAACATCCTCTCTCCCCGGATTCGCGACGCTTTCTCAATGAGATGAGTGATCCTTTTGGTGTTATCGACCGTTTGCCTCCCGGAGATAAACCCTGCCTGATCTGGGTCGATAAGCCCTGGCAAGAGGGGGGCGAGACGCGCCGCTAAGATCCCCGTGTATAATTTGAGATCGATATTAAGGAGAGATATTGGCCGATAGGAGCCACAGTGTGATCTGTCCTTACCCGGCTTGGGGATGACCGCCAGGGACGCTCGCAACAAATCCGGTGGGATTGCGCCCGGTGTCGCAAAGGTGTTAAATAGACGCGTGAGGATGGGCGCCAGTAGTGCACAGAATGTTTTATAAAAGAGTGGCGTAAAGCCGTCCGGGCCCGGGGATTTCCCATGTTTGAGGCGGGCTATCGCGGATATCACTTCCTCAGGTCGAATTTCCCTCTCAAGTGCCTCCGCCTGGGAGAGCGTTAAGGACTGTAAAGAGACCGAATCTAGATACCCCCGTGTTGCGAGAGCATCCGGGGGATCTCCAGCGTACAGGTCTGCATAATACCTACGAAAACGTTCCGCTATGTGAGCATCCTCTGTGACCGTGGACCCCGTAAGGTCAGAGATCGCTTGCACCGTGTGTTTCTGACGGGCGACCCTAAGCTTACTCGCTAACAGTCTGCCACATTTGTCTCCTCCCGTGTAATAGGCATGCTTGAGGCGCAGTGCCGCGTATTCCGCGCGATCCATATCTAAGGCCGTCAGGAGTTTTCTCGCCCCCTGGAGTTGCCGCCAGATCCTGGGGGCTCCCGTCCGGCTGTGCATATGCTCCAATTCACGGACCTTCTGCGTAAGCTCCTCGCGCTTCTCCCTCCTGTTGGCGTTGTCCGCCGAGGAAATCGCGATCAATTTCCCCCGGAGCACCGCTTTCAGAGCCGCCCATTGGGTCGCCCGAGACGTGTCTGAGTTCTCATTGTGGGACAAGTAGTCCCGTACCGCCGTCGTTACCTGCTCGACCACGTCTCGTCTACTGAGCAGCGCATCCCGCAGTCTCCAGACTCGTGGGGGACAGGAGGTCGGCGGGAGACGGAGGGTAGCTGTCACTGGGGCGTGGTCCGACACCGAGATCACTCCTATGTCTGCTGCCGGGGCTAGCGCACGCACCGGCTCGGAGACCAAAAGGTGGTCCAGCCGTGCATACGTCTTGTGCGAGTAGAACGAATAGCTCCGTTCTGTAGGGTGCATGTGACACCAGAGGTCTCCGACATCCATCTCCGCCAGCAGAGCCCTACATCTCGCCGAGAATTCCCCCGTCTGTGGGGAACGGTGGGCGGATCTATCGGTGGCACCGTCAAAGACCATGTTAAGGTCGCCCCCTAAGATTATATGCCTGTCCTGCGCAGTCGCGGTCTCCTCCAGCGCCGAGCGAAGAAATCGTTCTTGCCATCGTTCAGGCTATAAATGGACCCGATTGCGAACGTGATATCCGCCACCCGGACTCTGTAGACCAGGAGCCTGCCTTTCAGTTCCGCGTGTTTATGGAGTACCTCCCCTCTAAAGTGCCGGGCCACCAGGATCGCCACCCCCGCGCTTTTAGTGTTTGATGAAAAGAATTGTGTAGGGAATGCGTAAGATCGCAGCCTAGAGCAGTCCCGGGGTAGGAGGTGAGTCTCTTGGAGAAGACAGATATCTGCTTGGGTGTGTTCTAGGAGGGACAGAACGGCACGCCGTTTGATCGGGTTGTTAAGGTCCCTGACATTAAGCGTGACAATTTTAAATGTTGTAGTGTCATGTGGGAGGGTCATCAAGACCGCCCAGTCCCCTGAAAATCTACGGATTGTGGCATGTACACCACTATGGTAGCCGCAGCTACGGACACGAACTGGACTGCCCCCCCCCCCGTGTCCCCGATTCATCTCTCCCCCTCCTGGTGTCCTCCAAAGCCCCCTCCCAGTCCCCCGAACTCCCCTCAGAACTCCCTGATCCCCCGCCCACCCCTCTCTTGGCAACATGCAAACAACACCTCTCTCGTCCCCCCAAAGTCCTGAAACATCAATGTCCAAGTCCCGCTCCTTGGGAAGCAGGTTTTCGGTGAAGTATACTAGTGAACGTCGAGCCACCTCTCCCTCCCCGCCTACCCCCACCCCGCCCCGGCCCCCAAACCTGCATAGCAGAAAAAGCTGTGTTGATCTCCCCCCGGAGCTGCCTCATGCAGTCAATGCGATGTCACTGACGCCAGTGTTCCCGGCCACCTCCATTACCGCATCGTCCATGCCGGCTCTGATGGCGGGTGAGTCCGGTCATACAGGTCGCCCACGGGGCCGACGCCCCAAGACCCTCCGCCATCCATCCTCTCGGGAGCGCCCCCGCCGCTGCGTGGCTTCCTCGTAGTCTGGTGCATCGATGCCTAGGACCCCACAAGTCTCCTGCAGGGAGCGTAGTTGGTGCATAGTACCATTCCATCGGAAAATGAGTCGAAAAGGGTGTCCCCAGGTATAGGGCGTGTCTTGTGTTCTTAGAAAATCCGTAGCTACCTTGAACGCTTTTCGCTTCTGCAGCGTGATGGCCGACAGGTCCTGGTATAGGGCCACCTGATGGCCTCGGAAAGTCAGGGGGTGCTTCTTCCGTGCCTCTACCATGATGCGTTCCTTGAGCGGGAAATCCGGGAGGAAAGCCAGAATGTCCGGGGGCGGCGCCGACGCTCTGCGTTGGGGTCCCACTCTATGCGGTTGGTCAATCCGGATAGGAAACCCTTCCGCTTCTCCCAATATCTCTCGGAACAGGGCTTGCATATATCCTGCTACGTCCGCCCCTTCGGCCGTGGGTGGAAGTCCGCGGACCCTAATGTTCCGCCGAGACCTATTTTCAAGGTCATCAGCGTGTGCCTGGAGGTCAATCTGCTGATCCCTGAGGCGCAGCACTTCTTGTTGCAATTGTTCAAACTCCTCGTCTCTTCTGTGGCCGGCGTCCTCTACCGCGGCCACCCGCTCTCCCAGGCCATCCACCTCCCGGCGCATCTCTTGCACCTCACCCGCCACTTCACTCTTCAGAGTTTGGAAATCCTCCCTAAGGGTGCTGAAGAGAGACTCCATAAAGGACCTGGTGAGGGGAGGTTCTCCGCTTCCGGCGTCCTGCGTACCTCCGGAGGAGCCGGGAGACTGCTGCCCCCGTTCCGCTCGGTGTTGATGTTTTCCTAGTAGTTCTGGGAGGGTGCGCTCCCCCTTCCTCCCTCCTTTGTTGCCGGCCATGGTCACCGGGACACGGTGTCGTCTGGACCCTCACCGCTACGGGTCTACTTCCCGCAATCTCCGTCCCTGTGGTACAGCGGGGGCCACTCTGACGCCACTCGGCGCCGGTTCCGACTCTCCCGCCAGGTCACTCCGCACCTCCAGTGTTAAGGCCACCCTGTTCCGTGCTCGAGGCTGCTTCCCACCTCTTCCGGACTCTCCTACGGCTGGCTCCCCTGCCTCCACCTCCGACTGTGTCGCAGTGCCAATGCCGGCGCCGTTGGGCCGCACGACTCTCCGCTCTGTCCCTCTCCGCTGCGGAGAGGGGCCTCTGGTCTCCAATCGCTCCCCAGCACCGCCACGCTCCGCGAGCTCCGAGAGAGAAACGCCGCAGGTGGGTGAGGGGGGGAACCCCCCCCCCCTCTGTCACCTCTCCCGCTGGGCCGTTGGTCGCCTCAATTGCACTTCCTCCCCGTCTCTGACAGCAGGGGCCACTCACTTAAGCCCTGGGCGGCCGGCTCTCCGTCGGGGCCCTTCAAAATCCTGCCCCCTACTCTCCACGCTGGCCCACCTCGTCTCCACAGCGGTGCTCCCAGCCATTCGATGGTTCTCCTGCCGGGGGCCGCCGCCTCCTTGTACCGGGGGCGGGTCCGTTATTTCCTGGGTGGGTGAGGGTTCTCCCCACACCGGTATCTCGTCAGCCGTCCTGGCAGAGCCCAGCGCCGGAGTCTGTACTTGTTGCGGCTGCACCTGGTCGCTCCGGGCCTCCGGGGGGGGGATCAGCCGCGCCGCCGCCTCTCGCCGCCACCGGCGAAGGAGTCCCACCGTCTGCTGAGTCAGGACCCGCCTCCGCCGGTCACTGGGTAACAGTCCGTCCCTCGGGTCAGCACCCGATCGCTACAGCAAGGGACCGTGTCTCGCCGCTGCTTGTCTGCGGGCCCCTCCAGCGAGCCGGGTCCCTCACGTGATGCACCAGCCGACGGCAGTCTCGTCTGGCTCGGCGTGATGCCCCGCCTCCTCGCGGCGCCTCTGCTCCGTCCGCGGTCCGCCCGTCACAGGGACGTCCTGGGTGCTGTAAGCCGCTCGCCGGCTTACGCTCTAGTTCCGCTGCTCCCGCTGCAGGTCCTCTCGCTAAACGGGGGGAGATTTAGCGAAAAAAAACGAGGCTAGGGGCTCTACGGAGCGGGAGCAGGCAGGGAAGGCGTCCGTCTACTCCGCCATCTTGGCCACGCCCCCCCATATTTAATTTAAGGGAAAAAAACCACGCAGAACAGCCTCAATACTAGACCTTGAAAATTGACATGAAAGACCTCTAATTCTTGTTCATTGTTGCTGTCAATTGCTGAGGAAGGAGCAATAAATGCGTGTTCTACCAAATCATTCCTTTTCTTCTTTGCTATTTTCCTTATCGAAGGTTCTTCAAATAACCAGAATGGCAAGTAATTGATTGAGCATTAGTATTTTTGTCTAAAATGCCTGGTGTTCCTGGAATATGTAGAATATCTTTATGAAACAATACTCCCCATTATAGCTTAAGCCAGCTTCCTCCACTGCATCACATACACAATGCACACACACCTTTTTCAACCCTCCAATCCTTAACTTCCTTTGTTCATCAGATTTTCTAAACTAACTATTGTATCCTTGCCTCATACGCAGCTTATGTGCTTTGTGAAGCACTCGACTGCCCTCCAGGCCTTCGTGCCATGTTGCCCAAAATTCGCTAAGTAAACACAAAAAATGCAAAGTCCCATTTGGTTGATCATTGAAATAAGTTGAAATTAATTCCCAGTCTGCATTGACCTTATTGGTCAAGTCACAGAGGAAGGTTTCATCTTATTTACCATCTGTTGCAGTTTACCACCGTGGATATTGAAAATACCTTCATACATCTACATAGTCTCCAATGCACTTTATTATATTTGATGATCCGACAAGAATGACCTCACCACCATAAGTTACAAAGTACTAGGGATTGGAAAACATGTTAGTGGTAATGAGCAATGTACTGTTGGGAACGGGCGGCATCCCTCATTGATGCCATCAATCCACCTGCCATTGGTTTGTCTCCGAGCCAAGTGCTATTGCTTTAGGTAAGTATTCTTAATTACACCTGGCAAAACAACTTTGTACAAGGAGTAGGTTATTTTAGTTTGGGGATTTTGGTTACACAGTAAACTCAGCAAATGTATGGGAAAACCATTCATTCGAACAGGATCAATGTTTTCCTTTTCCGAAAGTAATGAATACCACTTGTCGTCTTCAGTTTAATGTTTAAATATTTGTTTTGTTGTAGGTCATTACACTTCTCCTGTATTACTCTACAATGAGCAATACAAGGCCTATGGAAATCCAAGAACTTGACTTCAATATTCAGGTGAATTTTAGTTCGATATTCATGTTGAAAGTAACATTTTGGTTTTGAATTTCTATACTTGCATATATCCCTATGTCATTCAACCAATACTGTCTGTAAATGACAATTTGAATGCAAACATAATACAGTTGAATTTTTCTTTTGTGATTCATGTCTTATCGATGAACTTTATTGTACACACATGCACACTTGGGATAAATGTTTGTATTTTCAGACCTGTCGGTTTCTAAAATATTGGCAACTCAGTTAACCAATCTCATTTGTTTCCTCAGGGCAATCCATTATCATTAGCACTTAACCTGAGAGTAACACCTGCATCTATTAAACCATATTTGTACAAAATTAATTTATAATCAACTTATAAATGAGCATGATGTTCATTAGTACACCATTTCAAATTAATTTATAATCAGTGTCCCTCAATTCAGGCCATCTGTAGAGAGCACAGCTACCTCCGGAGAGGTGTCCTGGCGCTAGCGACTAGACTGAAAGGAGGAAGGAAGAGAGCAAGTTACTAAGCGCTCAGATCTGTGTCAAACAAGGTGGTTTTGAGCTTGCTTCCGATGGCTGATTCCAAGGAAATGCAGCAAAGACTGAGAGGCAGTGCTTTTTACAGTTTAGAAACCAAATGGGTGAAGGAGCGACCACCTCGCCTGTCTTTACAAATACAAGGTGTGTAGAAAATTCACACTCTTGGATCTCAAGGCACTGGATTGCACGTTGAGTCGCTGTCTCTTACTCCGATATAGAGGGCCCTTGATATTAAAGGCTATGAAAACTAAAGTAACAGCCTTAAATTGAATTCTCTTAATCACTGGAAGCCAGTGAAGATGATGTAGAAGAGAGAAAATGGAAAGATGGGAGGGTATTTTTAAAATGAGGGAGGCCGCCGAATTCTGAATGAATTGAAGCCTTTACAGAAGAATAGCCGGAAGGCCAAAATATAGACAATTGGCATAGTCCAATTTTGCTGTGACCAGCGCGTTGACAACCTTTTTTCGCGAGTCCCTCTGGGTGAAGTGGAGAATTCTTCTGAGGGATCTCAGGGTGGCAAAAACAAGAAGCAGAGAGATCAGACTTGAGGTTCAAAAGTAAGCTGAGAATCCAATTTTACCCCCATGTTTTTAGCCATTGGAGTCTGTGTCGGAGGAGCTCCTGCCTCAGGTGGCCACCATAAGCTAGTATCGGGGACAAGTTTTGTGCCAAAGAAAAGGTCTTTCACGACTTTAGTTTTAGATGCCAGTTTCAGACACAGCTTAAGAGAACTAAGAGATGAAGGCATATGTTCCTGAACATGAGAAAGAGTTGGTTGTCATCTGCATAAGAGACCAGCCGCACGCCCCACATTTCCACCAAATTGGCGAGTCTTTCCAGATAGATGATGAAAATAGTAGGACTAAGTGCTGAGCCTTAGGGGACCCTACAAAGCAGTGGTTTGGAGGAAGAAAAACTGCTTGAGAGTGATCTATAAAACAATTTCAACCAGTTCAAGACTTGGGCTCTGACATCAATAGTTTGTTTGGTCAAGTAAGGTGGCACGAGAAACTGCATAGAAACCAAGGTCCAGTCCAATAGCATGAGCAGCACAGGCAAACCCTTGTCTAGTTTTTACTTAATAAATTCTGATACCTCTAACAAAGTGGACTCCGTGCCATAACCCGGGCGAAGCTCAATTGAGAATCATGCCGCAGTGAATTAGATTCTAGGAAATGCAACACCTGTCTGATACCACTGCGGTAGCCATGTCATTGCCCGGCCGCGATGTGGGTATCGGTGCATATGTTCCCAAAGCACCAATATCTTGACATCCAAGTCCGGCAGGAAGGTCACTTTATCCACTTGCTTCTGCAAATCCTTCTGGTTCGAGTCCACTCCACAGGCCATCCTCATTTGATAAGTACTCCTTTGGTATCTATTCTAAAATGATAAATCTGTTTTTAAATGTATCCATCAAAAGAACAAGTTAACGTTGGTTACGTTTTTTTGTGGCTACTGTATCCGCAGATAGCTCTCACTGTCCTCCGATCACCCCCACCGTTCTGTGGAGTGGCCTCTTTTGCTCATCTACAACGTGCCTAGTTAGCAGTGAGTAGACTGTCTCCAACATTTCTTGGAGGCTCTGCTTCTCGGGGTGAAGAGAGGGACAAGTAGTACGTTTTCTGAACACCTTTTACTTGTCTGCAGAGAAATCTGCCAGCTCACTTATGCTACTAGCCTTTTAGATTTTGCGGTTTAAATAATTTGTGTAAAGGGGTGTAAAGAAGGGGAAGGCAAAAACGATGGGCATGCCAACATAGAAGTTGTAACTATGCAGTTCGTGAGATGCTAAGATGTAAAGACATTGTCATAACGTGCAAGTTGTTCAATAAAAAGAATTTACAAAAAAAAAGGAAAAAAAATAATTTGTGTAAATGGGCATTTCTTTCTGATTATTAGCAGGGCTCACCAAATGTCTAACAACTATCCTTTCCCTGATGGATCACCCCACAACGTTTGGATGTAGTATGAATAGAGCAGGTGTTGCAGACACCTAGTTGTGCTTTTGTATAAGTACAACAAAGGGGAAGTATATATCTGTTCTTGTATTAACACCTAGTTGCTCAATACTACAACGTCTTTGAAATTGGTTTGTATTCATCATTTTCCTTTTTCCTTTAGTGGAAGTGTATAAATCTAGTTTCAGTTCAACACTCTTCCTACTTTGTCTACTCATTTAGGCAGAGCTGGCCTCCATTCTGCGCTTCATTGTGGAGAACATTGATCATCTATGTTTGAATGACACGCTGACAAATTTTTTAAAGAAGGAAGGTAAGAGACCAAGTGTTTGCCTTTTTATGGAAAGAGCTTTCTGCCATGTTCAAGGCAATGGTTGGTAAATGGTGGCGTCATTTTTCTAAGTATTGGAATGAATGTTCTACAAGGTTGTCTGGTTCACTAAGCAGGTTATTTTGTGTTTGCCCTAATGTTTAATTGTTCCTTTTCAGTATATTGTTCTCTCTCCCTTGTTGTTCAGGTTCCTTGTGAAAAGGCCTGGTTGAGAGATAGTGCCTATTTAAACAAAATAAAACCACAAAAATTGGATAGGTTGTTTTACACAAATTAAAATATTAAAATTAACTTCCGTCTTATAAGAAACCATTTTGGGGACATAATTTCAAATTGAATTCCTTTTTCTTGCAATCATTTCCAATGTTGGTGTTTAAAGGGTTTGCAGCATGTTACTTGGAGCCATGATATTTTTGCAAGCTGTCCATAATAATTATTTGATTTCAGCTAAACTAACTTCCCACCTACAGTAGGGGTGAGTGTTCTAATAAAACGTTCATCCTAGCATTTATGGAGGCAAATGTGTCTTGGTGATACTAGATCTGTAAGCTTGCATGGCCTTGTTTTTTAACAGTTTACATTTGTCTATTTTTGTTGCCATTTATTTTATTCACGTCGAGTTTACTAATGTGATTGTGCTGGTGAAAGCTTTGGAATATTTCTATTTTATCTAATTCAGCTGGCCCAAAAGAACATATAACGTATAATGCTCAGTGCTTTACTACAGATAAAAGGTGAAATGACCCTACTGCAGGTGACCCAGTGGAAACAATCCTCCGATGCTCCTTAAGGCTATTCCTTACCAAGGTGATGACCTTTCTGTAGAAGCCATCTTGATTTGGGTCTGGATGTTAGTGTGCTTCAAAAATCAACAAAGAGGAGGGTGGGGTTGCTATGAAGACTATTTCGGATGGGCAGATGTTTTTCCTAGGTTTGTTCTAAGTTGAGGTGGCTTGTGTTGCCAGGATGTTTATCACTGAGTGGGGGTGCATTGGCACTGTCCAGAAGCTGTGAAGCAGGTGAAGGGCTGAACTGAACATGGGCGCATCCCTTGAGCTGTAGAGCAGTGAATCATTTATTCGAGGACTCACTCAATGAAAGCAGCAGATGTAATGTGGATGTGTAGGGCTAAAGTGTAATAATGTTTTATGAACGATAGTTCTGTGTTGCATAGGATTCACATATTCCTCATCTTTAGTAAGATGACTGGAAAATTCTGAAGTTCAGATGTCAGCCATATGCTTATGGTTAACATTTTTGCCCTTCTTGTCCAACCTCCACTAATGCAGATGGACATCTAATCAAGTATAATAAGCAGTTTATATAAGTGGCAAATGCTTTTTTTTCCTAAAGCTCATTTTCTACCATGACATTTCCTTCCATTGGGAGGCCTTTCCCTGGGAATCCTAGAGGAAGCCTTTACTTTGTGTTGCTACTCAAATTCACCACTGAAGTCCAAATACTACCACCTCTATTATCCTCTTTTGACACCCTGATTCATACCGTTGGGCATTGCTTCACTACTCTACTAAAAGAGTCAGTCAATATTTAGAAACGGCAGATTAGAAACTGTTATACAGCTAGACGCTGTCTCTAGCAGTTTATAGACTCAATGACCAGCTAAAGAAAATGCTTTAATGGGTAAATAAGGATGGGCCTTTTAAATTATTTAAAACTGTAGCGTCTTCTGGGGACTGAGAGACCAATTTAAGCATTTGTCATATTGTGCATGGTTGAGACTAGAATTCACTTTGAAGACTATAGCCAATGTAATCTTAATGGACAATGTTCATCAGTTCAGCTTTCTTGCGGCCTGTTGAGTTAAGTGTGACTGTAAACCAAGTGCCAGTCAACTACATGCAGTGTAGCAAATTTAGCCCTCCATGTTCAAAGTCTGGCTGGAAAATGGACTGCTCACTGGGCTGAAGCTCCAGCTGCTAAGCTTCCAAAAAGAACAGATGGTCAAAAGTCCCTCAGGGAGTGCTTGAAATTCTTTAACAAATCTCCAGTAATTACAATAAGCGCTGAGGCGTTGTCACTTTGTATTATGCATGCGTGCCTAGGCTGGGGTCTTGGGGGTCAGCGGAAGAGTGGGCAGAAGGGGGAAGCAATGAAGTGGGGAGGAAGCAACAGATTGGGCAGGAAATGGGAAAGCAGTGTATGAGTTGGGGACGGGATGAAGAGACATCAGAGTTTGCAACACCAGCACCATTCGGCAGAGGTGAGGGAGGGTTGGCAACGGGGAGGATTATCACACGAGGGGAGACCTCTGGAAAACGTGTACTTTTATTGAGTGCTAAAACAAAATGAAAAATAGCTTCAAAAGTGAGCAGTGAAAGAATAGAAGCCAGGCTGTCTGCGGGCAAAGTTTGTGGAACCTCAGTGGCTGATGCAGACAGCCAGTGTTCCTGCCCTTCTTGGCAAACATGATAGATTCGTATGGAATTCAGTATTTGATGGAGAAGCTCACTTGCTAGAAAGGGAAGGCTTTTAGGAAGTCTTGCATGAAGTCATGATGGTTGCAAATCAGGTAATTGGTGCGGTCGCTGATTTATACAGCTAGCAATTATAATGGTCTTACATTACATTTCTGGCCTTTATATTTGTGGACTAAAATTTGAAGCCCTGCTAGAATTTTGAACCTTCAGTTTTCACACTTTTGGGTTCACATGCTGAAAAGGAGATGCAGCAAATGTAGACTTAGTGGAAAACTTTCTATAGAAAGGGAAAAAGTTCAGCAAACAGCTGAATAAATTCCTTTGAGCGCCATTATTCACAACAGAGGGTTCAAACGCCTCTATGTTGCCACAATACCAAAAGGCGGACCAAACGCATTACTACCAGCACAGGGAGTGAGGGTCAACAACCATCTGGTTAAACTTTAAAGTTGCCTTCAAATCCTTGATCCCTTTAATTCCCCCTCGTACTTTCACCACTCTTTTTTTTTTTTTTTTTTTTTTTTCATTTTTATAAATCTTTTTATTAACATAGCTCATAGTACCGTAAAATAATATACAATGTCCAAAAAGCAGATTTGGAAATAGCGTTGTGGTAAACAAAAACGAGCACATTAGTACACAAGTGGGATATCCAATTAAATAATTACTCCCTCGCCGACCCTCTATACTTCCGCCATGGTCCCCAGATCTTCTTCCATTTCTTAATGCAGCCCCCGCTCTTGTATTTGGTTTCCTTAGCTCTTTGGCACCAATCTAGGTCCCTCCTCCACTGTTCCCATTGCTGGGGCGTCTGGGAACCCCACCCTCCTGGTAATGTTTCTTTTCGCTACCCCTGCGGCCAATGCCAGCCAGAGTTCAACATTCCCTGACCAGTCTGTGTCTCCCCTAATCATCAATAACAGCCATTTGGGCTCCATCGGAACCTTGTCACCTACAACTGCGGACATAGTGTCCGTGACCTTGGTCCAGAAAGGAACTATTTCGGGGCACTCCCATTGTATGTGGTAGAAGGGGCTTTCCTCCTAGCAAACCCCTCACGCAGAAGGCCGGTGGACTTCTGCCCCACGCGTATAGAGGTGTTTGAGGGTAATATATACGATGTAGGATTTTCAATTGGACCAGCCTAAACCTGGGATGGATTGCTATTTCACGCAGGCTCTGTATGGCGTCTTGCCAATCATCATCCTCTAGGGTACCAATATCACGGGCCCATGCCTCCTGAAGCCTCTCCAAGGGGTCTGGCATATTATTTGAGCTTTCGATAAATGGTGTAGGTGAGCTTCTCCAATATGGGGTCCAGTAGTAATCTATCTTCCAAAGGGGAATATTCCCGGATAGAGGAATCTCTACTAATATGTGAACGTAAGGCGTGTGGGAGACGTATGTAGTGGTATTGTTGAGTCGTGAAGTACCTATTGCTTCTTGAGGTAGGCAAAGGTGCGGGGTCAGATCCCTTCCAAACGTCACCCAAGTAGTCAATGCCAATCAGCCTCCACCCCCTAAAACCGGTCAACCGCACCACCTCTCTCAGTTGATCTCCAATCCATAAGGGGGTTCTACCGGTCAGTTTTTCCGTCCACCCCAGGAACTTGTTCGCCTCCATCCAACATTGAACTACCACTCTTGTGTGTACGAGCCACTCTTCACGGCCTCCGGGCATAAAGCAGGTGCGCGCTGTTGTCCCCTGGCATGACAAACCTGTCTACTCTGTAGGCCTGTTCAGAGTTCTGTATATATCCAGTCATTAACTACCTGGACCTGCGAGGCCCAGTAATATAATCGGACATCGGGAAGTGCCAGGCCCCCGTCATATACCCCTCTAGTGAGCTTGCGGTGCGCTATTCTAGGAGTCTCGCCATTCCGAATCAGCGTCTGCACCGCCTGCGAAATGCGTGTAAATACACCTGGGGGGAGAGAATACGGTGTATTTTGTAGGATGTATAGTAGCCTCGGCAGAGCGAGCATCCTAAATAATGCCGCCCGGCCCATGAGGCAAAGAGGTAATGATCGCCAGTGACTTACGTCTTCCCCGAGGCGAGCCAACTGAGGCTAAAGGTTCCTAGCGAAAAATTAGCGGGCAGGCGAGGGACAAAGGAAAGATCACCCACTTCCCCCAATTGATGGTGGAGCCGGAGTAGCTGCCAAATAACTCGAAGAGATGTAACTCCTGTGCAATCGAGTGATATGGCCGCGCCATGTACAGCACAATATCGTCGGCGTATAGGGAGATACGCTCTACCCATTTGTCAGTCAGCGCCAGGCCCCAGAAAGATCCGTCTCTCCTTACCCAATGAGCTAGCGGCTCCAGGGCTAGGGCAAAAAGGAGGGGAGACGGGGGGCAGCCCTGCCTGGTACCCCTCCTAAGGGGGAACACCCTGGACATACCACCGTTCACCCTGACCCGAGCCACAGGTTGTTCATAAAGAAGACGCACCCAACTGCAGAAAATAGGGCCAAAACCAAGTTTCCGGAGCACCATAAATAAATAGGGCCATTCAATACTATTGTATGCCGTTGATGCGTCTAACGCCATCAACGCAGTCTGTGCGTCCCCAACATCCTCTGTCATGTATAGTACGACATACAAGCGTAGCACGTTGTGGCGGGTGCTCCTACGGGGCATACATCCAGACTGGTCGACATGCACCAAATCAGGAAGAACAGATACCAGCCTATCTGCTAGGGCCTTGGCCTATACGTTGATAAGTGAAATGGGGCGGTACGAGGAACATTGATCCGCTGGCTTCCCGGCTTTATGAATGACCACAATCGTGGCTTCGCGTTGATCGGGGTGGGGGGGCCTACCCACCTCCCGCACCTCCGAATACATCTGAAGAAGGGGGTTGACCATGATGTATGCCTGCCTCTTATAAATCTCTACCGGAAGCCCATTGGGCCCAGACGCTTTACCGGACTGGAGCCTAGTTAAGGGCCTTCCCAATTTCCTCCCTCGTGAGACCCGTGTCCATGCGGTCACACTGTTCCTGGGACAATTTGGGCAGCGCAAAATCCTGCAGGAATTCAGCGCAGTCGCCTTCAGTCCTGGTGCACACCGGGGAATATACCCTTTCTAAATGAGATGCGAACGCCTCCGCTGTTTCCAAACTATTGGATACTAGGCACCCCAACACGTCCATCACCTCATCCACCCAGGAACGCTCCCTGTCGCGCAGCTCGAGCCAAGCAAGCAACTTTAGGGACTTATCCCCAACATCATACAGCCGGTGTTGTGTGGCCAGCTCGTATGCCCGTGCCTCCCCCTCAGCTAATGCTCGAAGTTCCCTCTGTTTGAGTGTCCGTCTATGACAGAGGTCAACCAGAGAGGCCATACTGGTGTCCCGCTCATCTGTTCGATTTCATTTTCAAGTTGACTGATTTGTAAGGACGCCTTTTTCTTCTGGGCCCCAAACCCTGGTCCTGTCCTCAACACCGTTTTATATGCTTCCCAAATTGTTACACGAGAGGCTACCGAGCCCCGGTTCTACGTTCACCACTCTTGTAGAGGGAAGCATTACGAACAATCTAGTGTTTGAAAAAGCACAACAGATAGTTGGGTGTAATATATTGTGCAGAATCGCTATGCTTTGAGGATCATACCCTCTCCTGCAGCCATTCCTCCAAAAAGCTTTACCAAACGCTACAGAACAAGCTCCCTCAAGAAGTACACAATCATTTAGTGAAGCAAACAGTGGAACAGCGCCCCTTTTCCCAAATGGAAAACTGAACTTATTCCAATTACACTCTGGTTCAAAAGAAGGTATTTAGAAAGTTTAAGCCCCTCAGTGAATTGAAATTAGCAAGCAAATGGTTAAAAAGATAGTCAAAATGCAACTCATGCACTCCCATCACATGAGTCCTCCGCTCTTTCAACAGGATTGTGTGTGTTCTATAGACCTTCAAGAAGCATACTTTAAAATTTTAATATAGAAGTGCAAAGTTCTTCTGAAAATAAACATTGCCAGTAGAAATTCCTCAATTTGGCTTAAAATCAGACCCAGTAATCTTTTTTTATAGTGTGTGGCAGTGTTTACCACTCATCTGAGAAAGCACCATTCAGAGACTCTTCGCTAATGAAAGCCTTGAAATCTGTTATGCTGCCTTTCCAAAAGACCATAGCTGCTGTCAATGGACTTCAGGATAAACTTTACTTCAACCCTAGGTTAATCCAACAATTGTCAATGATAATTGCTTTATATTCAGATGGCACATGTACTTCCTTTGGTGAAAAGTTTATCTTCCATGAATCTAAATGGTTCGAATCTTCTGAGGATTTTACAGTTCACGGCTTGCCACATCTCATTGTTGCAGGGGTCTGACTTACTGAATTTTCCTACTGTTTCTTGGTAGTCTTAAAGAATAATTGTACCACCAGCTATGGTGAGGTGAAGTGTGTGGTGGTTGGGCATTCTAGCATTACCCCTCTCCTCCCAAAACTGCTTGTATGCCGAGTGTTGCACAGCACTAATGTAGGGTCACAGGTAATTGTGAACCCTCTTGCCATGGACATTTGTGAGAAAATCTTGAAGTAAGGCTGTTTTGAGGCGAAGCAAGAATGGGGAAAGCAATGGCTGATAGGTTTCTTTGGGGACCACCTTCAAACCAACTCTGAAGTTGACTGCCACTTGCTACTTTAGATAGAATTTTGTCAAAGTCAAGACGTTGACAGTAATGTTGCATTTAATGTTTGGATAAATTTGTTGTATGGGGCTTGCAGTGATGTAACAAAAAAAAAAAAAAAATATCAGTACAATTCTAACCATTTGGCCCCCCAACCATGTATAACTTTTACAAAGAGGAAAATGTTAAAGCTTTCACCAGAAGTTGCTTGATAAAAATATTTCGGCTCTAGTGGCCATGCTGCTACCTCCATTTAGTAAAATCTTGTTTCCGCATATAATGAAACATTTTGTATATCAAATTTAAATTGTATGTCTAAAAAATATTTTAAGGCCCCAAAGTTTTTCAGTTGATAAACTAAGGATTGAAACAGGGTGATTCAGGGGCTTAATACTGCTACTTTGTTTTAAGTAGCCGAAATTTAACATGCATACTTTTTAGGGCACTTAAGTTCTAGTCTTAGTCATGCTGATTTTTATTTTTCAAAAATTTTTGGGGGATAAAAAAAATACTTCATGATGAAGTTAAATCATTTTGTATTCATTGTCGTTTTAATAAAAATTGGATGCAATTTCAAATGCTCAACACATACATTCTTAGCAAAAGACAGAAAAATAAACAAAAGGAAAATATATACGAAGCAGCGAAGTAGTAACACATTTCATATTTGCGGTAAGAGACAATAAAACAAACTAACTCTGACGCATGGCTGGCCAAATCCCACCCCCTTGCCCCAGAGTCCGAGAATGGAAGCCTCTGTTTCGTAAACCTAACCGAAAAATCCCCACTCCTTTTTATACAGCAAGAGGTGTCTGTTTACTGCATTCTCGGGCAATGCATAAGCAAGCAGTTAAAATTGGAATAGAAATAATAGTGGCTGCATGTTAACTAGCATCTTGTTTAGGGCTCAGCATATCTTGCAATCAACTGTAGATCACATTGTAGAAACTGCTGAGCTATATCCAATGCAAAAGAACAATTGAAGGACCGAATGCTGCACAATGTCAAACACTCACCCGAATACAGAGATCTGGGACTAAATCGTTTTTTTTGCTCCCCATGCCTTTTAAGGTCAGACCCAGCCATATGCAAATCAGTCGTGACCGTGGGGAACAGTCCAGCCAAAACGGCCAGGCCCTCCCAAGCTAGCTTGACTCCAGTGGCATGGAGAGCACGGGACCAACGTCTTGGAATACCCGTCCCACTCTGGGTGACCAGTCCACCCAGCACTGATTTAGAAGTTGACAGCTAGCAAACATTTGAATTATGTCTGAAGCATGCAACCCACGTCTTGGACATTCACTCCTGTTGCTGGTTTCATTACCCCATTTACTCCTCTCCAGCGTAGTGTTAATAGAGACTTTATCGTAAATACTCTTACTTGTAAATGCTTCCAGTATTATGCAGTAGGTTGTTTACTAGTTGTTATGCAGCAAAAGTACTAAAACCTTAGTGATTAGCAGTCTTGGCAGTAAGCCAATTATACAAAGTGCCAAGACCAAGCAACTGAATCCAAAAAGATTGGTTTTAAGAATAGGTTGCCTCAAAGGGGTGAATGAAAATGTATAGATGATATCTGGTGTGCCGAGAAGACGACACCCCTTCATTTTAAGTATATCCATTATTGTCTCAAAACGTACCCTCTTAGGTCAGAGTGTCTACATTGCAATAATGTACAATTTTCCCTTACGGCTATTTGATACACATGTATTGTGTAGCAAAGTGCCCCTTTTTGCATGGTTACCCCATGCTTTTTGCCTGAAATCGGATTCTTTTTGAGTATGCTAGGACTCCCTACCAATCAGTTTCCCAGTGTGAGTGTTCGTTCCCAAAACTGTACCTTTGTTTTCACAATTGGCACACCTCTGGCTCAAATGCAAGTCCCTTGTAAATGGTGCCAGTGGTACCAAGGACCTTGTGACCAGAGAGGGCCTCATAGGGCTGCAGCACCTATTGTGCCACCCTCAGAGACCCCACACCAAACACAATCACACTGCCATTGCAGACTGTTTATTTTGGTTCAGACAAAACCTAAAGGATGACATGGCACACATTCTGTGTGCCATGCCTGTAAATCATTGCCTGTGGCATAGGTAAGTCACCCCTTAGCAGGCCTCACAGCCCTAAGGCAGGGTGCACTATACCACAGGTGAGGGCATAGCTGCATAAGCAATATGCCCCTACAATGTCTGTGCCATTCAGACATTGCAGTGATGCCATATTCAGTACATGGGCTGGGAGGTTGTCATTATGAACTCCACAGCTCCATGATGGCTTTACTGAATGCTAAGGAGTTTATCAAACTCATCAGCATAATAAACTCACACTAAAGCCAGAGTTGGATATATTACAAAATGCACTCAGAGGGCATCTTAGAGATGCCCCCTGAAAAACAATCAACTCACTTGTGTCCAGCTGACTGATGTGCACCAGCCTGCCACACACAGACCTGTTTCTGACCCCCTGAGGTGGGAGCCCTTGTTCTCTCGTGGGCCAGGGACAAAGGCTGCTTTGGGTGGAGGTACCCAACACCAAACACCAAGCAGGAACAGCATTCAGGGCGGTGGGCCCCCAAAGGCTTCCTACCCTTTGATATGCTGGCCAGGAACTCTCCAGATAGTGGAGATGTGTATCCCCCTCCCCCCACCCGTTCCGCCCCTCCCATGACCAAGCCCCACTTTTGGTGGCAAGGTCAGCGGAAAGATTAGTATTCAGCGGTGTGTCCCCTCTCGTCCAGGACCACCCCATATGTGCCCTGGACCGAGGTGACCCCCTCCTTAAGAAATCATCCATCTTGAATGGAAGGACTCAACCTAACCAGGTTAGGTGAATGCTCCCTCCCCAAATGGAAGGGACATTCTAAGGGTGTAGTCACCCATTGGCTACCATCTGTCTGTCCCTGTAACGCTCCTAAATTCAGTATTTACGGGCACCACTGAACCTTGATCCTCAGATTCCTGCAACCTAAGAAGACTGAAGAAGACTCCATGTAGCAAAGCAGGAAGACACCTATTGCCATGGTCGCCAGCCCTACCGGCCTGTCTCTTGCTTCTCGCGCCTGCCAGGAAGACAGCTGCTCCGTGGCCATTAACTTCCAAGAACCCCAGGACAACTCCCACTCTTCAATAAAGACCATATCTCCTGTGGACAGCGGCTATGTCCAGAATACCCCCAAACCAAGTATTCAGATTCAGGTGGATCCGCGATCCCTGCCCACTCTGCACCAGACGCCCACGACCCGAGTTAGTGGCTCACCTGTCCAGTGAAGTCTCCCCGGCGATCCTAACCTAGTCTCCATTGGTGGCTGACCTCTTCTGGACCCCACGAAGTCACCTGCAGTCTCTACACCAAGGGTCCCTCTGGCCGCGTCCGGCTCCAGCCCAGGAGATCCGACACCACAATGCAACCCTACATCCTCAGCCCTCTGGACTAAGGGAGCTCAAACAACGATGCCCGACCTCCCCGAGTCCTACAACTTTACTAACGAGCCGGTGGTCGCCTTAAGCCAGCCTCCTGGTCAGAGCCTACAGCCTCTTTGTGTGACCGACAACCTCCATTGAAATGTTTTGGACGTCCGATGCTGATTTTGCACCCGGCAACCCTGCTCTTGTGCCACTGGTGACGTAGCTCTGGTGATGCTTTGTGGCCTAATTCACCACCCAAGTGTTCAGTTGATGTGTTCAACCTCATACCAGTGCATCAGATTCTAACTCAGTGGGTGAGCAATGCTGTGCTGGGTAATGTATCCTGTTTACACATACTTGAATTGACTCTTGGGTTTAAGATGTTTGGGTTATACGACCAATTAGGAATTCTAAGCAAAATGAAGTGATGGGTCTCCATGCAAGCGTATGCATTTACGATGACTGTGGAAATATTCTGAATAGGGAGCATTAACTTTTAGCCCAGTTGAGAAAAAAACTGTTTAAAAGTAAACTGGAATTTGAACGTAGATTAAGACCGTTATGAATGTTGAAAAAATAGGTAGCATTTCGTTTTTTTTATTTAATCAAGTAAATGTGCTAAATGTAAATGTTTTCAAATTCCTGATACCTTTGTAATTAACTGAAGATTGAATTCTTTTTAGCCCTATTGCCGTCGTCCAGCAGCACTGTCGCCACTATCATGGATCAAGAGCTTTCTCCAATCATTCGGAGAAGAGAGCCTGAGGTCCGATTTATAGATTTACACAAGATAGCGTCCACGTCATTTGTGAAAAAGTAGGTTGAAGTGCATTTCTTTCACCATGCTTCATTTGAATCGCTTCTTGTCTCATTTAAGATTTTTCTGTTCTGTAGGAGTGTCCTCAAACCGCATTTGCAAGTCGATGATTATGCACCTAATGTCTTTGATGCTTCTTTGTTCACCCGTATCCTGACCTTCCGTAAATTCCACTCAAATTTGCCATGTGATCTGTAACCAGTAATGACTGTTTTTGTCCCCTCACTAGCCTTCGCATGCCCTACATGCCACACCTTGTTTGTGCCACTGAGTGAGGGCTGGAACGTGCCACGTGGTTTCCTCGTGACTGACTTGGGCTTCTTTTGCGTGTCTTCTTTCCATCTTCATTGTTTTCAATTTCGCTTTAGATTCAATGAGCTAAGCTGTTGACTTGGGTGTTTTTGTAAAGAACCGCTCGTCTACTTTGGGTTACTTTAGGCGCTCAACTATTCACTAATTTAAACAGATCGGGAGATGAAGCAAGTAAAAGTCCATTTGGATGCAATATATTTTTCAGATATTTTTTTGCAGGTGAAGATCATGTTTCTGTACAATGCCCGTTAGAAACGTTCTAATTTAGTAGTTTTAATTGAGGATTTTTATTCAGTTATGTACGGAAATGAGTGCTGAACAGTTTGGCTCTCAGTGTGCTCACTGAGTCAGTACCGTATATTTGGAGTAACATTGTTGAATTAGAAGTGTGGCTCAATGGTTACAGCGGCAGACCCTGATGCAGAGGTCTAGCCCGGGACCAGGGTTCAATTCCCCGTCTTGGGCTCAAAAATTCCACAGACCTGATAATTCTCGCCTCGGTGCATATTCCAATCATGGAGTCCCACTCTGCAACCCTGGGCAGTAGCTTGCGTAATCTCCACAACGGCCCCCACAAGGCTAAGGATGCCTGGCCTCCACCTTGGGGGTTCCCAGGAGTTGACGCCTCACAGGGAAAGCCAGGATGGGTTTCACAGCAGTATTCGTACCCTTGCGGGTGAGTAGATTTGCTGTTGGGGCATAGTTTGGTGCTAGTCTTTGCAGGCATCCAGGGTTTTGGTTCGAAGACCCTTTTGTGTGAAGCGGAGTTCAAAATGTTATTCTTGAGACTACTGTAACCAGCAAAGGCCTTTCAAGGCAGGCTTAACATGGTTACATTTCCAAAGGTTGGAACACATACAGTATTTACTTAAAGAGTAAATGAACGATTTGCAGTAAAGAGAATTCTTTATGCTTCCTTTTTTATGATTTAGCAAGAGCTGTAAGCAGGCTAGAAATCTGACCTGCCTCCTGGGTTTCCCAAGGGAGGAGAGAATCTTGAAAAACCACCTTGAGTTGTAAACTTGTAGGTGCGATTTAAAATCCGATGCTAAAGTTCAGAGTCTCGATCACATTGGAAGAAATGTGCTCTGTAGTAAACTGAATTATGTGGTGTTGTGACACTACACTCTGTAATGGTACAAAAGGGGGTGGTGATGGACGGAGCATCAGAACCAATCAAACACTCACACCCAGTCAACAGATCTGGGTTTGATCCATCACCGTTCTTTAGCCCACTCTGCCACTCCAGTTCAGACATGGCCATATGCAAATCAGTCTGACCCTGTGCCTCATGGGAACAGTCCAGCCCGAACTGCCAAGCCATGCCTTCCCTGGACCGGAAACAAGCTTCCTAGGACCAGTTTCTGGCATTTCAGCCGTCTTCAGCCAGGCTTGCTTGATGCTTGGTTCCAGTCCAGGGAGGACCAGGCTTGGCAATTCGGGCTGGACTGTTCCCATGAGGCACAGGGTCAAGACTGATTTGCATATGGCTGGGTTCAAACTGGAATGGCACAGTGAGCAAAAAAACGATGGATTTAGGCCCAGATCTCTGTACTGGGGTGAATGTATGACATTGTTCTGCATTCTGTCCATCAACTGTTTTTGCATTTGTCACCCGAGTGGGACGGGTATGCTCAGACGTGAGTCCCGTGCTCTCCATGCCACTGGAATCAAGCTATCCTGGCTGAAGAGGGGTGAAACCCCGAAACCGGTCCTAGGATGCTTGATTCCAGTCCAGGGAGGACCTGGCTTGGCAGTTCGGGCTGGACTGTTCCCATGAGGCACAGGGTCAAGACTGATTTGCATATGGCTGGGTTCAAACTGGAATGGCATGGTGAGCAAAAAAACGATGGATTTAGGCCCAGATCTCTGTACTGGGGTGAATGTATGACATTGTTCTGCATTCTGTCCATCAACTGTTGTTTTTGCACTACACTCTGTAATGTCACAATCTCCATCAGGTACAGTTGGACTTCTTTGATAAAACCTGTAGCTCAGCTCTGGGTAGCTGTGATTCAGAGCAGTCAGGCTTAACTCATAGAAAACAAGTGTAAAGCATTTAGCTGTACCAAAACAGTCAATGAGTAGAAAACACCACACAATGGAAATCTGATACCAACTTATGCAAAAAGTGTATTTTGTCGTAAGTTAGATACCAAAATAACAATCTGTTGAGCGAACCTAGAGATATACATTTTTTGAAGGTACGTTATTCACTGTAGTTCACTTTTAAGAAATGCAATAAACTGTTGTGGGCAGTTTAATAGTTCTTACCCCATTGGCTACTGTGGCTATTTCTCTCTCCTTGGACAGGCTGCAATGAGCTGGGAGCCAGTTAAGGGAACCACTAAGGTCCAGGGATACAGTTACCTGTCAGGGCAAGCAGTCTTAGTCCTCAGTGCACTTTTCCCCTCTACCACAGTCCAAACAAGAAGTGATTCTGAGGATGCTGAAGAGAAGCGGTCAGTGTGCTTGGGGGTCACCCTGGTATTCATGAGCGTCCGAAGCAGTCTCTAGCCTCAGGAATTAATCCACTTTGCAGCAGGAATGTCCACTGCAGGTCCAGTTGCCACTGGTTAAACGATCTCCCATTTCCATCAGTCTCAGCGGTGGCTTACAGGCAAGAAAAGTGTTTTTTTCTGGGAACCGGATCCACTTCGGCAACAAGTCCCACAGACTTGGGGACAACTTAGAAATGGTGGAAATCTCTCTCAGCTGCACTTCGGCAGCCAGTGGCGGTCAGGCGTTCCTGGGCAACTGGTCTGTGGAGTGCAGAGTTCCTTAGCTTTTGGTTGTCCTGAAGCTTAACAGGAGGCTAGCCAACTAGCTCTGGAGTCACTTCTTCAAAAGTGGATTTTTTTTCAGCTAGTGGGCACAGCATGCGGAGTCGATTTTGCAAGTCCCTCCAGTTCAGCAAGTGAAGTTGTTTTTGTTGCAGCCTGTCTTTGCTCGGTACAGGTAGCAGCAGGCCTGACTTTATTATGTTGTCTTTCAAGTTGTGTAGTGATTTAAGTTAAGGGCTGGGTTGCCTAGAGGTTCTACTTTTATGCCAATTTCAGGTTTGTAGTTTGAAAAGGTGGGGGGGGGTGAAGCTTATCGGTTGGTGCTCCCCATACATCACTGCCGGTTTTGGGTGAGGAGCACCGGCCGACCACAGTTTTATTACACTTAGGTGTTACGGGTTCCTTTGGGGACTACGTGTTTACTTTATTTACTGGTAGTGTTACTGTGTGTCTGTTCGTATTACCCTGTCCGGTTTATTTTTTCAACACGCCGCCCTCTTTACGGACAGTCACGCGCATATCTTGTATGTATTTGGGCGGAGAGCTTTATATTTAGAACAGGCGCCCGCTTTTATGTTTTTTTAATTTATTACTATGCTGCCCGCGCCTGCTCCACAGGTTGCAACCTGTAATGTTTTATGTAAACAAGCGCTGTGCTTTGTTAAACACCTGTTTTCATGTTTATGGGCTCCATAGTCTTTCCCTGGCTGCAGCCTCCAGTCTTTGCACTCTCAGCACTCATGCTGTTGTGTGTTATGCATGGGTGCCGTGCTACATGTTTTAGCACAGCGCCTTTTTTTTTTAGCTCAATCCTGCTCTACATTCCACCATGGCACGTCCAGCTCATCTTGACACCAAACAGGGCCACCCACGCTCCACAACACTAACTAAAATGAAGTCACATCGGACAAACGTTCGCACACTTTGACCAGCCTGTTCTGGGTTTCCTGGAGGGCAACTGAGAGGCTCATACTTATCTGAAAGAGACTATTAGTCATAGATTCCTTACCTTAGAATTACCCCCAGGTGTCAGACTGGATCCGGAGAAGTGTTTTCGTAGCAGTACCCCTGCGCGTCGGTAGGAGGCATTGTCGACTCTGCGTTCATAGTTGTGTTTGCCGGGATGACGCTACCGTATCTACTTGGCCGCCGTGCGCTGATGTCAGTTCTTTCTTTTTCCACACCAACCAGCGCAGATCCCGAGAGAGCAGTACCCCATGTCACTTTTTGACTAAATCTTTTTTGACTTTTGTTGACTTCTTTTCGAGTCGTGTTGACTTCTGGTGCACGTAGGGATGTCCCGTCGTACTGGCTTCAAGGTGGGACGCTTGTCACATATTGATGTCTGATACGGCCCCTCACCTTGTGTGCCTCTGTTGTCTGGAGCGCGACCACAACCCAAAGTTGTGCTCCGGCTGTCAGGCCATGAACCCAAAGTCTTTGCGGGAGCGGTCCCGAAAGCTTCTGGAGGCCCGGCTTTCTGCTCCGCTCGAGGTCCCAGTCAAGAGGGAGGTCGCAGGACTGGTCACAGAGCAATCACCACCACTCATCGTCTTCGGGTAAGTCGAAGCACAAAAAGAAGGTGAAAAAGCAATGTAGCTCTTCGCGTTCTCCCCGTCCGTTGGCTGGCGTGACCCAGGATGCGGCTGGTGGTCGTCCTGCGGCTCTGCCTGCGGAGCCTACTGGGTTGGCTCCGAACTTACCTCCTTTTCCAACAGCCAGAGCGACCCCTGCCCAACTTAGTAGTTTTTACGAAGCCCTTCATTCCATCTTTGGGCAGCCTGACTGTTGGCGCTCCTTCGGGCCCTGCGGACTCTGCTGGGGGTTCTAGGCCTTTGGACCCGGCAGCTCCGGCCGCAGGGCCCCCAGCGATCTAGGCCTGTTTCCAGATTATCGCCGGTCGACCTTACGAAACCACCTCCGGCGTTGAATCCACTGACGACACCTCCAACGCCGGCTGGGTCCCCAGCCGACGTCGACCCTGGCCTCCACCCTGACCTGAACACTGAGCTGGACCGGCGCCGGCCTGTACTTTTGTGCCACTGTTCTATCCTGGCGTTCCCTATCGCCCTGAGTGGCAGCCAGAAGAGGGCGAGGAGGACTGGGAGGGGTCTGTTGACCCTCTAGCTGACCAGTTGTGTGAACCAGACTAGAGAGAGGAGTTGGGGGATGGCAGTGGTCTGGACACTTCACCAGACCATGGTATGCCTACTCCCTCTTCCTTGGCTATGGATCAGGGAGCCCCATACGCAGTGGTGTTGCGTAGGGTGGCTGAGGCCTTTAACCTTGAGCTTCCTACGGTGGCGGTCAGGACCAACCTCCTGACCGAGGTGCTTCATCCGGCAGCCTGCTGCCGTTCAATGAGGCCCTCACTGACCTCCTTCTGGACGCCTGTTCCAAACCCAGCACAGCGGCTCCTGTGGATAGGGCGATTGCACAATGCCACTGCCCGGCCCTGGGCGACCCAATTTTCCTCTCCCAACACCCTACCCCTGAGAACTTGGTGGTCCAAGCCTCTACCTCTAAGGGCGCATTCTGTACTTCTCCCCCCCCGATAGTCCATCCAAGAAGCTGGATCGTCTTAGGAAGAAGAGGTTTTCTTCCACCAGCGTAGGACTTCGGTCGGTTAACACCACATGTCTCTTGGGCTGTTGCACCCACTCTGTGTGGGACGCGGATGCGCAGGTGCTGCCGCAGTGTTCGGAGGAGGCCCGGGCCACACACTCCCGTGCAGTCACTGAGGGCAGAGATGTAGCAAAGTTTGCTATAAGATTGGACTGGACACCGCAGACTTGCTAGGCAGAACGATTTCAATGTCAGTAGCCCTGAGATGCTGCACCTGGCTGAGGTCCACTTGTTTTTTTAGGGCGATGTCCAATTTGCCCTGCCCTTTGATAGGCCGTAGCTTGTTTGGCAACAAGGCAGACAATGGGCTAAAGTTCTTTAAGGATTCTAGGGCTATGGCCAGATCCTTGGACCTCGTGTCCATCTCTTGTCCCGCGATGTCTGTTTTTCGCCCCTTTAGTGGCTACGGAAGTGGTGCCCCAACACATTGTGCAGGCCTGTGACTCTGGACGGAAGCTGGTCTGCCTATGCTGGGCAGGGACGTGGGACCCAGAGCCGTGGGTTTGGGGGCCATCGGGCAGGCCAGTCCACCAGCGCCCCCCTCTGCAGCAGTCTCCAAACCTTCCTAGTCCGACCCTCCTGGGCCATCCGTTGCCAGTGGGCGGTAGGATCTGCCATCATCTCCCCCACTGGCAGAACATCACGTTGGACAGGTGGGTTTTGCAGATAGTCCGAAGGGGCTACTCCCTCACCTTCGAGCCTACCCCTCCATCCCTGCCAACTACATTACATCGCATGTCGGAGGATCACTTGGCCCTTCTCCGCCAGGAAGTTTTGGCTCTTTTGGCCAAGGGAGCCATCAAGCGCGCCTGTGCCAGAAGTAAGTTGTGGTAGCTATTCCCACTACTTTCTGGTACCCAAGAAGGACAAAGGCTTGCGTCCCATCTGAGATCTCCGAGACACTAACTGCTTCCTCCGGAAGGGGAATTTCAAGATGTTGACATTGGCTCAGGCTCTCTGCTTGTGACCCTAGAGACTGGATGGTAGCGTTGGATTTGCAGGACGCCTACTTCCACATCCCCATCCTGCCTGCTTACATGCGTTGCCTGCGGTTCATGGTAGGCCACAGAGGCGCAACTAGAGGCAAATTTAGGGGGGGGGGAGGGGCTTAAGAAAAAATTTCGGGGGGGGGCTGAATCTTTAAGCAATAGGCAGAGTGGAGCTGCGGAGCTGCAAGGGCTCTTAGGGGTGAAACAGCAAGGCCTCACTAACATGCACATGGTCTTTTAAAGACCTGAGAAGTGCTTGGGTGCGGCTGTGTGTGCCCGGGAAGCTTTCTCATCCCGGGCTGCCACACACGACGGTGGTTGGGGGGGGGGGGGGGTGCTGAAGCCCTTTGAGGCCAATGGGTGTTGCGCGCCTGGTAGGCCACGAGCATTTTCAGTTTCCCGTGCTCTCCTTTGGCCTTACCAGCGGCCCACGGGTGTTCACGAATGTGATGGTGGTGGTTGCAGCTCATATGCGCAGATAAGTGGTTCCAGTCTTCTATCTCGAAGATTGGCTGTTGAAGGCGGGCTTGCCCCAGGCTGTCGTCTCCCACGTCAGGGGGGCGGGGAACGGTGCGTTCATTTGGTCTATGTAGGCAATACCAATATCCCTTGCGCTTATTTGTACTTGCTTTTAAAGTAATTTTAAATATTTTACGTATTTGTTTCTATATACATGAGATATGTACCTAGGTAAAGGTATATCCACCTCACCTGAGTTCTGTACCTCTCCCACTACCCTGGGTACGAGGTTTGCTATACATCTGTCGAATAATTGTCTTGACGCTACAGTTTGATGTCGCTTTCTCTTTCCTTACCTTGTCCCCCTTTTACCTAGGTGGAGAAACACTGCGGGTTCCTGAATTTGGGACCAGGCATTCACATATTGAACACCCCCCACATATAGGGGGATCAACTCTAGGTCCTCATCTTGGGTACCACTCTTAGAGATTTTGGTCCTGAAGAAGTGCCGCTCGATTTTGGGGCCCCAATGGTACGAAACATGTCGACCACATACACACAAGAGCTCCCTTGGTACCTGAATACCTTCTGGTAGCCCCACTGCTTTTACTTAGTCCCGGTCCTATCTCTGAATTAAAACGTTCATAGGTCTTGTGCCTATTTTAAATCACTGAGTCACTTTACACACACCAGTATTGACTTAATTTGAGGTCACACACACCATTCACATACGGCGTCAGCAGATCAAAAGAACTCCGCCAAAGATGCCACCAGGCCTGTCAGACATTGCAGCGCCGGTTTGACGAGGAGCGCCCTATGATGAAGCATGACACCCTAACAGGTGTGTGAGGGCATTACGATCTGAAATAGAGATCCCCCAGCTACTCAAACAGTAGGCAGTTAGTGGTTCACAGTACATCTGCCTCATAGAGGAACTAACTCCTTTCTTTGATTTAAATGTCGTCTCCCACCTCCAGACTACGGCGGACCTCCTGCATTTACTGGGGTTCACTATCAATGTGCCGAAGTCGCACCTGAATCCCTCTCAGAAGCTCCTTTTCATCGGAGCAGTTCTGGATACAATGCAGTTTGTTTCTGGCTTATCCTCCCGAACAGCAAGTCTGGGATTATTGGGCTATGATTCCGATCTTTCAGCCTCAATCCCAGTTTTCGGTCAGAATGACCCTGACGCTGCTGGGCCTCATGGCGTCCTGCATCCTGCTGGTGGATCATGCCAGGTGGCATATGCGGGCTCTGCAGTGGGACCGGAAGTTCCAGTGGGCACAGTATCAGGGGAATCTTTCCGATTGCGTCCAGATCTCGGAGAGCACTGCACACCAATTTCAGTGGTGGCTAACGAACCATGATTGGGTCAACGGCAGATCTCTCTCCCTTCCCCAACCACAGTTCACAGTGGTGACAGATGCCTCCCTTCTGGGATGGGACGGCCACATGGGAGAGGTGGAGATCAGAGGCTTCTGGTCTCCGGCGGAGTCCGGGCTCCACATAAACCTTCTGGAGCTTCAGGCGACTCGTCTTGCACTGAAGGCATTCCTTCCCTCTGTCCAGGGAAGAGTAGTGCAGGTGTTCACGGACAACACCACCGCCATGTGGTTTCTGCAGCAAACAGGACGGGGTGGGGTCGTGGACCCTATGTCAAGAGGGTCTAGGCCTTTGTACATGGCTGGAACATCAGGGCATATCTCTGGTGGTTCAACACCTGGCAGGTTCACTGAATGCCATGGCGGACTAACTCGGCCGCAGGTGCATGATGGATCACGAATCTTCACCCCGAGGTGGTGCAAGGTCTCTTTCAGCAGTGGGGAGAGCCTTAGTTAGATCAATTTGCCACCGAAGAGAATGCGCAACGTCAGCAAGTCTGCACATTGGAATTTTCAAGGCGGCAGTGGCTTGGCGCTCCTTTTCGTCGCGAGTGGAGTTGCGGTCTTTTATACGCCTTTCTGCCTATACCACTTCTGCCCAGAGTGCTGAAGATCAAGTGCGACCCGGCATAGTCATTCTTGTGGCTTCGGATTGGGCACGAAGAGTTTATTTGCACCTCTTGCCACTGCATTTGGAGATATCAATTGGCATAACCTTTGCTGGTGGAGAATCTGAAACGTTTGAAGAGTATTGGCGAGCTGAAGATGAATGTATAGGTGTGATGAGAGGATCTGGTTAGTCTCTTTGATCTCGTACAACTTTTTGATCTTCACTGGTGAGAGCTGGCACAGTGTCTAGGGTAAGGATGCGAAGGTGCATGTTGGCATGGATGATTTCTAATCTGATTCCTAGAACACCATTTTGATCAGGGTACAGTCTTTAAGAGCTCTGACTCCTAATTGCACATGGTAGTGGTACAGGAAGCACCAGTGCTGCATGAAGCAGTACTGTAGGGGCCACATTCTCTAGAGTGTGAGCTGAGACAGAGAATACCCTCCTGAGCAGTCCATAGGTACTGGAGTATTCAGAGTTTAGTGTACCTGAACCACTGAAAGATGAAAGTGACACGTCCAGACAACCAGTTTAAAAAGACCTTTTTTTCGCCGCTCAGTGTGGCCCCAGTGTAATTAGTAGGTAGTACCTCAGTGCTGCAAATAAAAAGGAGGGATTGGCCAGGAATGGGGTCTTGGCAGCCCATTGGGAGTTGGCTGCGTTCTGAATACCGTTGGAAAGGTGTTGGTCTGTGGGGGTGTTTAGGGCAGACCCTGCGGCCAACGTTACACTGCGCACTGCTGAAGGGCCCCCAGGCAGGAGTTGAGCTGGGTGACCAATTGGCCCTCGTGACATTCTTTCCTCTTACAGCGATGAGTAGTTCTTATCGGGCAGACAGTAAGTCATTTTCTATCTCCAAAAATAGATGAGGGTGGGGCCCGCACACTCCAGTTGCGTGCATTCTACATTGGACAATACTTCACAGGCTGCATCAGTTTATTCAGTAAGTTCACAGGATGGACATCAGCTTGGCAAACCTGCTCAGCAGGATACATCAACAAGTGCATGAATGGGAACTCCACCCTCAAATCCCTTCTCTCTGACTTCCATCATTTGGGGTTACCGCAGCTAGACCTATTCGCCACCGCGGAGAACGCAAAATGCCCATACTTTGCTTCCAGACTCCCACACTTTGCTTCCAGACTCCCACAGTCTATAGGCCATGTATTTTGGATGAATTAGTTCGGGATATTAGCTTACTATTTTCCGTCTCACCCACTCTTCCCGTTCGTTGTTTGGAAGTTGAGACTGACATCCCTCACTCTCATCCTAGTAGCTCTAACCTGGGCACGCCAGACCTGGTTCCCCACTCTGCTCAAAAGCTCCCTAATTTTTCATGAGAAGCTTCCCATCCGGCCAGACATTCTTTCCCAAAATCAAGGCCCTCTCAGGCATCCCAACCCACAGCTGCTCACTCTTGTGACATGGCTCTGAAGACTTAGAATTCGACTACCTAAATCTCTGCAGATTGAGAAGCACGCCGGCTCACAACCAGGGCTGTATATGCTGCTAAGTGGAAAATGTTCGTTAAAAATGTCTCCCCATGAACGTTGGCACCCTCACAGCCTCTCCACAGGACATTCGGTTACTCTCTTCATTTACACAAGTCTGGTCTCACTATACAAGTCTTTCAGACTTCATTTAACCGCGGTAGTGCTTTACCTTCAAAATAGACGGCGCACTTCACTTTTAAGATTCCAAGTTAAGGCTTTCATAGAAAGACCCAAATGGGTTTTCTCACCATGGGCGCCCCCGTTCTGGTGTGGAACGTTCCCATAGCACTCACTAGACTAATAGGTACTCCTCTTGAGCCACTTTACTCTTTCTTACAGCAATTTCTTCCTTAGAAGGTGGCCTTCCTCGCGTCTATTACTTTACTCTGGTGTGTCAGTGACGTACATGCTCTCACTTTAGACAAACTTTTCCTCCAAGTGCTTGAAGATAGTGATCCTCAGAACCAACCCTAAATTCCTACTCAACGTAGTCTCCAGTTTTCATCTTATTGAAACTATAGAACTCTTGGTGTTCTTCCCACATCCAGATTCTGTAGTGGAATATCTCTAGCGGACATTTGCAAAACATCTATTTGGTCCATCCCTCACACATTCGCAAAACATTGTCATGAGTGATGTAATATTTGAGGTCATAAGCAGTGTATTGCGGGGCATAAGTAATAGTGTAGAGCTTTATGTAGCTATAACTGCTGAATTTCACTGGTTTTGTGCGAGTGACTTCTGAGCTTAACTAGAACGTCCCTGTAACCTTTGTTTTTTTTTCACTGAATGGTGTGTGTACGTATATACACACACACACGTGTGTGTTTATAAAGTGCCTTGTGGGCAGGACACTTGAGTGCTACTGACTAATAGTGAACAGACACTGGAAAAGAACTAGAATAACCGGCACAAAAGTATTCCTGTGTATGTGTACATCTAATTCTAAATTCCTCACCTTGTGATTCTCCCCTGCTGCCAGACTGGGTAGAAGTGGTGCAATCTAATTTCCTCAGGCTTCCTCCTAAGGACATGACACATTGTCATATGTATGTACCACCTCCGCGTGTGTCCATTGTTTCTCTCTCTCACGTGATTTCCACTGAAATCAAATGCACTGAATAGTCCTTCACACGCGTGGGGATCTCAGAGCACTTCTCTAAAATACACCTCAAGTGTTGATGTTTGCCTTACTTCAGGAAAGCCAATGCTAGAACATAATTTTGTTTAAAATGTTTTGCAGCCTATAAAGAGGGCTATATTGCAGGGCTGGGCGGAATTTGCGGAATGCCTCTTCGCGGAATTTTGAAAAAAAATTGTGGCAATCGAGCGCACAACCTGAGGGACCGTGTGCCCGGGACTGGGGTCCCTCGTGCTTGGGCAGGCCCCCCGATCTCCCCGGCCTGGCTGCGTTGAGAAGCAGGGACCGGCCCCGGCCTCCTTATTTTTGGTCAGGGCCTGGGATCCCACGGCCTGCGAAGTGTCCATCTGCCCGGGACAAGAGACACTGGTGCAGAGCCCCGGAGCCCTGCAAGGGCAGGCGGGAGCCCTACCGCTATGGCTCGGTGTGGGCAGCTGGGAGTCCTTTCGGTCCCGGCCATCTGGTCGCACCTTTACCTCGGCCATCTGGTCGCGCGCAATGCTTTCTAATTTGGCGACCAGATGGCCGTGCCAGCCTGGAAGTCGCGATGAGGGCTCATTTGACTCCCGGATCCCAGTCAGGGCTCCAGGAGGTCGGGCGCATCCGCGCCTAGGATCCCCTCCGTCACTCGGAGCGCGCGGGTTACAAGAAAGGTGGGTAGCCTTCCTCCGGATTAGTAGGTGCAGGGTATGCCGGGACACCCCTCCTGGGGATGGCGGTTCTCAGGCGGGGACCAGATGGGCCAAGCCTGGACGACACTTCCCCGGGGCGTCCGGTGCTCCCTCCTCCATCCCGCGGCGAGGCAAAGTGCCCAGGACGGGCTCCATGGGTCCCCCGGGCGTCCGGGCCCCGGGAGCTCCGCCGGGCCTCCCATGCCTGAGGCCCGGCGTGGGGTCTACGAGCCCCCCGAGCCCCGCAGCCCCGGAGCCCCGCAGCCCCGCAGCCCCGCAGCCCTGCGTGGGCAGGCCAGAACCCTAGCGCGAAGGCTCGGGGTTGGACAGATGGGAGTCTTTTCAGTCCTGGCCATCTGGTTGCACCTCTCCCCTCGGCCATCTGGTCGCGCGCAATGCTTTCCAATGGGGCGACCAGATGGGCGGGCCGGCCTGGAAGTCCCGATGAGGGTCCATTCGCCTCGCGGATCCCAGCCAGGGCTCCAGGAGGCCGGGCGCGTCCGCGGCTAGGGTCCCCTCCGTCACTCGGAGCGCGCGGGTTACAAGAAAGGGGGGGTAGCCTTCCTCCGGATTAGTTGGGGCAGGGTGTGGCGGAAGACCCCTCCAGGGCTGGTGGTTCTTTGCCGGGGACCAGATGGGCTACGCCCGGGCAACATCCTCCCAGGCGTCCGGGGCTTCCCTCCTCTAGCCCGCGACGTGGCAAAGTGCCCAGGGACAGGCTCCACGGGTCCCAGGCAGTCCTCCCCCCGGGGCGCCCGGGCCCAAGAGCTCAGTCGGTCCTCCCCGTGCCTGAGGCCCAGCCGCTGTCCCTGAGCCCCCCCCCCCCCCCCGGGAAGCAGAGCCCACCGAGCCCTTGGATCAGGCGGGAGCCCTACCGCTATGGCTCGGCTCTGGGCGGGCAGACGGGAATCCTTTCAGTTGCCGGCCATCTGGTCGCTCCTTTCCCCTCGGCCATCTGGTCGCGCGCAATGCTTTCCTATAAGGGGGGCCAGACGGCTTGGGTGGCCTGGAAGTCCCGATGAGGGTCCATTCGCCTCCCGGATCCCAGCCAGGGCTCCAGGAGGTCGGGTGCGTCCGCTCCTAGGGTCCCCTCCGTCACCCGGAGCGCGCGGGTTACAAGAAAGGGGGGGGTAGCCTTCCTCCGGATTACTAGCGACAGGGTACTCTGGGACCCCTCTCGCTCCTCAGCCGGCAGCTGGATGGGCCCGGATGCCGCCCCAGCCCCGGGTCTGTCCCGGGGCCTGCCGCATGGCAGGGTGCCCGGGACTGGGTCCGGAGGGCCCGGGGAGGCTTCCTCTGTGCCTGCGGTCCTGGGAACCCCGGCTGGATCCAGGGGCCGGGCCCCTGGTCGGGGTCTCCGGCCCCGTCCCCCGGCCTGCGGCACTGCCAAAGGCCCGGGACGGGGTTCCGTTGTGGCCGGGGAGCCTCCCCTCGCTGGATCGGGTTCAGGAGCTCCGGCCGGGCCCCTGGGTGCCCCGGGGAGGGCGGCCTCCCCAACCCGGGCTCCGTCCTGGGTCCTGCCGCGTGGCAGGGTGCCTGGGGCGGGGTCCGGAGGGCCCTGGGAGGCTCCCCCTGTGCCTCCGAGCCCGGGAGCTCCGGCTGGGTCCAGGGGCCCGGTCGGGCCCCGGGCCCTGTCCCCCGGCCTGCGGCACTGCCAAAGGCCCGGGACGGGGTTCCGTTGTGGCCGGGGAGCCTCTCCTCGCTGGATCGGGTTCAGGAGCTCCGGCCGGGCCCCTGGGGGCCCCGGGAAGGGCGGCCTCCCCAGCCCGGGCTCCGTCCTGGGTCCTGCCGCGTGGCAGGGTGCCTGGGGCGGGGTCCGGAGGGCCCGGGGAGGCTCCCCCTGTGCCTCCGAGCCCGGGAGCTCCGGCTGGGTCCAGGGGCCCGGACGGGCCCCGGGTCGGGGTCTCCGGCCCCGTCCCCCGGCCGGGGTCTCCGGCCCCGTCCCCCGGCCTGCGGCACTGCTAAAAGCCCGAGACGGGGTTCCGTTGTGGCCGGGGAGCCTCCCTTCGCTCGTGTGGGTTCGGGAGCTCCGGCCGGGCCCTTGGGGGCTCCGGGGAGGGCGGCCTCCCCACCCCGGGCTCCGTCCTGGGTCCTGCCGCGTGGCAGGGTGCCCGGGGCGGGGTCCGGAGGGCCCGGGGAGGCTTCCTTTGCGCCTCCGGGCCTGGGAGCCCTGGCTGGGTCCAGGGGCCCGGTCGGGCCCCTGGTCGGGGTCCCTGGCCCCGGGCCCCTTCCCCCGGTCTGCTGCTCTGCCAAGGGCCCGGGACTGGGGTCTGTCGGTTCCGTTCAGGCCTCCCCTGCTTGTCGAGGTTTTCTGCGGGCCCCAGGTCGGAGGGCCCGTTGGGTCCCCCACGCAGCCTCCATGGCTGGGGCCCAGCTGGGGGCCCTGGGCCTCCAGCCCCCCATGCCCTGGCACCCGCTCACTCGTTCGTTGGGGCACAGAGCGACCAGATACCTTCCCTTCCGAGCCCGGCCGTCTGGTAGTAACTTTCTCCTTCGGCTATCTGGTCGCGCCTGTCCCCTCGGCCATCTGATCGCGCACGTTTCATTTGGCTATCTTCCCTTCGGCCATCTGGTCGCGCGCAATGCTTTCCCTTTGGGGCGACCAGATGGCCGGACTCGCCTGGAAGTCCCAATGAGGGTCCATTTGCCTCCCGGATCCCAGCGAGGGCTCCAGGAGGTCGGGTACATTCGCGCCTTGGGTCCCCTCTGTCAGCTCGTGCGCACGGATTAC